>NW_019525112.1:158632-215927 GCF_002814215.2 Seriola lalandi dorsalis
GCCCCACTATGTGAAAATGTCATTATTAAATTCTTTACACCTCATCTCATCTGACAACTATTCAGAGTTATTAGTTTGAATTAAACTGATTTTAAGTGTTAATCTTATTGATGTCAGTTCTGTTTTGTAGCACATGCATGTAGTGACAGTAACATAGTCACCCATGCTAACCCACTCAAATTCCCCATGGGGTCACTGTGGTCTTAGATGTAATACTGCAGAACCACAGCATCTGTTCTATGAATTATGCATTAAAAACAAACTTTGGTGTTTGTGAACATCCCTTTACAAGCTCAAAATCTGAGGCTGAGCTGAATAAATATTCACTCTGATGGTTTATGGTTTGAGTGTCACACTGAACTTTTTTTTTGGAGCAGATCCATTTCCTCCTTGCCACATTGTGAACCTTTGCCTTTCTAATCGCAGCAGCATTTTGTGGCACCATTTATGGTTCCAAGCAAATAATTTTTTATCATTTTTTGGCATCAACAGGGTCCTTTGAGATAATTACATCAGCTGTTTCAGTAATAAAACTTTTTCTTTTTTTTTTCTTTAAAGGTATCTGTCTGTGGCTTCACCTTGTCGACCTTTGACAATTTTTTGTTGAAAGTAAAAATTGTTTTTCATTTATAACCTTTGTTGTTTTTACATTAGTTGCCCGTTAGAGTCTTTGTTCTCCAACAAACTCGCTTACTGATTAAATTTAAATTCAATAATTAATAAACATCATTTATACTCTAATCTATAACAAGCACATGAAACAAATGAACATTAAAATAGTTTACTGGTTATAACTCTCCACTGAGATTTACTGTGAATTACTGTCACTACCGAGGGGAACAAGTCTGAATCAAGTCTGGTTTCCCAGTTGTGCACTTGTATGGAAAAGCCTTGACAATGTGAACTTTCTACCCTCTTGATTATGACTGGGTTTATGCCAACAAGAAACAAAAGACAAGAAAAAATGGACTTCTGACAGATACAATAAGAGGAAGGCTCTGATTTATAACTTACTGAAAGAGAAAAGATTAAAAAAAGGGGCTGGACTTAATGCTGCTCATAAAGATTAGGAGTAAAGGTAAAGAGTATAAAGGCACATGAACAGGTGGGAATTACTCACTTGTACAAGACACATTTGACAGTAAATCACAATCTACAGTTCTATGAATATCATTCAGATTTGATCATACAGGTCAAGATGAGGACACTGGTATTCCTCTCACTGAGCCTTGCAGGTAAGAGATTTCACTTTGTTTTCAGGAGTGTGTTCTCCAAAGACTGATCTCTGCTTCTCTTTTCACTGAGTAGGTTCTCTGGGATCAATGAAAGTATAAGTAATAGTAAAAATCATTGAAAGATGTGAGCCAATCATATTCTGTTCTTTGAAGTTGTTCTCAAAAGTAAAAGTAGATGCATAAAGGTTTAATATGAATTAATGAACACGATGCGTAAATCTGTGAAATGAAATGATGTTTGTGATTGATAACACTTCAAACAGATTCATATTCATGTTGAATTTGACCAAGATCCTAGTTGTATCTGCATTATGAAACGTGTAGGCATGGATGGATTACTGAACAGGCCTACTAGGCGCAGGAAAGCAGGTCTCACTGGAAAGTCAATCAAAGTGATGCTAAACAACTACAAAAAGAAACCACATGACTACAAAGACACACAAAATGACTATAGAGACACAGAGGTACAAAACAACCACAAAAAGATGCAAAATTACCAAAAAGCGACATGATCGCGAAGACAAATCAAATTCAAATCAAAATCGAAATCAATCAGAAGAGACACAGCACACCCACAAAGACGCACTAAACAACTACAAAGAGATGCAAGATTAAAGAGAAGAGGTACACACCACAGACATGCTGTCTGTAGTTGTTTTGTGTCTCTTTCAGTCTGGCTGTCTTGCTCCTATTAGAGGGGGTCTTTTACATGATGGGTGCAGGGAATTGGATCTGTCTGATTTCAGATGTAATTGTTCTTGTTTACTTTTTGCAGTGGCTCTGTCGATGCCCCCGTTTCCTCCTGGTGTGGCACAAAATCTTGATTTGGTTAAAGAAGACGAGAGCCCTCTGCTGGGAGATCTGGTTCCTCTACAGGGTCATGTGGAGGTGGAGGATCCTGCACCACAGCTCAGACAGGACATGGACGGGAGCCAGAGCCAGAGTGTGGTGAAGCAAGAGGTTAAAGCAGAGCCAGAAGTTAAGGTGGAGCCAGAAGTTAAGGTGAAGCAAGAGGTTAAAGCAGAGCCAGAAGTTAAGGTGGAGCCAGAAGTTAAGGTGGAGCAAGAGGTTAAAGCAGAGCCAGAAGTTAAGGTGGAGCCAGAAGTTAAGGTGAAGCAAGAGGTTAAAGCAGAGCCAGAAGTTAAGGTGGAGCCAGAAGTTAAGGTGAAGCAAGAGGTTAAAGCAGAGCCAGAAGTTAAGGTGGAGCCAGAAGTTAAGGTGGAGCAAGAGGTTAAAGCAGAGCCAGAAGTTAAGGTGGAGCCACAAGTTAAGGTGGAGCAGGAGCTCAAAGCAGAGCCAGAAGTTAAGGTGGAGCCAGAGGTTAAGGTGGAGCAGGAGCTGAAAGCAGATCCAGAAGTTAAGGTGGAGCCAAAAGTTAAGGTGGAGCAGGAGCTGAAAGAAGATCCAGAAGTTAAGGTGGAGCCAGAAGTTCAGGTGGAGCAGGAGCTGAAAGAAGATCCAGAAGTTAAGGTGGAGCCAGAAGTTAAGGTGGAGCAGGAGCTGAAAGCAGAGCCAGATGTTAAACCAGAGCCAGAAGTTCAGGTGGAGCCGGAGCCAGAAGTAAATATGAATCCAGATGTTATGGCTGAACCAGAGGCTAACTTGATAGCAGAACTTGAGATGGAGCCAGAACTCGAAGTCAACCCAGACTTTAAGGTGGAATCGGAGGTTAAGGTGGTGCCAGATGTTCAAATGGAGTTGGAACCTGAGGAGAACCAGGATGAGGAGAGGCACATTGACATGGAGAGACAATATGAAACGGTGGATGAGCCGATGGAGTTGGAGCCGCTGGATGACGACAACTTGTTTGGAGAGGAAGGGAGTGATGCGGAGCTGTCAGAGGTGGAGAAGTCTTTGATAGCAGCATTTAACAGTCAAGATCCTGTCGTTGAAACTCTGCCAGATGAGGAGGGGCACATAAGGAGGATGGACTACGCTTCAGATGAAGAACCAATTATGCAGCTGCAGCCTGAGATGGGGGAAGAGCCATTTCAAAATCAAGAGGTCATACCAGGTGGTGCTATCATGGAAGAAGGGCCAGCGTTGGACATTATGGGGCAGCAGATTTCAACTTCAGACTTATTCCCCAATGAGGAGGCCAAGATTGAGATGGAGCAAAACTCTCGCACAGCGGAGAGGTCAGACTATTCAATGATGAACGGACCATTGAGTGAGTTAGTCCTGGAGAGAGACGGTCCTTCTTTTGATGACACTCAGACTGGTGTGGTGCCTGAAAGAGAAGAGAACGCTTTCATGAGAGAAGGAGGTAAAAACCCTGTAGAGAGAAGATAATCACTAAAACAAGACAAGCAAAGGAACATGTAAATGAAATATTATGCACAGGTGTGTACACATAGCGTAACTGGCTTTACTTCAAACGAAAGGTTCATATATTTTAAAATTCTTAATACACACTCGCATGCTCAATGTAAACGATCCCTTTCTAACACAATTCCAGAGAAAGAGTTGTGTAAAAATTGCTTCTTTTTGAGAAAAAGGGGGGAGCCAGAGGTAACAGAGGTAGATAAGTGGTAATTTATACGTATACATTAACTGTCTTCCTTTGAGCGTGCTGAGCTTTAGGTTACATTTGAGGTCGGGGTCAGACGGGAAGGAGGAAGCCAGCAGAGCCAATCAGAAGACGACAAAACGCCCGTGCACATTTCTTTGTTTGTACTTGTATAAATACACTGGATCAGGGAAAGTTAGTTTGTCGGCCTGTGGACTGACCAACACTTGTTATTGGTTAGGAAAAGGCACATCTGATCCAGAATTCTGTAATTGTTCATTGCTTGCTGAAAAGATTCACTAAACAATTTGAACTAAATTCTTTGGTGTGGACATTCACTGGTCTTTTGAGTATTTTGAACACTGCACTCACCCCGTGGGGGTGAGAGTTTTTTTCTCTAAACAGCAGAAGCTCCTTCACAATATATCAAAGCCTTGGGTCACATAGCAGACAAAGCAAAATGAATCCCAGAATCGTGTTTTTGATCATGATGCCCAGCCCCCTCTTCACGTCTGGAGCTCTCGTGTTTTATACATAAAAATAACTTCTAATATTCAGCTGGACCAAATTCTCTCTGAACCACGTTTCCTCGCTGAGCAGCAGTGGAGGCAGAGTAACAGAAAGTGGAAATTTGGTGCTAAAAATATTGTAAACTGATTGATCAATTGATTAGTCAATTGATTTTGTCAAACTCAGATTGTTTCTGATGAAATTAAGAAGGAACTTACAGAAGCATTTTTACACAGAAGGAGGATTATGGATTTTGACCCCATCACTTGCATTTGAATTGTGTTACAAGGGGATCTCCTCATATGGACAGGAAACTGTCTCTGAGTTCATGTGTGCATGTTTAGTTCTGTTTTCAAATAGACTTAAACAGTGCAAGTCTCTCCTTTCATGAGCAGCATGATTGAAAATGTTGTAATTTCACCTTCTTGCCACAGGGCAGCGCTATTCTTCCAGTGTGATAATTGAGGGGAAGCGTTATCAGTTCTTCGAAGGACCAAAGACGGCTGAAGATGCTGAGGTATTTACACATTCTCCACAATCTGGAAAGATGATTCAGAAACTATTTAAAAAGTGAGTTTTCTTTAGGACAGACACACACTTGATAATATGCCTAATCCCACTGTCACTGTCTCAATAATTCCTTTCAGTTGTTCTGCCAGTCACGGTTCCCTGGCGGCCACTTGGCCTCCATCACAAGCTCACACATCCACCGAGAAGTGATGAACATGATTCCGCCGTTAAACGGGAGACTCCCACGCACCTGGATTGGAGGAATCCGATATTTGGAGGTGAGTATGTTCAGCCCAGGAGTGGGTGGTCGAATCTGTTGCTGAAAATACAAATTCATAATTTTACCATTCACTAATCACACAGTGAGAGTGGTTCGTTTCATGGTTGTGTTTTTATCTGGAGAATGAATAGAATAAATGACTCCTCTGTCTGATTGCACCTCATTAATCTCCTGTTATCTGTCAGACCGGTCGCTTTATCTGGTTGGATGGATCCCACTGGGGCTATGCTGATTGGCTGTCAGGGGAGCCCAATAACACAGCAGATGTGGAGGACTGTCTGGAATTGCTGATGTTTGGTAGATGTCAGTTTGTTGTTATCCCTCTGCAGAGCTGCAGTTTGGTTTACTTTCGCCAACTTTCTAAGCATTCATGTTCCTTAAGCACTTTTAAACTGTCCTTACACTGGTGTCATTTCAGCACAAACTCAGATCTAAATCTGACTTGAAATAAGGCGCATTTGCAAATAATTATCAATCAAAATACAGCACAGTTAAACATCATGAAAAATATTGTTTCACTATTTATACATATAAATACAGGAAGAATGTTTACATGTAAAGTGACCCGAAGGCACACAGATCATTCTTTTTCCTTTAATGTTTTACCAGACATGACTATTGAACATTGTTGCATTGCTTGTCTGTCTTTCAGCAAATGGAAAATTCAATGACTTCACGTGCTGGGAACCTCTGACTTTCATCTGCTCCCACCCAGTCTAGTGAACGTACAGCAAGCTCTCGCCGCTTTCTGCTTCTTTGTCTGAAAAAGCAACAATCTCTGAGAAGAGATTGTTGCTTTTTCTTTTAGTTTAAAATCATATCTTGTAAAGCAAAGGAACATAACACAATTTATGGAATACTACTATTAAACCAGAGGGCCTCTAAGTATGTTGTACATTACACTCATTGGTAAAAAAGAAAACCTGATATTTTATTCATGCGCTTGTTGTGATTATTCCTGTATATTGTTTTTTTTTTGGTTTTTTTTAAAGCTCAATTAAATGTATACCTGCAGACATTATGGCAGACTTTTGAGTACATTCAAATACATTCAGCCCACCATACGCACATTATAACACACCTGATAATGTCATGTGTATAAATTCAAGCTTTACTTTCTCTCTCAGCGTGGAGCCTTGTTGAGGTTTAGGTGATGAGGAGTGTTTATCAGGAAATATACAACCATCAGTCTGACAGGTGTATCTAAACCTCCAGCCCATCCAGGACCCAGACACGACATCCTCACTAAACCCATGGAGTCCAGGAATTCTGGTTTATATTACAGGATCAGGAAAGAGTCTCTGTGTCCAAGAGACAGATCTGTTCTGATGCCAAAAAGCTGTCATGGCAGCAAAAGCTGTCCACACTCAGATTTTCGATTTCAGGTTCACTGTCTGCAACATTGCTGGCTGGATACACACTGTAGGTTTATGTTCTATGCCATCTAGACCCATCGAACACCAATCCAATCCTACACTTTAAAATTACAGGAGCTTATCACCCACTAACTGATGTATTCACACACTCATGCTGCACATGCAGCTACTGTAAAGCCTGCCCGGCCTCACATGTTGCTGTGTGTGACTGTGACTCATTTTCCACTGGCCTACACAACCTTTTCCTGACCTTTGGATGTGGAGGTGAGGATTACCAACTGTAAGGTGATGACTGGCAGCTCTTTATCCTTCTATTTTAATTGCTAACTGTTCCACATATACATACATCCACCACCACCACACACAAACTCATTAATTAATGTGACTAACAGCCCAGTGTAAACCTTTTTTTTTTACAGAAATATAATCTTTGACACATGTGGCACATGCAGATTCTCCATTGTTCCTCTACCATGAAAAGTGACTTTTGTTGGATTTAAGAGATCACAGTTGAATGTGCATCTCCAATCTCTTACTGGAGAGATATATCCAACAGCTTTGCGGAGTACATTACAAAATCATATTTTTAGACTCTGTGCATAATCCGATCTGGTTAGTCATCATCACCAGACGCGTACACGCATCAAAACTGATGAATAATGTAATAAAAAAAAAACTGGAATAATTTTTGGCAAAACTAGACAGTCTATGCAAAACCTAATTCATAAGTTATTATTAACGGCTGAAACAGAGCAGTGGAAATACCCTAATACTCTGACTCTACATACTGACTGATTATTAGTGTTGCTGTTTAGATGAGGGTGACTCAGTGTTGCTGCTTGCATCTGTCACTTCAAGTCATTTTCTAGGTTCATGCAGTACAACCAGTTGTTTGCTGGGATCTGTGTGTGTGTGTGTGTGTGTGTGTGTGTGCGCTGAGGCTGTGAATCCTCCCACCTAAAGCCCTACAGCCCAGCTTACAAACACTTGTTACCCTGTATCCACACTCTGCTGTGTTGTTTGCATTAAAGGCTGGACTCTGCTGGTGGCTCAAAAACCGACTCTTAACAAATGTTTACACCGAAGCCTTTTATAGTGCACCTACATGCCAGCACTAATCTGTTTACTTCGTTCATCTGTGCTGTTTATGGCCGTGAGCACGGCAGTGTCGTATGGACACATGACAATGTTTGAAATGCTCTAAAGAAATTTCTCAAACGTGCGTGTTCAGAGATCCAAATTTTATGGAGAAATCCCTTCAGCTCGGTGCAGAACCAGTGTGTTTGCAACAAATCTTGTATTTTGGACCATTTCTGAATGTATTCTATAAACATTTTTTTTAATATATGTTTGTTTTCATTTTAAGTATCAGCTTCCACTCATTTCCTGAAATGTTTGAAAATGAATTTACGGACTCATAAAACCTGTCGGAGCTGAAAAATCCACCTCAATGTATAAATCTTGACTAATACTGATCCAATAGGTTGGCATATGTTGTTTGTCTCTCGTCACACTAAGGGACATTGTGAAAATTATCCGGGGGATCATTGGTAACAATGTTTCATTAATAAAACATTGCAAGCATTTCTTCCCTTCATTTCTTATCACCTCTCCTGTTGCTATTCAACAAAGGCATAAATCCCCAATAATAGTTTGAAAAATGCTAATGTTGAAATCCGGGTATGCAATTAAAGAAGTTTTCCCTGTTTAGCACTGATGATATTATCACTGATATATTGTGGGGAGAGGTTTTGGAGGTTCTGCCCCTCCAACCACCCTGAACATGTTCACAGAGCCCCATGAAATAGTGTTCCAGTTTTCCCAGAGATGATTCCCTGGCTTTTCTAAAGTTGACACAGTTTCTCACTGGGGTTTAAACAGCTGCTGCTCACCTCTGTGTTGTTGTATTTATTGTCCAACTAAATGTTTTATTCTGTCGTTGACTGGCAGACTTCAGTACAGTGTGTTTATGTGCAACATAGTAGGTATAAGATAAAGGTATGAAAGGTGGAAGTGTTTGCTCCAGGTTGGGCCCTGGTAAACAGTTTACTCCACTCCACTGCATTAGAAATTAACACTATTTTCCGGGGAGCATGCCAGGTGGCACACATCCGTCTCACACGTCCATGACAGGCCTCATGCAGATCTGCCCAGAACCCTCCCAGGACAAACATAAATATGCTAATATCCTGGCGCAGTGCACAGTGTGAATACATTTTGTTGTCAAATGTTTGCATGTCCCTACCTGGAACTCCTGCAGCCAGATGTCGGTTCATTAAGGATGAAAGGAGGGAATAATAAGAACCTTCTCACAGATGTTGTGAAAAATCTACAGAGTAAACAAAATGCTGGAAGATGCACAGAATACACACAACTGACAACAAGATTTGACATTAGAGTGCTTGGAGGGGTCCGGTTTATGTATCTGTCTCTGTCAGACGTTATAAATCTGTTTGTCTGTTCGCTTTTGTCTCTCAGATCTGGCTGTCAGAGACCCCTGAGACCACCGCCTCGCTCAGGGGTGTGTCATAGATGATGCTGCTTCTATAAACACAAGAACACAGCGGAGAGAAGTGCACACGCAACGAGAAAAGAGAGATAAGAGGCCACAGATTCAGACAGGTAGGTTTCACACATTCGCATCAGCAACATATTTAAAGACTTTTCTTTTTTTGGGGGGGGGGGGGGTTTTGACCTTTTCGGTAAAAAAGAAAAAGAAGAAGAAAAAAAGATCAAAATGATTGAATGATTGAATTGATCAAATTCACAGATTTCACGTGACTGTTTAAGTTTAATTAATTTTTTGAATCATGTCAAACTGTCTCCTTCATATTTGCATGGAAGTCGAGCTGAATGTGATGTGCATCTTAGATAAAGAGCAGCCCAATGTATCCTGTGCATCCCTGTATGTAGCTTGTTGACCTCAGGGTTTAACCAGCTGTGTTTCTGGGCTCCAGGCAGCAGTGCACTGACAGACAAGGAGACTAGTGAACTAAATCGAGTCCGTTCAGAATCCATTCCAACTTTTACTGAAGTTCAAATAGGTCACAACAAAAGCAAAACACACTAAAAATAAACACAGCTCGTCGCTTAAGAATCTGCAACAGGTCGAATGTTTATGAAAATCGAGCTACTGGAAGAGCTGTGAAGACATGCTGACATGAAATTCCAGGAAACGCAATTTCAATATGAAACACTGATTATTTCAAAACAGATTTGTACTTGTCAAATATATTGTATGGGGGTAAAATCAATTTTAAAATAAACTGATCATTTTAGAGAGCCAGGTGTTTAGAGCCAAATGTTTTTGAATGCTCACACTGACAATGCTCGCCATGTTCACCATCTTGTAAGATGTAAGATACATCTTCTAGATGTATTTATCATGTTATAGCATGCTAACATTTGCTAATTAGCACTAAACAAGTTCTGCTGAGGCAGATGGGAATGTCCATAGTTTTGCAGGTGTTTGGTGGCACAAAATGAAAAGTCCAAGATGATGTGTTGAGAAATTTCACCCCAAACCACAAATGTCAACCTCATGGTGGCACTAGAGGAGAAGACAGAGAATCACCAAAGTCAGTAGGATGATTCATCTGTTCAGACAAATCACCTTTCATTACAGACGACAAAGGTTAAACCAGAGGAGAGACAATAGGAAACCCAAACAGAAAACTGCTCCGGTTTACGATTACGTGCAAAGGAAAGATGGAAAGCTCTTATTTTAAAGGCTGTCTGGCTAAAGGGTGTTTTCCTCCTTTCTAACCCATAGTTAATCTGTCTCCAACATTTTTCTGAAATATGAATGTGTTAAATGGGGGAGGTAAGAATTGGGTATATTAGAGAGGTATTGTGAATTGTAATAAGATTTTCCCATCAAAGGAGATGATATGTAGGAAGTATATAGAGGATGTCTGTACAAAATGTGCCATTCCATCCAGCAGGTGTTGAGATATTTCACAAGGTAAGTGAAATGTTTGACCTGCTGGTGGCGCTAGAGGAATAGTCAGGGGATTACCAAAATCGTTAAGGTTCATACTCTGGGGATCATGAATGTCTGCACAAAAATCCATGGCAATCCATCAAAGAGATGTTGAGATATTTTAGGGCCAAAGTGATGGAGTGACAAACATCGCCATTCCTAGAATTGATGCCGCTGGTATGGATAAAAACAATGAGGCGTGTCTGAAGAACCGAAGGTCTCTTAAAAATAGTCCAAAGCATGAAATTTAGCTACACCGTAGTGGCACTCACGCCACAACAAATAGTTTATCAAAACCTCTTTTCAACAGCGTTCAGAGCTCATGGAGAGATCGTCCAAAGTCAGCCGATTGGTCCAACAGGAGAATCCTGGAAAACAGAAGGAGGCGAATGACAAGACCCAGGATGGGAAACTACAGGTGAAGCAGGAAACCACAGATGGAGGTAAATCTGGATTGAACAGATGAGTCATTTCAAAAGTAGATTTTCAAAGTAGGTCTGCAGAACTGTAACCTACTTCTTCCTGCTTTACAGCACTAACAGACCAAAACGTGATGGCCGGGGAGGCTTTGGACCGGAGGAACATCTGGGAGCCGAGTGTTTACTACGCGCTGGGAAAGGAGTCTTTTTATTTTGCTGGTCATGACATCAGCATCCGCGAGTCCATAGATACTTATGGTGCTCTGATCTGGCCTGGGGTACGCCCTGCCATGATGCCGTGTTATTGTACATCCGCTGACTTGGTTGTTACTGATGTAACAATGACACTTGTTCTGCAGGCCGTAGCTTTGTGCCAGTTTTTGGAGAATAACCAGCAGCAAGTGAAGCTGATGGACAAAGCCGTGCTGGAGATTGGAGCTGGGACTGGTTTACTCTCCATAGTGGCAAGTCTGTTCGGTAAGTCTATGAAGCCCATTTGCAGTTTACACAGTATATAGTGTATGAAACTATCACATTGTTCAAGATTTCAAATGCCAACAATTATAGTTATATATCAATTCTATAATCAGATTGGTATAAATCATGACGTTTTTTATTGAAGATGTTATTTTCTATTTTTTCTTTAGGACATATTGTGGTACTTTTTTGATTGTGATGCTAGAGGGAAAAGCCATAAAGAGTTTATTTCCTCTGGTGCATAAATATAAAAATCTCTGTTCATCTTTTGTGCAAAAGTAACATTACGGCCTGGTGGTGGGAGTCGAGGAAACATCATGGGGTCACTAAAACAACTGGGATTCATTGTCTGAAGACCACGACAATCCACCCACGTCAAAATTCTTGCTTTGCAAACAGGCCATTAACTGTAAAGAAATTGTAAAGATATCTGGATGAACACAGTGATCATTGGAGTGGTACTGTCATCCTTTGGCCCCTGTATTATGCATGCAGTAGAAACATATGTGTTCAATTATTTCCCATCACATCTATCAACAGACGATTTAAGGAAGTCTCATGGTTTACCACCATTAATTCACAAGCACTTCAACATAACCAATACTGACCCTCCAAACAGACCTAGACCTTAAACACTGAATGTCTTCTCTGTCTATAAATATGCGGCCGGTCTTGCTGAGGGTTTCAAGGTCCAAGTGAGGTCATGCATTATTCGTGATATGATCAAGGTCGAATTGGTGGAAGTTTTTAGCATCAAATTCATGACTTGAGTCAACACTTGAGGCAGCAAACTTTTTAGTAACCCACACTTGTTATGTTTTCATTTTTTGTATGGTCTTTCTGATTCAACACTTCTGAAAAGCAAAAAACAAATGATTACAAAATACAGCATGAATCTGTTAAACAAATCCTAATATCAAGCAGCTTTATAGCTGTTAAATGGCCATGTTTTCTTAATTTTTTTGCCCTCCCCTTGTAATTTATTAGAATACAGTATTATAATATACTGTATTTAAATTACACATTTAGTTTAACTAATATATTGTGTAATTTCCAAAAGTAAAAAAAGGCTCAGTAGTTTCCTAAAACAGCTGGGCACTGTAGCTTTTGGCAAACATTACTTAAACAGGAGTAAACAATGCATTTGTTGGGGACTATTTTCAGGTGCGGATTAACACACATTTTGTTGGCTAACAAGTATTTACAGCAGCAGGAAGGTGTTAGTGAAAATAATTAAATAAAATTACTGTGTCCATGTTGATCATAATGCAGGAACACAACGTGTCGAGGAAGACAGTCACAAAAAAAGTTGGTGTAGTCCTTTCACAGTTTCTGTCTGTGGGTCTTCCTACCTGTAATTCAGCTGCTTTGTTTTTCTGTACTCTTTTCCAGGGGCTTGGGTGACAGCTACTGACCTGCCAGACATCTTGTCTAATCTGACCTTTAACCTTCTGCGAAACACCAAGGGCCGCTCCCGCTACACTCCTCAGGTGGCCGCCCTATCCTGGGGTCAGGACCTGGAGCGAGACTTTCCCTACCCGTCCTACCACTACGACTATGTGCTCGCAGCTGATGTAGTCTATCACCACGACTGTCTCGAGGAACTGCTGAGAACCATGCGTCACTTTTGCCGACCAGGAAGTCAAACGACTCTGTTGTGGGCCAACAAGATCCGGTTCCAGTCAGACCTGAAGTTCACAGAGCGCTTTAAGAGCAGCTTTAACACCGCGCTGCTCACTGAGCTCCCCCAGCAGGACGTGAGGATATACAAGGCCACAGCAAAGGAGTGACAGAGGAGCTTCAGGAGGGGAGGGGATTGGGGGGGGGTTCTGAAAAATTGAAGGTTTTGAAGATGTGAGAGAAGAGTTGAAGACATTTAACATTCAAGAAAACAAGAAATTCCTCGTCCTTTCACCAATTCAAATCAATATAGAGAAAGTCTGGTTTTGATCTGTGTTTACACGACATTCCTGGACAGTGCTGATAAATGTTGTCACGCAGAAAGCAGAAATGAAGTGCCTCACTCAAATTTCCACTTTAATAAGCTATTTTATTTGCCAGTACTTTATCATACATTTATTTCTGACTTTATTCAACTTTTGTTCAACAATTTGTTTTTAAAAATAAATTGATTTACTGTAAACATTTCTCCTATATTCAAATTTGTCTCTTGATAACTAATCTACATAAACCTTTATCAAAGGTGCTCTGCTGTTTAGTGCAAAGAGTCACTTATTAACCATGAAACAAACACAGAAAATGTGCTCCAGAAGCATCAAACTTTGCATTTCTGGTGCCTTAGCTTTTGGTAATCAGTTAGCTGTTAATGAGTAAAAACTAAGAAAATAAAAGCACCTACAGGAGCACGTATGCAATAGAGGGAAATAAAAGATCTTACATGTTCAACATGTGACTGTCACTTAGCACCAAAGGTACCACATAACTACATCCCTGCTCAAAAATTTGATTTTAAAAATGCATTTTAAATCTAAAAGCTTTATAATAATGTAGCAAATGCACACATTAAGAGAGAGTGTGAGGGATGGACAGTAGGGACCAGTGAGGATATAATGTCAAGAATTTTCACTTTTCAATACTAAGTCAATGGTTAAGTCCATTCCAGATTGGAAATCCACCTCTGTTCTGTTCTTGCTGTCTCCTGTGCCCATCAATGAAAGTTTAGAGTCACAAACTGTTGTAATTCTGCGATCGGAAAGTTCAGAAGAGACTTGTGTCTGTCCTGAGTATTTGAGTCTGTACACTGTATAACTGCTGTGTTTTCAAGGTGTTTCTGTGACTCTACGATATGCAGCAGGTTGATGACTTGGCTGGCTGCTCTAGTATAGACTCCCTGCGGAGGTCGTTTGGGATGCTGCCTTCAGGACCCCAAACGTTGAGTTCTCCATAAATACCCAGCTCGATCATCTCCTCTTGCCAAGGGATGGGGATGTTGCCAGAGGAAAACTCATCAAAAAAGGTCTTATCGGGATCCTCCAAGGTTACGCCCTTCACCGACGAGAAAGCTCCGACATCATCCAGACTTTTAGCATACACCCTTTTAGGGTCAGGGACAAAAGGAGGAGGTAGGATACCTGAAGAGGTGAGACATGGAAGTTAAAAATAACATCAAACTGTCGGAGGAAGGAAAACATTTCCAGGGTTTGAAGAAATTGGAAATAAGTGATTTATTTCCAAAGTCAAAACACATATTTTACGCCTGAACAAGACAAGAAAGTAAAGGAAATAGATAGTACCTGCATTCAGTTTCCTCCAGTTGATGTCACTGAAAAATGGGTGCGCTCTGATTTCATCACAGCATCCGTTCTTAAAACCCATCCTCTGATCAACCTCTTTGGCCAGCAGCCCATCACAGAGCGACTTTGCGTGCTCACTGAAATTGTCTGGATAGGTCACCACCCTCGTCAGCATGCGCTCTTTCATCTCCTCACGTTCAACCTGAAGAGCAGACAGACGAAACCTCTCATCCTCTCATTTACATCGCAGTCGGCCATTTTTGTGCACAAGGTAAATAAATCTCATGGTTCAATAAAAAGCGACTAACTTTCTCCCCCCTGTTTCTGAATGGGTTCTTAGCCGCCATGAACTCAAACAGTGTCACCCCCAGAGTGAAATAGTCGACCGAGCTGTCATATTTTTCTCCTTTCAGCATCTCCGGAGCCATGTACCCTGCAAGAACCAAAGTGAAAACGACGATTAAAAAGAAAAAGTGATTCAACAGTAAGATTACACCTATATAATAATAATAATATGACATTGCTTATTCATTGTTTGGTGGATGCGGATGAGACCCACCTGGTGTCCCAGCATATCCTTTGGTCAGTGTTTTTCCTTCTTTTAGCTCCACAGCAAGACCCAGGTCAGATATACGCACATTTCCTGTTCAACATCAGACAGACATCTTTGTCAGTCATTAATCGCACTTGATGAGGATGAGGGCAAATTTCTCTGTGTTTGACTAGAAATTATTACCGTCATTATCTAGTAGCACATTCTCTGGTTTGAGATCTCTGTAGATAATTCTTTTCTGGTGGAGGTGCTCCAAGCCCTGGATAATCTGAGCAATGTAAAAACAGGCTCTGGGCTCCTCAAAGCCTGGGCTGTTCTCATCCACCAGGTAGATGTGGTACCTTCAGGGAAGACGGAACAGGTGAGCTTTGACTCTGTCATGTACAAAAGGTATGTAATCTACATTCATTTGGAGTTTTATATACAGCTTGCCAATATGTTGCATGGGCTTTGCTCATTTTGCATGTTAGCTGTCATTATGCTCTCGGTTTTCAAACTACAGTGTGCACGAATTAAAATTTGATTATAAAGAACCACTCAGGGATATTCTCGTCATCAAAATGAATTTGTGGCCCCATGCCTGCCGAGAATAAATGTTTGCGGGAAGCCTGCAGTCCAGTGTATCTTCAACAACTGACTCTCTGAATGGTATTAAGATACTGTAACTAATTCTCGTTCCGTCTCCACCACACGTGTGTAACTGCACCCATGTGCCTGTCTACAGACATGCGCATTTACAGACATTACATTTAATCCATCCCACTGTGATGACTCTGTAATTTGGAGCCACCACTCGGCGGCACATTTGCCTGATTGTTAAATATATTTCCGGAGGGTATCACAGCTAACTTTGGGGAATATTACAACATCCCTCTGACATGAAGTTATAGCAGAAACACAGGACCTGACCAAATTATGAAGGCTGCCAAAAAGACAACAGCATAGAAGAAAGAGGATAGCGAATAAGTGCTACCACTGTTCTATCAATGAGTTTATCTGAGAGTTTTTCAGAATGTGAAGTTACTTGAGGTCTCCTCCATTCATGATGGTCATGACCAGACAAAGTTCGTCCTTTGTCTGGAAGGCGTACGCCAATGACACAATGAAGCGACTGTGAACTTTCTCAAGAATCCTCTTCTCCACCATCGCACCCTACAGGGGAAAGTTAGGAAAGACAATTTTGAAAAATAATGTAAAAGGGACCTTTTTAAAAGAAAGAAAACTGCAGGGACTTTTCTTCCAACGGGTTGCAGAAAAATATGCAGTATGTTTTCATGTTCACACCGATTGGAAAAGATGTTGAAGTATATTTCAAAGAATGACCTCAGACAAGTCAAGGGCAAGATATAACTATGCCAAGGAGATCCATTCAGAAGAGCTTTTCACTAAAGCTCCCAGTAATCACTCTATCCCTGTCTCAGTGTTTAATACTGCATGCTAAAGCTAAACGAGACAGAGGCAGGGACAAAGATGATTAGCACCACTGCAGCCTGCTCAGTGCAGGGCACTTTCTCTGGACCATAAAGCCACTAAAACACCTGTATTAATCAAATCACAACATGCTAAAATATCTGTTTAAAAAGTTTCCTTTAAAACTCATGCAAGGAAACAAGGAAACACAATAAGGGCCACATTTCATATTCTAACCATCTAAAGGCATATAATGCATTTCAAAGTATAAAAAGCCCAAAACCTGCAGCATGTATTTCATTAACTTATATGAGCATTCATGTTCAACATGTTTGGGCTGTTGAGAAAGAAACTATGCTGTCCTAATGCAAAAGTGAGTAAAGGAGCATATTATCAAGAGTGACATTTGTTCTCTCACCTCATATCCTTTCCTCTTCTTCAGCCTCTTCTTGTTGAGTTTCTTACAGGCATAAAGTTTCCCTGTGGCTTTCATCTGACAGGCCGACACCTCCCCAAACCCACCTTTCCCCAGCACACGGAAGTCTAGGAACCAGTCTGCATCCATGGGCTGCATCTCAAGCCACTTCCACTGCAGGAACCTCTTTAGGTACAAGCTCTCCAGGTAGAAAGTGTAAGGGGCCTCCCGCAGATAGTCCAACGTTGTGGCCAATGCTGTGGCAAACAAATCATCCCCTACAGCCTCCTGGTTTTCCTTCACCTTAGCTATGATTTCCTCAGACAGGAACGGGCAGTAGTGTTTGGCAGAGGGGTCCATGTAACGCTGGACAATCTTTGAGGCCTTCTTTGCCCTGTCAGAATCCTCCGCCAGGTCGTAGTCCTCGATGTCTTTCCACAAACGGCAAGCCCCATGATACTCTTGATTTGCATTCAAGAATTCCCTAAAGAGGCGTTTGCCAAGAGGCTGTTCCACGCAGATTGAGTCAAAGGTCAAATCCAGTGTGTCCACCAGGCCCTCGCACACGGTGATGTGGGGCAGTTTGAGGCGAGAATGGTACTTCTTATCCCGGGCCGCTGCAGCATTAGAGCCATCGATGCTTCCACGGGCATTGATGTAAGCAGAATTCGCTACCACTGTGGTCAGTCCTCCAATATCCATGTTGAGGGTAGGTGACTGTTAGGCGACGCAGAGAGGAGACATTGCAAGAGAAAACTGAGGCGGAGGATAAACGCTGCTAACTAATGTGCAGGGGTGAGGCAGTGAAAGGATGAAGCAAGGCTGAGAAAAAACAAAACAGGTCGCAGAAGAGTGGCAGAGGGCGCATGAGAGACTAATGTGGAGTGGAGACTGTTCTCTGAACTAGATCCCAGCACACTTTGAGCCCTGTACCACCCTCATTCACACACACACACCTGAGTCAACACCTTTCGGTAATCCATTAACACCCTAATGCCCCAGACAAAGTGTGCGAGCACATGCTGGAACAGAACAACACCGGCAACATATGCAGCTGGAGTGTCACCAGTCAACCCCCTGGAAATTCATAATTACTGCAACAGCGGGTCACTCATGTAGACTTCATCATGTCGTTTCTGCATGTTAGAAGTTAAGACTTGGAAGAGCAGTTATGTTTGTGATTGGAATTATGTTTTGTTTTTTTTCCATTTACATTATACCAAATGGTGGTTATATTTTTAAATTAAATTCTCATTAAAACAAGATGTTCTATAAAGCAGGAAATCTTAAAGGATAGGTTCAATTTTTTTCATGTCTTTATTCTGATATGCCCGTATGTCCATTGAAAGGATTACTGCTCGCCGTAAGCAAATTCAATGCAAGCCAGTATGAGACTGCAGCAGTCCGGGTTTGACAAAATCAAGTGTCTTCCACAGTTTAGCCCTTTTGATATCAAGTCGCTGCTTAAAAACAACAAATCTTAGAGAATTCCCAGTTGAACCGACTACCTTAAGCCTCATGTTAACTTCAATTAAACTTCTGAATGCATTTCAACACAGAATGACTGAATTTCATCCCCCATCACTCACACTGAAATCACACCAAGATGTTACACCCAGTATGGACGATGAATGATTACAGTGACCAATACCACTTTCAATGTTCATGAGCATGTCAGTATTGTTGCCTATAACATTATCAGACTCACAAGAGACAGTAAAAAAAAAATAAAATAAAATAAAAAATCAAGCAGCAGAACCAGAGATGCTGTCTTTATTATTCCATGTATTCTTTTTCCCTATTAAAACCTGGTGCCTACATTACAATACAACTCCACTGCTAAGTTTGGTCAGAGATTCAAGTGTTATGCTAGTGGCAGCTAATGTAGCCTCGAGCATCTAACCTCTAGCAGAGGTGAGTTGAGCTCCAGCTAACTGTTCCTGTTTGCTTTTTGTTGTAGTCTGCAGCTCCAACTGATAAGAGTCAACTGCCGTCACTTGAGGCAATTTCAATTGGAATTTGGAGCTACAAGCAACTCTCCACGAACACCTGTAAATACACTCTGCAAGTAAAAGTGATCTGAGTTTCTTTAAGATAAATTATGTGATTAAAAATGTAAACTTATCATTTACAATGTATTTCAATGAATTTTAGCAAGAGATTTTTTACAGGAAACAAAGAGATGAAACGACTTGTACCGACATGTCCTGCTACTTCAGGATCAGTCAGACCACAACAGCAGACACTGGAAAAACCTCCATTATCCAGTGCCTGCAGCATGTGCTACATTTTGGCCCTTATCGCTTCTCCATGTCAAAAACATTTGGACACACCTCATTAAAATAGGCACATGTCAATGTCAGCGGTGACCCTTGTAAATCCACGTCTATATGAAAAATGCAAAAAGAAATTAAACTATGGTAGCATTTAATTGGTTGTCCTCACCTCACATCCTGTTCTTGAGCTTCGAGCATGCAGTTTCCCTGAGGCTTTCCTCTGACTAGCAGACACCTCCCCAAACCCACCTTTCCCACTAATTTTTGTCAATGGGTTGTTTGAGGAATACAGATTACAAGAAGCCTTCATCTTTGACATGGTAAAGAAAAATATAAATATATATATTTTGAGGTATTAAGTGTTGCCTGTTTGACTTGTTCGTAATTTGAGCAATAGACAATTTGTTCCTGGCCAGACACAAATAGGTCAACTTTTTGTTGCAACAATAAACTTGCATCAATTATAGATACAAACTTATTAAAACAATCTATATTTAATTTGCAAACTTATATTAGATTACAGAAAAAGTATTTGGAAGAGTCAGTACATGTGTTGCTCAGTTTTAAAAGGGAGATCTTTGAAGGAGCACATCAAGACCTACACAACCACACATTTTGTTACATCAATTTTTGAAGGTCTATCTTTACCACTGGCCTCTAAAGGATACTATAAGCTACAATCGTTGTAGGATTCATATACGTAGTTCAACAAACAAAGCTTATTTACCTATCAGGAGCCTGGGTTATGAAAGTCCTTACCTTGCTGGTGCCATTATTTTGTAAACACTACCAAGGCGTTAACAGGGCGGTGATGGAGAATTCCTCAACTCCGGAAATACAAAAAAACATAACTAGCAAACAAGATCAGGAAAGCAGCTGCCTACAGAACAGAAGGAAGCCAGTCCAACACAATGGGGGATAAGAAACTATTTCAAATTATTGCCCAGAACACAAAACAAAAAAGTATCAACACATCTGATGGAGCCCCATCCTGAGATGCCATGGCAACTGTATTAGGCCATTCAGAATCCATGGTGTTGCACTAACACAGCATGTTAAGCAGACACTTTGGCCACCTTGGAACATTTTGATCATCATCATGTCTGCCATATGTAATTGCAAAATAATAGGAATAACTATTCAAACAAGTACATTATACATTCTCCAACAGCAGTAGGTTTTACAGAGGGTTTTTTAGTGGGATGGCTTATTGAGGAGTGGATTAGACATACAAAGACTTGAGTGTGGTGGTGGGCCACAGACCACAGTTCCCTTGGACGACACCTCCCCCAGAGCTGTAGTGCAGGTGCACGTGATTCAGGAGCAGAAAAAGGTGGGTGCGAGATACACCTCTGTTCAATTTTCATCTACACCCCTGAGAAAGCCAGACAGAAATACAGGCATGGGAAACAGGGGGGGAAAAGGTTGAAGAAGCACACACAAAGGGGGACTAAATTCCCACGGTGAAGGTGGTTTGAAGGGCTGTGCTTGTTGGAGCGGCGAGGCATAGACAGGTTTAGTCTTCATCGTCGTTCTCATCGTATTCGTCCTCATCGTCATCATCCCCCATGTACGACACAGGAGTCTCCACACGAGACCCGCTGTAGTGAGAGTCATTCGAGCTGGAGGCCATGGTGCCATCAGTGCAGCCATCACTATAAAAAGAGCAGGATGATTTTATTGTTCAGTTAGAAAACAAGGCAATAGTGGAGAGTGGGTAGCGCAGGGGGACGAGAATAACAACATGCGCTTTCTGTCACATTTGTTGGTTGAATTACAGATTAGGACTCTCACCTGCTCGCAGGGTAACGGGCTCCATTAGCTGAGGATCCTCCAGTGATGTATACGTTACTGATGGGACCCTTTGCCATCTCTGGGAAAAGAGAAGATACATTAACTTGAAGAAATACGACCTTGATGATTCCTGATATTATCTACCTACGATTTTTTCTGACAAATTATGAGACTGTGTGCCTTTAATTTTTATTTGCATCTGTAATCTTGGAGACAAAAGGTATACAAAAGATATGGATCCATCGCAGGTAAATACTCAACTTCCTAACCTACCACTGCCTCGCTTTTTCAGCTAATCACTGCAGTCCCCAGGTGAACCTTGCACTCATTTTCATTAAATGAAAATGTTTTGCCTTTCAAACCCTCTCTTTTTCATGTCTCCTGATATCATTGCCTAGTGATGTGATTTCCTTGGTCACAAAAAACATCAACAGGAGTAAACTTCAGTCAGCCAAACAATTATTGAAATCAAAACAGGCAGCATTTTCCTTTGTGCCTGAAAAATATCTACACCATGACATACTACATCATGACTCTACTATATGGAAGTAATAGCAAGCTCAGCTTAATACAATGGCATACAGGCACAGAGGCATAAAAATCATCACTTCAAACTCTCTTGAAAACCATTTATCTTGACGGGTTCTGAAGAATTTTCTTTTCATTAAAATAAATCACCAAATTGGGTGAGTATCAGGATTTGCTTTGGAGATGATTTAATTTCACAGCATTTACACGAGACAAATTTCCACAACACCTGCTGTATCGTTATCAACCACTGTCACGGATACATCAAATGTGGTTTTTAAAACAAAAGGAATGGCACAGGGACCGAAACTGGGGTACATCTTTATCAAACCAGTTTATTCTTCTTTAAATCTGATGAGCTTACAAGAATAGCTCTGGAAAATGTCCTACACCATATTTTAACATAGTTCTGCTAGTTTCCAAGTAGCACTTCCTGTAGGTGCTTTACAATAAAAGGTTTCCAGTAGGTCACCAATGAAAGGTTATTAATGTGAAGCTGGAACAGTTAGGTGTGTAATTGTTTGGTTTAACATTTCAGTAACTTTACAGGACATAATATCAACATCAAAATAAGCTCGAGTTACAACAGGAGCTGTGGCACTGACCTATGACGTAAGGCTCCAGAGCTTTGGGCACCAGGTTACGTGCAACCTTCAGATCTTCTGGAGAACACTTTCCCACCTCCAAACCACAGGCCATGCCCATACGTTTCAGCACCTCAATGTCATCGTGGATCTCAAACATGCTGTCGAAATTGAACAAATACTCGAACCTGCAAATAAGAAAGAGGAATGTTAAAATGTATATATTTCATAGATGGTAAATACTGCAAATGCAATACACCTGATTTTGTTCACTGTGCAGTGCACTTTGTCAATGTAATTTTGGCTTGGCCAGATTTAAACTTCAAATTAAATCCATCACAGAGCAGATACTGCAGGAGACTTGCAATAACGTGAAACAACATACACACATTATTGTCCTTAAGCACTCGCAGCACAAGCTATAAAATAATGCAACTGCTATCAAATTGCAGCTAGACACCAAGAAACGTTAGGACAAGTATGTGGGAGTAGTTGGATTCAACCTCAAACATTTTAAACCTGATACATTTTAAAGTTATGTTTAGAAGTTATGTTCAAATAAATTGACAAATACATGAATAAAAATAAATGCATCTTCTAATGTCCTACAAAAATTTCAGAGGCAATAATAGGACTGAGAAATTCTCACTGATTGTTGCAGTGCATCATTACCTAGCTTTTGGCAGCTTATTTCGTATGTGTTCTTTAGATTTGGAGTAAGCAATTTGAATGAAATACACTTTTTGTCAAATTCAATATCTCCTCATGGTCCACTAGCTGTCCCCTATTTGTGCGGACTGAAAAAAAATCTAGTGTTCCTACACAGCTCTGGCTCTGTAAATGGGAGATAAAGTGGCTCAGAACTGAGTAACACAACACAAGTCCAGCCAATCAGCCACAGGGTGCATTCGTTCTTTTGTACAGGAGAGGGAAAAACGACAAGAAGAGTGGAGGGTGGAGTGTGCCAATTTAAAGATTACCGGGGAAACGAAAAGGAGCAGCCCACCCTTCCATTGCCACCAGACCATGTGGAATTGAATGGGATGGATTGAGACAGCAGACAAGAGATTGCAGTGCTAAGGCGAGCGCATGGAAGGAACGTGTACCAGTGGCGGCGCAACACAGTACATACTCCACAAAGTAATTGTATTATCAAGAAGGAAAGATGGCTGAGGAATAGCTAAAGAGGAAGAACAAAGGCTGAAAAATGAGTGCTATGATCAGACAAGGGTGAAGAACCGCGTTGCCATCAGTGAGGCTTTCAGGCGGTGGAGACTGCACGGTCGGACCTGGAACATAATTCAGCCCTTGATTTATCCGTGGGACTGGTCCGCGCCCCAATGTCATATAAGATGCGTTGGATTCCACCATTGTGTTGTTACCTTGGCAATTCACTTCATTGAATTTGAGGAGCAGAGCTTCTGAATGAGCACTGAAGGGTGGGGTGCATTTATATCTGTTGAGTTCAAATATCAACAGTCTCTCACAAAGTGCACACCCAACCTTAAACAGCATTCATTTGCACAAATGGAACAGGGTTAGAAGGGCTGGGAGCAGGATAGGACCTTAATTCCATGTCATTGGACTATCTATGTTCCATCTGTAGTTACCTTTTCAAATTAAAACAGTGCTGGCTAATAGTTTACTTGTATCAAAAGGTGGACATATTTATCCAATATTAGCCTCAACTAATATAATAGTCTCATATGTGCGTCTTCAGAGTCAGCTGTTTAACAGCTACATACTGAAATGTTGAGTTATCATCTCAAGAAACTGCATCTGTCTTCATCAGGCTCACTATGACAACACGAAAACACGGCATCATGGCAAGATTTTCAAACCACTCATGGCTTACATATCAAGGGATGGAGAACCATTAACTTGCAGATCATAAATTATACCAAATAAATAAATACAAGCCAAACAGACACTAGATATAACCAAAGTCATTACAGGTATGTCTAGCCACTCGGCAGCCATCTTGGCAACACCTTTGGGCAGCTATTACTGGCTAACAAGAACAGGCCCCTATCTAAATATAGGGGGAGAGAGCAATGACCTCACTTTCAATGGTTACCGGGACATAGAAACTGCACATACAGAATCACTTGTCAAATCTGATAAAAAGTGCTTAAAAAGTTTGGCAACTTTGCCCCCAAAATAAAGTTTAAAACGCCTTTTTCCCCAGGTTATATTGTACTGCTACGTATGCACAAGGTTTCACAACATCAGCTGTCATACACCTCATCTGTGACTTGGGTCTGTGCAACAATAAAAATTGGATTGATATTGGCTGTTATAAAGCAGACAACTGGCTGTTTCAGCGTTGAAAATGAAGCACATACTTGTCATTGGAGATGCTGCAGTCGATGACAGTTTTCTTGCTGGTGTTGACAATAATAAAGGGAAGGTGGATGATGGAGTTGGGAGGTGGAGGTCTGTTTGCCTGCTGCTCTGTCTGTCTGTTCCGTTGAACCAGGTTCTTAAAAGCTATTTGCTGTAAAATAAGATCAGAGAAAGATGTAGCTACATAGAGCATTTGCTTTTGATTAATACCACATTTGACATTTCAAAACAATACATTTGATACAACTGCTTCATTCTCCAGCCACACTTTAGCTGGATCTATTCTCCAGCATTGTTAGGGCAGTCCAGCAAAGGTTTGTAGTTCAGCACTGAATTTCTCCCGCCAATTGTTGTAGCAACACCATAACACAAAATGAATGTGATGAACATTATCAAGCTTTGCTGTGCATTCATTATACACCCTATGTAATTTCACAGCTGCCCTGAGGAGAAGGAAGGGAGGTGACATAATTTAACTTGCTCAATGTTTGCACAATGAACTTTCCCTGCATCAGAAACATTTAGACGAACACACAAGCAGGCAGGCCAATCTCAGTTTTTGTGGTCTCCACTTCATATCTCTATAGCTGCAATAGCATTGACCCGTTGTTACATTTGCGGCGGTACATATCAGCTGCAGCAGAACTGGCATCATGGCTACAGAGGTTAAGTCTGAAGAGCCCCCTGAACACACAAGTACAGGCATTCAATACACTCCCACCTGCAGTATGAGTTCCTGAAGCTGTGATTGTTTCTGCTTAATCCTCTCCAGCCGCCTTTGTCTTTCCACCTATAGTTAATATAAAAGGAAAAATTATAAATAGTGACAATGTACGGTGATAGAGAGCAGACATGCCCAAAACAAGCTCATATAAGAAAGGTCTTTGCTATGGGTTTCTACCTCTAGGTTTTGGCACTCCTGTGCTGAGTTGGTGGGCAGGCCAATCCACTTGATTTCTTTTTTCTCTTTAGAGATAATGTTCATGGCCATGAGCACATTAAGTGCATCGTACACACGCCGCCGAATGTTCTTCTGGTCATACACATGCTAGCAAGGAAAAAAAACACAAGATTCAAAATACTAACAAAAACCTCTAAATTGGTAAAATTTTAAAAAGTCTTGCACTATATAAGCCCCCTTCAAATATCTGTATATGATTTAGGTTAGCATCATTCTGAGAAAATGTCATGCAGCTGCAGGACTCACCGAGTCATTGGGTGACATGTGGTTGTCTGAAGAGCTAAATTCTGCAACCAGTTCATCTGCCACTTCATTGTAGGTGGTTACTCCTTTCTTCTGCACCTTCTCACAGACTTTCATTGAGAAATGTCTCAAACCCTTCCCATTCTTTTCCCCTTTCTTACCACGCTTTCTGTGGACAGAACAGATCCCCCACACAAACATGATTATGGCATACATATCTCTTTACTTTATTTATATGACATAACAGACCTGACACGTACTAAAACCACTTAATCTAATCTCCAAAGAGCTCTACAATGTCCCAAACCTATAAACTTAAATGTGTGAGGAATTGTGAACTGTGTGAGGAACTGAGAAAAACTTAAGAGACTTTTTGAAGACTTACCCTGATGACCAGGGAGACGCATCAGATGGTTGACTCTGAGCGAGGAACTGTGAACTTGGTGTATGTGGACTGTTTACCAAAATGGTATTTGATACTGTGGGCCTCTGAGGTGTTCCAATCACCTGCAAAAGAGAGGACAAGGGAACAAAACAAAATGTTAACACTCAGCAATTGGAGTAATCTTGTAAGGCTGTCCACATAAAGAGAGTTCTCCAAAATTCAGTGTATTGAAATCTTGAGTTTCGATGAGGGTGTACTTAACACCAGCTGTACATTTAAAAAAAGTTTTACTGAGGGGATTAGATAAACATTTAGATAGAAAATTTGAATGGGCTCAATCGTATCAGAAAGAACAAATATCTTGGTATTTAGGACATCTTTTTTGACTAATCAGTTATCAGTCACGAACATAGCCACTGATCAATTATAGAAATTGCTTAAAATTTGCACACTTAACAGTAATGAGGTATCTAAGAGATAGGTGATCTATTCCTTCACTAAGGTGATATCTAAGCTGATTTCCGTTATGTATACATTCCATGTATATAATGGGATGATGGGTGTAATCCTGCTGACTGTAGAGTTGATAAGCTTAGGATCAACTGCCTCCACCTACCCTCAGCCCGGTCACCTCACAATGATAATAGAGGGGCTTACACAACAGTAAGACACAGCAGAGAAACCCAGTAAGTGCATCTATACACAAATACATCTGCAGATCCCTGATAATTTAGAAAGCTGAACTTTTTATATCTATTGAGAAGCTCTAAACTCAACAAAAAATGTGGTTGTGAAAACACAAAAGCCTGACATTTGTGGATCATCACTCACCATGTGTGGCACATGTTGCATGTGTGCAGCAACATTCACATTGGATGGCCCTAGGGTTTTGGGTAGTAGCTGTTTGGCCACAGGGGCAGCTGTAGGCTGGACAGTAACCAAAGATAGGACACCTAAAAGAAGACATGAGAGGAGCAGATATGAGTGGAGCTCTTGATTGAAACTCCATTGCCCCCTATCGTCCAGCTGCCAGTACATAGGCCTACACATGAAGAAACATTATCTCCTTGTGGGACAGGCAAACTATACTGAATGTTACATACAAATTTACTGCACTACTGGATGCAATTTCTAGGGGTAATTACTAGTAATTTGTACCTTTGCTGGGGCTCAGATTCTGATCGATGAAAACCTTCAGCTCTCCATTTGTTTCAATCAGACCAGCCTGTGGAGGAGGAGAACTTAATACAATCCAAAATGCACTAAATTGAAGAAGCTACATGAGTCCAGTTAAACAAAAAGAGTACAGCAGAACATACATGAGGTTATAGGGGACATCTTAAGTTACAGCAACATTACAGATATGGCCTCATGTAACATCAGCTATGGTGACTGCCAGGTGACACAAACTACACAACTGTTTAGCTTATAATTACTTACATCTTTAGCCATGATCCCAAAGGACCGGAAGAGTTGAGCTTCAGGCTAGAAAGAAAATTTTACTTCTATTCTTCACTCTTCAGACCCCTGATGACAGAAAGCAGGCAAAGTATTAAATAATGACAGTGGTTAGTTACCAACTTCAGCAAAAAGATTACATCTTTACACAATATTTCCTGAGTTTAAATATATTATATTGATGCGGTTTTGATATGCAATTAAACTAAACTTGTTAGTGAACTAAGGCCCATTTGAACTGTTTTCTGCCAGCACACTGTACAAAGCTACATCACTAACGTTAGCTTGAGTTACCGGGTATTCTTCTTACAAGACAAAATTGACGGAAATTTCTTCCATTTTAGACCAAGCTCAAATATATGAACCTTTGAGGGCTGTTTCTGAATCCACTGTTTATGCAGAAAACCACATTAAACCATCCCCCGATGCTCGCAACTTTTACTAAGCTAAGTGTGCACAAGGCCTACTTCAGGTACCGAGCACGTCCGGAGGAGAGGCATCGTCGAACTTCTGCTACAGGTCACGAAAACATGCTAACTTTATCACACCAGCGCAAAACTATTAATGTGACTTAAGTGATAGCACCACGTGGTTACAGATATTACGGATGCACACAGTTGCAACAGCATACATATCATACCACGATACTGAACAGTCTTTTGTTAAATGCAGCTAGCTAACTGTTACTGCTAACAGTTAGCGTTGCATTCAGATTACTTGCGTTAGCTAGCTTGTTAGCTTCTGCACGTTTTGAAAGGATTCACATATAATTTCGCATTTATTGGTTCCGTGTTGCAGATTCCTGACAAAGTTGTGTATGGGTTAACATTTAAGAAATGTGTGTGCATGTCGCACGATGAATAAAGTTAAAATAGTGATTCTGTGCACTTACGAGTGCACTCCTGTTTCTTCGACGGCTGTTGTTGTTGGCATTTGAGAATGGAGGAAGAGGAGGTCTAAATCCCTTCCAAACAGGAAACAAACTAAGTAATGCCGAAGTACTTTTCAACAATTCTACACTTAATTCCAGGGACAAAATATTTTATTGATGTCGAGTATTTAACTTATGAGTTTATTTTCCCCTCAAGTTTGTCTTTTGCCCATGTACAGTAAGTAATGCCACGATCTGCCAGTTACTCGATTAGGGGAAGCTGCATAAAAAGTGATCGTTTTCAATTGAAGAAAGACGGAGCGCAGAACAAAAAGGCAAATACGTGGAGTTTACAATCAAATAGAAACAATATATGTTTTATTCCGACTGTGAATGATGTTATGCATTTAAAACTGTGACTCAAAATAATTTGCCACAACTTCTGAAATGCCTGCTACTGGTAATTAGATTATTTATGATTAGTATATTGTGGCTTCCTGACAGTCATGGAACTGTTGTTGCAAGATACTTTTCACCTCCCTTTCAGTCAGAAACAAACATAGCAACAGTGACTTCTTCGTCCCAAAGTTACATTCATAAACTCCCAAATTCTTTGTTATTATCATCAAATATTCAACTACTTATCGAACCAGCCTGAATATGTAACTATGATGAAAATACCGACGTTTCCATGACTAACTTGGCTTAAATTAACGTTGCTGGTGTCGACCTTTAAACTGTTGTTTACATGACGTTGCAGAACACGACTGTTTGTAACGCTATAAACTCTGGAAAAATAAATGCACCGTTGCGCATCACAGGTTAGTGTAACTCGATCATAATCGCCATGAACCGTTACATTAAATTAAGACCCCACCAATGTCTCCGTTAGTGTTGGGTTACATTCGGTAAGTTATCAACTTGTCATATTGAAGTTAAGGCATAAAGTACAGCACTACTATATCGCTTTACAATGCTTAATGATTATTTTAGCAACGAGCTAACTCGCTACTATGGACGAAGAGTCCGGACCACCGTCGCTTTGTTAGCCAACTGACGTTACGCTAGCTAGTAGCTAGCGGGCGAGCTAATCCACAGCTGTCATCGACAACACAAGTAGATTTAGCTGCAAATTTACCGGGGTTAGCTTTCTGTTTAATAGTAGTATATTTTCAATACATTTTATCCATAATAATTAGTCCAATAGATATTTAACTTGAAGAACTTTCGTTCGTGGCAGCTTGGTAGCGAGCCACAAGTCGATAAATGTGGCTTACCGGTGCACTTCGCAAGTTAGCAATTTGTTTGTTAGCCCTTTCTATCCGCTTTCGGTTAGCCTTGCTACAGCAGCGCGTCTCACAATCTGATCTTGGCGGTGTCTCGCTTTAGAGGTGTCTGATTGGCCAGCATCGACGAGACGAAAGCAGAACAGTCAAAGTAGTGCATGCCCACAACCTGCATCTCTTGGGACTAGTGGAAACCAACCAGCTCCAAAGATCTATATACCGCCATCTACAGTACAGGAGTATGAGGGGTGCATTTTACTCCATTACCTCTCATTTACTGTGTTTCTCCAACGCTGACACTCCAAGACAGCTCTGACTACTGGTAAGTTTTGGTTTTACCCAAAATGCAATGATGACACATTAAAAGTTGGTCAGGGATGACTACATATGAATGAAACTCAAATTACTTCCTGCCTGCACCGAAGAACCATCTTGTCAATTTTGTTGTATGTGCATAGCAATCCAGTTGTGCAGTCAAGATAAAGGTTTAAGCAAAGTATTCCTACTATAAAGCCACATTTGTCTTCTCAGGCCATAAACAGCTATGACTGAAGACACAAAGGTCACGTCCTTTGTATTGTTTCAGGAATGAAGGAATTTTAATCACCTTAAGAGGAGTTTACTGTCTACAATTACAAAGAAATTACATATGGTGGAAAACATAACTAATTATGTGAACTATTAGATGGATATGAAAAATAAAAGTGGATCAGAATGAATTTAAAAAGTACTTTTTTATACCAAAGTGCTTTTGCACAACATGCAGCAAGATGTCATGCAGTCAATGTCTTACAAGTGGACAGGAGGGGGCTGGGATCAAACGAGTAACCCTGTAACTAATTGATGGCATGTTGTAAGAACATTTCACAGACTTCATTTGGTGCTGGGTCAAATATTATTGAGAGACAGTACTTTCCATTTGGTAGCAGTCATAGTTTAGTCTTAAGATGTGAGAAGGGAGGCAAAATTTAGTCACAAGCAGTAAATCAGGACATTTCAGATGCAATCTGATGTAATGTGTGAACTGCCATCCATCTCAACTGAATTGCACACAGACAAGATACAAGAAGGTCTGAAGGGTCAAAGGGTCAAAGTTCCATGTTTACAACTGTACACTGTTTAAACATTCCATCACCTATCTGTCTCAGGTCCATCAATCAGACTAAATGATGCCTTTAAGCCATATTCAAATCATAACCTGTTCCCCATGACTGCTTCTACAAAAACCACCACCATTATCTCTGGTTTTCATTACCCCAAGTATGCCAACCCATAGTCAATCTCCCTCTTCCCAACCATTTTATGCCGTCTTTAATTCTTAATGTTGTGTTTTAGTATTTTTGGTTATATCTTAATCAGCGTAGTTGTAAATTAATTCTAATTACCAGAAAATTTGACAGTAAGCACCTGTAAGTGAACCAAGAAATGTCACCCGATAACACACTTGATCAGATATCTGAATACAAACAGAAATTGATACCAGCACACAAAGTTGTAGCCAGTGTCTAAATGGGTTTTTGTAATGAAGCTGAAGTGCTCAAAAAAAAATTATGAAAAAAGAAACTGTGGTCAGTTTTGCTGCAAAAAGACTTTTAATCACATAGAGAAATAATAATGTACACTTTTTCTATCATGAGATGACAGTTGTCTCCCATGATGTCTGCTGAATCTCTGAGAATTGCATTGCATTTAGGAATTTCTTAAAGTATCAAACTCTCAGATTGTTATGGGAACCCCAATTAAGGATGTGTACTTGAAGCAGACGGCATGTTGTCTACATGTGTCTAATTGGAGTGATCAACATTAATCAATTTCTAAAGATATAATATAGATAGATAATATATAAGATAGACAGTTTTTAATTAATAAAAAGTCAAACATTACTCAATCATCAATCCCTATTCTTTACCGGTATTTTCAAATAGTAGTCCTGCAATAAATCCTACCCTCTGAATTCACATTTTGTTGAAACTGTTTTAGAGAGTTGTTGATTCAGTTTTATGATCATTTTGGAAGCTGTGGTTTGCAGTGCTGTTAAATTGTATTTTGTTACACTGAAGTGTTTCTACCCTCCACACTTCCAGTTGTAGTTCAACAACGCCACAACATCCTACTGTTTAGAATTGGTGCAGAGTCCATGAATGACTTGGTATGAACAACAGTAGTTTTCCATCAACTGCATTGTAACATTAACTTACATGCTGAATGCTGTGAATGTACCAGTATGAAGTGAGTGTATTTGCCCCAGGCTGCCATTCAAGCCTTCCTCTCACTGTGAAACCAAGAAGAAAAAAGAAAAAGGAAGGCTGACATCTACTGATACTCTATCAGCTGCAGTGCTGTGTGTGTTATTCACACTTATTGATGGGTGGATTCATTTTCACATGAGATAAAACTCAGCTGAGCCTCCTGTCAGTCCAACAGACAGTCATATTTTATTCGTGCTATAAGACAAGCACTTTCTTTCTCATATGGGGACTTAAATTCCTCATTGTGGACTAAGTACTATGTAACAATGAAAACACATGAGATGAAAGACACATTTTTGCTTTAACTATTTTTAGAGCTAGTTAGAAAGAACACCTGGCTGCTCTTATTGGCTGGACCCATATTACACGTCTCTCTCAAATTCTTTATTGGCATGATCTTTATTACCAAAGCTTGTTGATAACAATGTTTACAACATAAGGATAATAATTCAGAGTAAGGAGTGAAGGTGGGGTTCTGTTTTATTTTCAAAAGTGTTGTCTGCAGTTTTGGGCAATTTCATATCATGTACATGGTATAATAAAGCAGTGTAAAAGTCTCACACACACATACACTAGATTTATCTTTAGTTGACATTTGCCTCCCTTTAATGTCTTCTTGGACTCACACTGTTTTTACGAACGTTTTAATTGGCTCTCTAATCATTAAATGGCTCCTAATAAGTGATTTATTAATCACAGATGCACATGGTCAAAAATTGGTCACAGTCAAGCCTGTAAATGTACAGTCTCTTGTCTGATACATGTCTATTTTCATTTAGAATTACAACATTTTGGAATAAAAAGTTAGACATTTTTCCTGTTATCAATATTCTAATATTCTTTAAAATATCAGTTTATCTACCATTAACTTATAATAAAGTATCTATCCAGATCTGTCTACTTACAAAAACAGACAGTATCCAGTTTATTCCATACACCTAGATAAACTAATGTAGTCTAATACAACAGTCCTGCAATAAATCCTACCTTCTTAGTTATAATGTTCAGTTTTTGTTGAGGATGTTGATTTAACTTTATGGTTATTTTGGAGGCTGTTGTTTGTGGTGTTGCTGAATTATACTGTGTTACACTGAGGGATATTTCTAATATTTAGTCTACCCTTATAGATTTACACCTGCAAATATAAGCAAACACATTTCAATGTCTATTAATTACAAATAAGCCTAATGACAACAGAGCAGCTACTGCAAACCTCATCTTTCTACTGAAACCTTTAATAGCTGTTCGACTACTTTCGCGCATGCGCACAATGAGCGGCAGTCGGGCTACCAAACTGGTCAAACAGCGGGTGTAAAAATGGTAGGTAACCAAAATAAACACAAACCCAGGCATTGGCTTTCGTGCCACCAAGGCTTACCTTCAATACTAGTGTCGTATTATTAAAGTACATACAGTGTCGTGTTTTGGCAAGCCTACAATGGTCAGTTACTTGTGTTCGCTGCTATTACAGGGAAGGTCAGTTGATATTTTGAGAGCAGCTAGCTAGCTACACGTCCCTTTTTGGCAGTCTGGTAACTTCGGCTGTGAGCAGGTCAGCCTTTGAACCTCAAACACAGACACACACAGGGTCGTTTAAGTGAAATACTGACTTATCCACTGCCACACTTGACAGTCTGATCCTGTGGTATTATCCCCACCGTAAATGTCAGTGATACATTCCGGCTAACTTAGCTAACGTTAGCTAGTAGAAGTTACTAGCTGGTGGTATGTAGACAATGCTAACCTTACGTTACCCATTTGGTGACACAGTAATCTGTGCTGTTGTCACTACAGACGTTTGACTTCATGTGGTCCTTATTAACAGAAATCAGTAACAGTTGGAGAAATAATTAGCAGCTCGGTGAACTCACTGTTTTAGTCTCCGGTTTCAGGAAATGCTGCTCTTCAGTGAAGTGCAAGTGCTCAGATACTGCAGCTGCTGTGAGGAGATGGCATGGTGATTTTAGACAGATTTGGGGGGTATTTCAGAATAATACCGAATAGGACTGGGATATTAGACAGTTTCCATTATCAGTTCTTCTATTGTGTTTAATTTGGTTAAGCGTTTGAACTCTAAAAATAGAAAATAGTCAAAAATGCACATCACAGTTTCCTAGAGCCATTATCAGAATTGTCGCTGATTAATCAGCTAGGGCTGCAACAAACTGAGACAGACAGACAGTTATTTTCTTAATTAATTAATCAGTTGTTTTGTCTGAAATTAATTAAAAATGCCAGTAATGGTTTCCCATAGCCCAAGGTGACAACTACAGTTGTATCGTTTTGTCTGTCCAACAGTTCTAAACTCCAAAAATATTCAGGTTGCTGTGATATAAAACAGAGATAAACATTAACTGTGCACATCTGAGAAGCTGGAAACACTAAATGTTTCGCTCTTTTAGTTAGTAGTTAGTAGTTTGAGCTTTTTTAGCTCTGCAGTTACTGAGTCTTTTTCTGAGGCTCATCTAATCAACAAATTGTTTCAGCTGTACAATGGACTAATTGTATAATCAACTAATCATAACATTGATATGTTAGGAAACCAGATGTCATCTGGTATTTGGTTTACAGTGCGACAATGACTTGAAAGCGTAAGTTTTTAAATGAGCGGCCTTTAATGGATATGTTCCAATTTAATGATACAGTACTCTGAGTTTACTTGACTGACTCTTGCCCAGTGAAATGTACACCGAATGACTTCTCCTGATTGCATTCATAACTGATTTCTTAAAATGTTCTAATGTGCATGTATATTATGAAAGTGCATATTTCCATGCCACAAAATATCTTCACAAAATCACTGTTAAAGTATTCTGACAATGTTGGGTCATTTGATTTTCTTTTTTTTTTTTTTTTTTCCTTTTTTAATATTGCTGAGTATTTCTGGCAGGGAGCTTGTGTTACACTCCAGACTTGTTGCACCTCTAGGTCCTGGTGATGGCATCTCATTTCCCTACTCATGTTACTTCTATGACTGTAGTTATCTGAGGGGCCCTACGGGGTACAGCATGTGCTTTGAGAATCCACAACATCTCCCTTCAGAAAAGCCCATGTTGCTTTTGGACGGGACATATAATTACCACTGCAGGGTTTTGGCTCACCTCCTATGCTGTGTGTTTTTGTCGGTGTGACAGACTAACCTTTTAGACATGTGTCCGAGTGTTTCTGAGTGTCTCCCAGTCTTTCCTGTCCTTGTCACTGTTGCCTGAATGCTTGAAGATGTGTGTGTATCGTTTTGTGTTTTTGTCTGTGTCTCTCTCTGTGTTTGTGTGTTGTTGTCTTTACTCCCTGGTCTGATCACACCAGTGTCTGACAGCCCCTGTCCTGTACTTACACAGCATAAGCTGAAGTCTTCGCAGAGGGACAAGGTACGGCAGTTCATGTCCTTTACACAAGCTGGGGAGAAGACAGCTGTGTACTGCCTCACACAGAATGACTGGAAACTAGAAGTTGCTACTGACAACTACTTTCAGAACCCAGATCTTTACTGTAAGGAATCCATGAAAACCTCAGTAGACCGGAAGAAGCTGGAGCAGCTCTACAATCGCTACAAAGGTAATTGGGATAACTTAACAGTTTGTGTTTTACACTGTAACATAAAACATTTACTGGAATAGAGTTGGTCCAAAAAGGACTGTATTCTTTAAAAGTTATAGACAGTACATGTTTGCAAAAAAATGTTAGTGTTATTCATATATTTTTTCCTGATAGATCCCCAGGATGAGAATAAGATTGGTATCGATGGGATTCAGCAGTTTTGTGATGACCTCTCACTGGATCCAGCTAGCATCACTGTGCTGGTTGTTGCATGGAAGTTTCGTGCTGCCACTCAGTGCGAATTCACCAAGAAGGAATTTCTGGATGGAATGACAGAGCTAGGGTGAGTGTTGACATCAACAGCGTGTGACATGCTACGAAGTGGGACATAAACAGTGTCTGAAGTATCTTTGCATGGTCGATGTCATAGTGTAGCTCCCGAGAGGAAAGGCTGTCTCTATATATAGACTCACTGAAGCACAGATTGAGTATTCTGTGTCTTCATGGAATGACTCAATGAAAGAGCTGCAGTGTTTTGACTTTTGAGGTTCATATGTCAAAGTTAATTTCAGCCAATTTGTCATCAGCATCAACACCGGCATGTTGCAACTTGTTGGGTTGTCCATGAGTGATCATTTAGTTTGTTTATTTGTTGCTTCATTTGTCTCTTTTTCTAGGTGTGACAGCCCAGAAAAACTGAAGGCCCTTTTGCCAAGATTAGAGCAAGAGCTAAAAGATAGTGGGAAGTTCAAGGACTTCTACCAGTTCACCTTTAACTTTGCCAAAAATCCTGGACAGAAGGGTCTAGGTAAGCAGAGTGACAATAATAACAACAATAAGCTCAGTTATATTTCTGATTGAAACAAGTGTTCTTCTTTGTGTGTGTGTGTGCAGACTTGGAGATGGCTGTAGCCTACTGGAACCTGGTTCTTTCAGGGCGATTTAAGTTCCTCGATCTTTGGAATAGATTCCTTTTGGTGAGTCAAAAAAGTGAAACTACGGATGCACAGATCTAATATATTCAATTCGTATTGGCAACAGTACTTGCCATTATCATTACATACAGTTTCATTGTCACTGTCAATAAGAAAAAAAACAGTCTTTCTGATATTAGTTACATTCACTGATTCATGGCAGACACAAATTTTAAATTTGAGGGAAATGAGAGCGCTGGTTTCAGATTGATACTCAGAATCACCCAATACCCTGAGCTGAGAAAACTGTATTGGTATCAAGAGAGAAAAGCGTGGATGATCTTGGTTATAGAGATAGAAAAAATCTGCTCACCAGCACTTGTCCATTATAGGAACACCATAAACGATCCATCCCAAAGGACACATGGAACCTATTGTTGGACTTCGGTAACATGATTGCAGATGACATGTCAAACTATGATGAAGAAGGTACGTTTAAACAAAATGGATAAAAAAATTCCTTCAGATTAATCCTTGGTGCATCACTATGACACTAATGATATCTTGGTATTTCTTTCTCAGGAGCATGGCCAGTCCTTATAGATGATTTTGTGGAATTCGCTCGACCAATTGTAACAGGATCAAAACGTAAAACTCTCTAAATCCAATCACAACTCTGGAAAGCCAGAACGTTGTTTCTTTTACAGTGACTTCATAGTTTTTTTTAAGACTTGTACAAAAAAGTGAAAATTGTAGGCTTCAGAGGGAAAACAGAAGCACTTGAAACTGTCAGGAAACCACCTTTCAGGGAGCTGAGTAAAAACTATGAGAACATCTGGCCACATTTTTTGTCCTCGTGAGACTGAGGCGTCATATGGACATTGCCAGATTCACCTCGGTCTCTCCTGCTGGATTCTCAGTATCCTGGACACCCCTCTGCTCTGCTCCAGGAGGAGCACTACCTATCAGGCCACAGCCCTGTAAGTGGGGATGGACACAGCACTGAGAGGAGGGTCGCTGGCTGTGTGTACTCTAATGGACTGGAGAGGAGAAAGCAGTGTGTTTTAAGATACTTCCTAGTCAGCATTGTTTTGTTATATGAAGCTCTGAGTGACTGTGCAAAGTTCCCATGTCTTACTCTAACTTCAGGACATAGTGCTCACTACACCAGCACCAACAGAACTGTTGCAGTTTTTACTGTACATACTGTATCTATTGGGACAGTTTACAAAGAGAGCTATATGAAGAATAATATAAATATGTTGAATTTATAAATGCAAAAGATGATTTCTTTTATGTACAGGAAATGCTAAGATCTCTAATGGGATGCCTCAATATTGTGGATGATATGCTGTTGGTTTAAATGTTAGGTGGATCTGTCAAGTCATGGAATTGTGAGCTTCTCATTGAAAGCATGTTAAATACATTTTACTTCACTTCGGGCTGGTTTCACAAATAAATTTTCACTGAAGTAAAGGCAGTGCTTTAATTTAGATAATTGATATTGGTTTGTGGTATTCATTTGTCTGGATAATTGCAGTTGGGAATGGGTCTTGAATCCTAAATGTAATCAGTCCTATCCACAGTACCAGGATTTTGCTTTCAAAGATAATTTCTTTCAAACTGTTGAGGAAAGGTTTTTTTTTTTTATCAGTTAATCCCTCAGAGCAGTTTGTTCAGCAGCAGTTAATAGAAATTTAAAGTTATGACATTACAGGCCCTTAGGATTGCATGGCACATATCTGTATGTTATGGCAGTGCGAAGCCCTTTGTTCAGAGGCCAGGACACTAAAGAGGGCAACAACAGGACAACAAAGTAAGCCTTAAGAAAAAATACCTGTCTGTTCAATATTTATGTTTCTGTTCAAGCCCATCTGTTCAGTGTTACTGAAGGTAGTGAAAATTAGAATATATTGTTGATACATCATGTAAGTAGCCTAAGTATATTGTTCATTTAAGAAAGATGAATAAAGCATGAGTTTTTCCATAATCATACATGTATTTAACTCCTTTGTTGCTGAGAAGATAGATAATGGACACGCTCTATATCACATTTATACAGTACAGCTGATTAGACATGAGTGTATTTCTAAAAGCAGAAGTAGAATGATGGCAAGACAACTGTGACAAATACTGTATTAACTTTTTCACAGATGACATTTTGACATGACGGTATGAAAAGCAGATGTAAATAATAAAATGAATGATGGCTGAATTCCATTTAGCTGACTTTGGACCGAATTCTCAGAAATCTGTATCTGACCAGAACCGAGGGTCAGGATCATGAGCTAATTACACTGGTTATGGTGTGTTTTTATTGATTCTTTGTTTACGACTTTACAATGTAGTAGATCAATGATGTTGGATGTTGATGAGCTGATCAGGATTTCTATATTGGTTGCGCAGTCATAAAGTTGAATATTTATGGTTTTTATTCAAGCAATATAATAGCCACTGTTAAAATAGTTTTTTTTTTTCAAATATGATTTTTACTTGTCTTTCTATGTAAGAGTATGAATGAGAACAATGTCTTACCTGGAAAAGAGGGAGAAAGAGTGGGCTGTAGACTGCTGGGGCATTCTTCTATTGTCTGAGAAGGACTTTGCATTCTTCAATTACCCAAATAAGTTGAAAAAATGAAACCTGCATTAACCCTTTTTACTCATCTTCCCACGGTGATGTTCAGGTGTGTCTCATTGTTGGATGTGGTTACAGGTGCAACAGAGCCTGACCACACCTATCAGTGCTGGGCGTGGCTAAGAGGTGCAACAGGTTGAAACTTTCAGCCAGAGAGGGTAGTAAAACACTGCTTTTCAGGCAGCTGCTAAGTTACTCTTAAAGTTGATATGATGAACTGTTTAGTCAACAGTTGCTTATTTACACATCGAGCTGACGCAAAGCGATTTTATAATTCATTTGTAGTCGTAGTTCTGGCTGCCTGATGAATTTAAGTCCAATGTCCAAAATGATAAAGTTGAGGGACAGAAAAACCAACATAATGACCTGAAAGACGCTAAAAAAGCTGAGGTTGGAGATAATTATCTGTGGGGTCGTAACTATAAGCGGCACCTTTCATATACAAGTAGTTGATATAGAAACATTAATTACAGCCACTTAAATAAATTTAAACAAAAATAAGAAAAATCTTTCTACATGATGATAATATTCCAGGTAGCATGGAGACATCTTGGGTCATGTAGGGAGAAAATATGTTTAAATAGTCGGTAGTTAAACATTTATGGGGGGAAGGGGTTGCAGTGGGGGAATTTTGACTCATTAGAAGTATTTCTAAAATCCTGGTTCTAGGAAATAATACTTTATAATAATATAAATAAAATGTTGAAATTACTGTTGTTGATGTTACTGATTACATTATTACCATCACTATCGCTTCTACTTCCAGCACTTTCTCTATTCACCATGATAAACTGTGATATGCAAGAGGACATGAGCAAACATTACTGTTTCTCTTCCTCCAATTGTTTTGCATGCAAATAAAGCACGCAGCAGGGTGTTTGTTAAACTGGCCCCTCCTCTCAGTGAGTGCTGTAAGGTGAGACATTTCTAACCCAGATCACCTTGTTATTTACCTTGACAGCAGTTCTTTTCCAAGTGATAGAAATTAAATAACCTCCGCGGTGCTAGTTGTTCATAACCTTAGTGGACTATTGTACCTGCAGCACGTGACACAAAACGGAGAGAAAAATGTCAGGAAATGCTGCTCAGCCTCTAACATGTAATAATGGCAGTGAAAGGTAAGCCTCATGTTGATGTGGTATTCTTTCTTTTTGAGTTTTTCGATGGTTAATGGATGCGTTTATATTCTTGTTGCTTCCTTCTCGGCTATATCAGTTATTCACATTACTTTCTTTCCTCATCAATTCACTGTATTTTTAGGCCTACTTTTTTTTTTGCTTAACAAACTTGTAAAGTTGCGACAAGGCTTATCAGAAATATAATAGCTTAGTGTAATTTTGTGGAAAAACATGAACTTTTCTTGGTTATTTTTGAGCTTGAATTTTGCTCCTAGCTCCTAATCCCACTTGAAAGTAATTTAAAACTCACCCAACATCCAGCAAGGGCATTTGATCTCCCTGCTACAGAAACCCTACCCGGTGGAGGCTGTTGCAGTGTTTGTCATCTGGGGATAGAAAAGAGAATGAAGGGTGGGAAGGAAAGTGACCCCGGTGTCAGTTCTTTCTTAACAGTATTTATCAGCTTTGTACATTCATATGTGCACGGTACTGGACTGTGTGGATTTGCCCCTGCAGGATTGACCCATATGGCTTTGAGAGACATCATGATTTTGAATCCTACAAGGAGATGATGAATGAGTATGTAGCTGTCCTCAACAAAAGATCTATCAGATGGTCCAAGCTCCTTCAAGAGAGACCTCATGTAGAGAAGAATTTAACAGGTAAAAGAAGCACACACACCGCTGTCTTGTTTTGTTGCCCTCTGGTGCTTTGAGGTTGTGTGGTGTAACTATAAAATCTGTTTTGAAAGTGAAGCGGTATGTGCGTAAAGGTGTGCCTAATGAGCACCGTGCCAGGATCTGGATGGCAGCAAGTGGTGCCCAGGAACAACTGGAGAGTAACCCAGGTTATTACCAGTCCCTACTGAGCATGGAGCATGACACCAAGCTGAAGGAAACTATTCATACAGGTGAGACTAAACCGTCTTTCGACCCTTCCAATGATCCATTTTCCCCTCTCCTCAAAAAACCATGCACACCTCAACTTCTAGCAACATTTAAGTCAGATTAAATGAGTAAATATAATGAATCTAGTGAATTCTCATGACAGATATGCACAGGACTTTTCCTGACAACGTCCTCTTCAAGAGCAAAGCCGAGCCAAGTCTGCAGAGGGCTCTGTACAATGTGCTGCTGGCCTACGGACACCATAATAAGGCAGTGGGGTACTGTCAGGTGAGACAAGCACTGTCACAGACAAGAGTTGTCTCTCCCGTCTCATAACATAACATCTGTTTACCTAATGAAGAGGACTGGCCACTTCCTTATTCATTATAATTCATGTGTAGCATTTCCTCCAAATGTAGCTCTCGCAGATTTCTGTGGTACACTCATTGATCCCTGTTAGCTCCCTGTGAAGCAAATTTAATTTAATTAAAGTCAAAGTCATGTTTTCATATATACTGTAGTCACAGCTTTTAGCTCAAGATACAGCTTGAGAACTTCCACCCACGATCAAACACAGTGTGAATAGTTGCTGTGACAGGTATACAAGTAACTGTCAAGTCTTCACAACTATTTTGACGACCCCGACAAATGTTCATTCAAACAAAAAATTTGCTGAATGTGTGATTTGGTCTGTAAAATCAGTGACTTGATGGTTTACTCACAGTTACATTATGTCTGTTTCTGTTTATTCCAGGGCATGAACTTCATTGCAGGCTACCTCATCATCATCACCAAAGATGAAGAGAAATCCTTCTGGCTCATGGATGCATTGTTGGGCCAAATACTCCCAGGTGGAGTGTTTTTTTTTTTATTCCTCACACACACAATTAACGTCCCTGCACACCTCCACAGGTGTTCTCAGTCACTCAGAGGTTTGCTCAGGTTGAAGGCTGAATACTGGCTGATATACTGTATCTATACAAATGGTAAAGGTGTAAGTTGTCCCACACTCACAGCTGCCACAAAACTAAACAGCAGAGTGAGAGAGATGTTAAGTCAAGGTCAGCCTGCACACACCCATCATGTCCTGAAGAAAGGTCTAATCAGGTAATATAAGTGAAAACACCTGTGTGGGTGAAACAAGGGTGTAAAGGATCATGTGCTTTACTTTAAGAAAATATACCAGTGAAAAAATTCAAAGAAACAGGAAAATAAAGAATTAAAACACAGACATATTTATTTATAAGCAACTTAGTACTAAAAATACATAATATAGTCAGTTAATGTAGCAGTCCTCAGTAAGAGAGAAGAAGCAAAGAGTCAGTGTAGGGATGAGTAGCCTATAGAACAGGTGCAAATAAGAATCTTTTTAACGGCCCAATCCCAATGTCCACCCTCACAAACTCCCAGTAACTTTGTTATCAGGGGACACCCAGAAGTATAAAAAATGGCGAACTACGGCCATAAAACACAAGAAATAATAAGATAGAAGAAGAACAGTTAACAAACAAGCATAAAGGGAACGAACCCTAATGTAAGCATTACAAGAAAAAAAAGACAGTACATGACAGAATAAACACAGAGCTCACTGGTGATTCAGAGCCTGAACTATGTAGTTATTTGTCCTTTGTTGACATGATGAATTCCAAATATCCAAATTAGATCAGATCTGATCCAACATTATTATTATTTGTTCACAGACAGGGAGCGAAGGGAGGGAATAAAAATTTACCTCTGAAAAAGTCCCAAACCCACAATTGAATACAAATGCATTTGGATTGGGCTAACAACCTTCAACATCTTTCTGGAACAAACCTGAGAGCAATGCAGTACAGAGGTCAAGCCTCCCTGCTACAAAGGTCTGCACATTTTCCTGTTTATTTAAATTAAAATCAGTGATAACATCCAAATGTATGAACCAACAACTGTCCTTTTTTTAATTTTGGCAGGTAATTAAGGCAGTAAAATGTTTGTAGTAATGCACATTAATAGTATTAATATTGTAATATAAAAGGCTGAATACTAGTGGAGCCAGGTTTGAGCCTTGTGGCACACCACATGGAACATTCTTGCATAAATTTAAGATCTGAAACATTTAGCTCTGATCTAAGAGATGTATTTGAATAGCCAACCAACAAGTGTCACTGCTGCAAAAAATGTGAGGTCATCTGAACATGGTATATTGTAGACTACTACAGCCCGGCCATGTTGGGGCTGAAGACTGACCAGGAGGTTCTTGGGGAGCTGGTGAAGGCTAAAGCCCCTGCAGTAGGACAACTCATGGCCCAGTATCCTGGCATATGGACCCTGGTTGTGTCACGTTGGTTTATCTGCCTCTACATTGACATACTCCCAATCGAGGTGAGGAAAAGGGGAAAAGTTTAATGGTATGGACAAATGTGGATTTCAAAGTGAAGTTGGAGCACATCATTTTACAGACATCCTCCTGGTTTCTTGTATTTGCAGACAGTTCTGCGGATCTGGGATTGTCTTTTCTACGAAGGCTCCAAGCTTCTTTTCCGTGTTGCTCTGACGCTCATCATTCACCATCAGCCGGAGATCTTGAGAGCTCGCTCTTTGCCAGATGTGTGCGAGTGTTTCAAACAGATCGCCTGTGGAGCTTTCACTCTGGACTGCCACACCTTCATGCAGGTGAGACAAGCAAAGACAGTCAGAGAAACAAATGAGGCTGTTGTAACATAGGCAAATTTCTTCCCCTTAAAATGGTGGATTTCTTTGATTGCTCAACATTTATTCCAGTTGTTTACATAAAGCACTAGTGATTGTGTGAGTTATTTGGGGAAAGTTAAAGGCTCCATGTAATCATCTTCAACCCTCATCCATTTGTTGTCTCTCAAATAATTTTTTCTACAGAAAATCTTCACAGAGCCTGGGAGTCTCTCTATGTCAACTATTGATAAACTGAGAGAGAAATGCAGACAACAAATCCTGGAGGAAGAATCTAGACAGCCATAAGAGTTTTGGATCCTCCCCATTTGCTATCAGGAACTTTCTACAATTACTAAATGGTGGCTTTTGATATATTAACCTCTAATCTAGTGGACTGGAAATATGAAGGATGTGCTGAAGCTTCTCAACTGATTGAAAATCTTTGGACCTTGTCTTTTGCTGAGGGCCTCTGAATAGTTTTGCTGCTATAGATATTTCAAGATCATCCTGCCTGATGCTTTGTGTAAAGTATTTAAATTTGTCATAGCACTGATAGTATTTGTTTTATGACTGTGGAGGATAACTGTTGTAGTGTACTATGGAAGAAGGGAGTTAATGTATTTTGCACAGGAACACAACATAAATAATTACCCAAATCCGTTTCGTGATTTAACTGTTTAACTGGCCTCAAAAATGCCTCTGCCAAACAAAGGTTAGAAGAAGTGGTGATTTTAGCGTTACATGAGCATCTAAAATAACAGGTTATTCACAGGCTCCTAACCTGTGGCTGTATATTCTTGTTAGAAATCTCCTAGTACTGTTAAGGTACAGAAAAGTCAACTGAACTGTGCAACGTCTGTCACAGAAAATCAACCTGTTGGTTTCTGAGCTGTGTTGTCCCAGTTGGAAATGAATAATCATTTACTATAAGTGAGAATTGGAGATCTGTTCAAGAGGCAGCTACCTTTCTAAAACCTAGACCCACCTCAAATCGACAGTTGTAGGCTTAGTACTGTTGAATGGTGGGGGCAGACGGGGGTGCATTTGTAAGATGAGTAAAAATGTTTTCAGACTCAAATTCAAATAGCTGCTATTTGTAACTCAAACTAACCAACAGCCCTGGACAGATTATGACACAATGGGCCCTCGGACACAAGCATGTAAAGCCTGCGCACCCTCATACAAAGGTGCAAAGAGACAAAAACCACTACAAAAAACATGGCCACGTAGGCGTTTTGTGTCTCTTTTTAGCATATGATCAATAACAAACATACAGAAGCTCTGGTCCAGGGGCCCCAGGCCTGTACCCAGTCAGATCTAGCCAAGATACTAATAACTCAACTACCTATGACTTTCTGAGTAGGTGGGGGCATAGGAAGATAACCTTCTGGCCCCACCCATGCAAATCAGGCCTTTTCCTAGTTTTATTCTGATAATTTTGTGAACATGCTTCAGGTAACAGCCTCCAAGGTCTGTTGTAACTGTCAATCATCATGTTTGTCAAACCCACCCTGCAATTAAAGTCAGATGCCCTAGACCAAGGAGAAACAGGTTTGACAGCTGATTAACTGTATAAAGGCAAAACAAAAAGTCAAACAGTCTTGTTCGCTCTCTTTTATTGACCTCTCCTTTAGAAAACAGTTCAAACAAAACCATTAAAACCTTATTAATTCACTACATGGATATTTAGATGTGGGAGAAAAAAACAAACATAAAAAAACATAAATAACTGTACTTTATCCTATTACATTAAACAATGCATATTAATGGTAATAACAGTACATGAAGGCTATGTGAGACACAATGAAAATGTCCCATACATGGCAGCACACAGTGTCAGTGAGTGAGGGAGTACCTCTGTGAATATTGGCTTTACTTAAATCCCATCCATGTTACAGCTGGGAAGGCACTGATGAACCAGACCAGAGCATTTTGGCCATTTTAATCATTACATGGGGCTGTTCCTCAGGACTTTAGTGCAACTTCTTTCCCTTCAGCATCCAAAATCCCAAGTGGGCCCAAATTCAGGAAAAAAACAAACAAACAGAACCACCCAGTGGACTTTACCAAAGCAACATTATTAGGTTCTAACAGTGGTGTCCTGAGCTTTTCCATGCAATATGCCAACAGTACTTTTACTAGATTGTTTAAGCAAATCCTGGCTTGTGTCTATTTTTGTAACAGCAGAATCCAAAATAGTGTATAGAGTATATCATCATTATGGGAAATATACTTACTTGTTTTTTAGATTAGTGTTAGATGAGATGATCCAAGCCATTTCTAAGTCTGTACAGTGAATATGAAGCTGCAGCCAAAACATGGTTAGTTTAGCTTAGCATGAAAACTGGAAGCATGGATAGAAAGCAAACCTGGCTCTGTCCAAATGTAACAAAATCCTCCTACCAGCACACCTCTAAAGCTCACAATTAACATGTTATATCTTGTTTGATCTGCACAAAAACCAAAAGGGTAAAGCTGGTAAGTTGAGGTTTTGCAGTGGGTTATGAGCCTGGACAGGCATGTTCACTTCTTGGAGTTTCCTCTAGAAGTTGCAGCTCCCAGCCAAGAAATAGTCTTGGCTTGACTCAACAACCACAACTCGTCTATTTTACTCCTCAGTTTTTGTACAAGTCTTTATACTAAGCCAAGTTAAACCTTCTTCTTGCTGTAGCATGATATCTAGCAGATATAACAGTGATGTTGATCTCATCTAATTCTGGGCAAGAACGCAAATGAGCTAATTTCCCATAATGATAAACTACTACTTTAAGTGAAATGAAAAACAAAAAAACCTAAAAATGCCTCCGATCCTACAAAGCTGACAGCTGCATCTACAGTCTCCGTACAAAATGTGTAAAGTACATCTGAGAAGGAAAGACTGGCATTTCATCACTAATCTCGATGGACAAAAATAAATTCCTACATGTAAAAGCAAAAACTAAGCAGTCTTCCTACGTGTCCTTTCCAGGATTAGGTTACTGTGTTTTTAATATGTTCCCTAAAATCTGCATACCTGGTCTAAATGTAGAGTTGCAATGAAAAATGTCAGAGCTTTACTGTATGAAGTAGATTAAGTTAAACAGCCAGAAATATTCCCTTTATAATAATAAACCTCATTTAGGGCGAGACCACTAAAAATGGTCATCCAAAAACAGATAAGAAAAGCTACAGTAGCAATTCCCTCAAATCCCACAATCCCTCAAAATTCCTTTCACAGAAATCATAAATAGTACAATACAAGTTTAGGACTATCATGGACCCTCTGATCAACATCCCCTGCTTTACATGGTACCTGTAAAGAGTTTTTCCCCCATTCACCACAATCTCCAAACAATGAAAGAGTTCAGAAAAGCGCAAATCGACCTCACAAAGTGATCATGACTAGTGTTATTTGTAAGGGCAAAGAACAGCACAGAGACAGATGAAGGATGGAGGGATGGAGGGATAGAGGGGCACAAGGTAGAGTGTTAAGTCTCGTAAAACAGTGGTTAATATCATGGGTATCGCGCTCTGGCCCCGGGGGACATGAGAGTGAAGAGCCGCCTCAGATGGTTTGATAGCCAGCATGGCTCCTCCTCCTGCCAATCAGGTAGGCCAAGAGCACAATCAGGACAAGACCCGCTAAAGCTGCTCCAACTATGATGGGGATCAACATGTCATCTTCATCCAACTGGCATTCCTCAGCTGCGTGAGTGAGACATGTGAAGACGGACAAATTAGAGCAAGTGGATCCATTTTCTCACACTTTACTTGACCATAACAAAATCAAGTGTTTACCTGCTCCAAACTGATTTCCTGTCAGACCGAAGGGCTGCACCTGCACTTGGAAGGTGTTGATGGACAAATTCTGGGTCACATTCAGGGTTTGCTGCTCTCGGCACATGTACGAGTATCCCAGGGTGCCCCGCAGGTAGTCCAGACTGTTGTTGCGGGCTGAGACGGCGTCTATGACAAAGGACAGAACAGGGAGTGAAAAGACGGGAGAGCCTGAGTGCACCAATCAAATGTTAATAATTTGATTTAAATCCTTCTTGTAAAATACTCCCTGCCCACACAATCCAGATTTCCTGGAGATGTGTCACATTGTGGAAGACACACATTTCCAATACTCTGTGATTAAAAGACATGGGGTTTTCTGGATTCCCTGCCACCTTAACCAGAAGCATAATGATGTCTATTTCAAAAGTGCTGCATCAAATGTGTCACTCCCAATGGCAACTGTTGCAACAGCAGCATTACACTTGAGTGGTACTAAGTTAAAAGCACAGCAGAACAATAGTATAACTAATGAGCTGTTGAAAGGCATTGTTGATTAAGACGCTTTAAATTTGTCAAGAGGGAAAATGCAGAAAGACAGAAAATACAGGACAACTGCTGCAAGATGTAGAGACTCGTGATGGAGAGAAGAGTCAGAGCACCAGAGGAAAAAACATTTAACTGTCTTTGTGAATCTCTTGTTGTTGTCTTTTTCAGAACGACAATCACTCATATCCATTTAATCCTTTTCCTGGTGTCTTAGATTTGAGTGCGCCTCATTGCCAACAAGAATTATTCAATTGCATTTTAAATGTGAAATATATAAGAAAATACAAGTCAGCATAAACAATTGCATCCCCATGGCCTACTGGATTAGTAAAGAGCAACATGCAATAACGACTTCCCCAGTTTAAAGGAACCTTTGTGTTTAAAATGGAGCAATTTCCTTCATGAAAATTCATCTGGAAGTCAATAATAAATTCAACACAACCAGATGAACTAACTAAACTAAGTTCCACAACTTAATCTCTATTTTTCCTATAATTAGTACCAAACTAGGAACTTTTCAAGAGATTGTTTGGAAATAACAGACCTGTACAATAAAGCATTTCTGAATTTCCATGTGTTTTATTTATTGCTTGCCTTCCTTGTAAACTGAGCCCCTTTACTGTGTAAATGCCAATAGGTATATGGTGCCTCACATCTGTTTAGGATCTAGTGCACATATAAAATTATGTTCCTATTAGTTCAAGTCACAGCTGTGGTGCTACCTTTCATTCATTCAGTTCCCTGAATGAAAAAAATGAACACTATATCAAGATCACAGGGTAGATTGGAAACATGCTTATTATTCTGATACAAGGTAGTTTGCATGAACACTGGAAGGTAAAGTGTACTCACCCTTCATGTCTGGCCAGGCTGCTGACAGAAACACTTCACTCAAGTGGTACTTGTTGGAGGTAGTATTCTGGAGAAATAAGTAACAGTAAAGAATTTCCTCAAGTTCTAGCTGCCATCTAGTGGCTGTTTCAGGAAGTATAAGATGAAAAGAACAGGGTAGTGATGTACAAAGCGAACAAAGATGAAGTAACCTACCAGGGTAAAGGATAAGGTGAGGTTGGTTTTCTCTGCATCCGTTGTGAGCCGCAGGGAGGCGCTGTCTGAGTCACATGATCCAGAGCTCTTTGTCATATTGGGCTGAAGGTTCACAACATCCTGCACAGTCTGTAAATAAACGATGAATCATTTAGCATTTAAAACCTGCGAATATGGCTAAATTTGCAGTATTCAGACAATGGTTAAGTGTATTTAAGTACCTTATTCTGGGACAAAGAGCTGAAGGTGATGTTGAGCTGGAGGCCCATGGATGCCAGCAAACAGGCAGTACCATTAGCACTGGCGACCACATAGTTTCCCCTTTCAGGTCTGCCAGGGTCTTTGTGCGGTGGAGCAGTAGTTGGGGCAGTTGTGGGTGGGGCAACAGCAGCAAAACCCTGGTGCAGAGCAGCAGCTGCAAAAGGTATTCCGTTATTAGTCAAGCGCTTCACAAATGTAAGGTGTTCTAAATTAAATACATTTGACATCATAAAATAAATAAATATATGACAAAATACAGAACATATAAACACTCAGCTTCCTCAAAGTCATGAAATGTTCTTTAATCTATATATCTACCTATAAGGCAGATAATTAAATGTAATAGGACTTTACAGTGAAGTATATTGTCTCCAGCAGTTAAACTTTAGAAATATTAATAGATTCTGGATTTTTAAATAATAGAGAAGGAGTAGATTTCATTTTAGAAAATAATTGAACTTTTGTATGTAAAAATCACAACATCAGAATCAATATTATTCAGAGAAGAGTATTTCTAAATGTCATTAAAAGGGTTCAGGGAATCTTTACAATACTCAGCTAAAGTACAGTTACCTCAAAACTGTATTTAAGTAAATAACTTGAGTTTTATGTGTTTGTCACTTTCCACCACTATTAATAGCACGCCCCCATTTTGATTATGGATTATCGAAGAAAGTGACTCCAATATCCTCTACTCTTATTCCTCCACTTAATCCTGGTCCTGGTGTCTTCAATTAAGTTTCTGGCAGGATAAAAGACAGGTGTTGAAAGAGTAAAGCAAGATTTATCCTCCATGATACCTCTGCATCATGGCAGTGAGTTAGCTTCCCAGTCAGTGCTTTCAATTTAGAATTTAAGGGGAAGTTTAAGTTAAATCATTGAGCAACTGACTCAGTTTTTTTATCCACTTAATGTTGTGAAAGGATGTTGGTCATCCTAGTTAAACCCTTATCGCTGTTTGAAAACCCACTTTCTTCTTACTGAAACCTTTACTTCATTATGAAGGCAGGAAACCCAAAAATGGTGATCATCTAAACCAGGTCAGAATAGGTCTAGATTTATAAAAAAAAAAAAAACCTATGTCTAGATTTGGCAAATCTGGATTAGATTACAGAGGAGAGTTTAAAGGCTGTTTAACTCAGTCTCAGATTAGTGAAATCTGAAACTGACCCAGAGAAGACCCTTTTAAACCACCCCACAGAACTACACCACATCAGTCTTCTAGATCAAGAACCACAATACTTAGAGAGAGTCAACTTCAGATTTGTGAAACCTTTAGTCTATTTATAAAAACACAAATTGTAGATTGAAAACCACTGTGGGTTGACTTCTCAAATCTGACCTAGAGAGTTTAAAGCCTGTTTAATCCACAGCTTCAGTTTCGTGATAACCTTCGTCTTATTTGTGAATACGCAAAAAGGGGCAATTTCACTGCACCTTTCCTTATCAGACCACAGCAGACCAGGTCTAGATCAGAAACCAGTATACCTAGACTTGTCATACCTGGACCGGTTTACTAAGGAGAGTTTAGATCACAGTTCAGATTTGTGAAACCTGAAGAAAGGGAGTTAACTTCAGCCTCGCTGCCTCATGACTGACTGGACTGTGCATCGTCAGATCCAGACAAGTTAAAACACTTATTGTGCCACACGTTACCTAACCGTAACGTTACATGTGTAGGCCTGACAAGCTACCTACCTGCATTTGTGTGTGGCTGTTACACTTTAAAGTTACGTTAGCTGTGTTGGTTTCAACATCTTCTTGTTACTAGCCAGGCCATTTGTGACCTTCGGGGGTTGGTAGCCGTAGATAACCAACACTCACCTAAAATCAACTGTAACGTTACTCCCAGGCTCCACGACTGGACACCGCTGATCTGCGTCATGTTTCTCCGGTTTCTCTCCGGCTGCTTCACCGCTGGTCGGGACGAAATCACGGCAGCACAACAACAGACAGGACGCGGCGGGTTAGCTAGTTGAGGAGATGTTGTGCTAGCTGGCTAGGCTAACGTTAGCGTCACAACAACGGCAAGAGATAATAAAAGTCACGGCTTTGTCCAGATAATAAAGCGCTGTTTCTTTGGTGACAAAACTCCGGTAACGTTTCTGGATACACCGTTCAGCTTTCTTTAATTAATATAAGCTAGCAATGGTGGTAATTTTGCTCCGACTTCTGACTTAATCATCGCCACCAGTGCAAAGACTGACATCAGAATCATGTGACAGACGGTTTAAGAAACACCTAGAAAATCACGTGATTAACAGCAGCTTGTTTATTTCAGTTTGTACAATAGTTTAAGGATAAATATCACATTATAATGCAAAAAAAGGCAATACAATGTAGGCCTACAATACAAAACAATAGTAGAAGTACGTAAGTGCAGTTTCGTTGAGTATTTCCATTTTTGCTGCTTCATACTGCTGTTACACTACGGTTTAATGGGACTGTTTTTCTCCACTGTATTTCCTAACAGCAGTAGTTATTAGTTACTATTTCTATTAAGTTTTCACATTTAAAAAAAATACCTGCTAAGCTGTCAAAAAATACCAGTGGTGGAAGAAGTACTCAGATCTTTTACCTTAGTAGAAGTAGCAAGTAAAAGTCCTGCATTCAAATTTTACGTAAAAGTACAAAAGTATTAGCAACAAAATAGATTTTTTTTTTTAAAACTGATTTGTGTATCAGAAGTCTTTGCTTGTATTTGTTTTCTCTCCATCAATCATCTCACAACCCCTAAGATTTATCCTGTGACCCTTGAACCTATCCACCTCAATCAGTTACAACAGTAAAAATATGTATTAACAGTATGATGTCATACATGATAACATGGCAGTCAGGGGCCACATTTCAAGAATGATTATTTTTACTGTTGATACTTTAAGTAAAATGTTGCTGATGGTATATCTGTACATTATCTTTAGTAAGGACCTTTGATGTAACTTAAATTGTTATATGATATTTAAAGTTGCTGGGAGGTGTATTTATACTCTCTGTCCATACTGGCTGTGAGGAGACCTGATTAAATTGTAAGATGTGGGGAACAAAGTCCATAGTCCTTCTATGCAAAAATAAGTACAAAAGTTCAGCTGAAGCTAATACAAGGCCTCAGCAGTCAGAGTTGCCAGGAGTGGACATAATTATTTGGGGGCCTTTGGAAAACCAGGCACGGGGGCCTCCCTTGTGCCTTGACAGCAGGAATATAATCTAAAACAGATGTGGACAGGGAATATGCACGCAGTTGTGCTTTCACCAGATTGGGTGTCTGTTAACACACATTTGTCGATGCATAGGGTCCACACATATGGATGAATATATTTTTGCGCTGTGCACGGAGGGTCCACATGGGTCGTAGCACACATGGGCAAATGACAAAATTCATGTCACATCAACCATCATCAAGTTGGGGCCAAATGGATGTGGAAAGTATAATTTGCACTTAATTTTCATCCTTTCCCAAGGATAAGTGAGTGTTTATGTTTGGCGGAAAGTCACAAGTCACATTTATTCAAGTCATGTATTTAAGTCCAGTTTTGAGGTACTTTACTTGAGTATGTCCATTTTAAGCCACTTCACCCTCCGCTCTACTCCACTGCATTTCAGATGCAGATGTTAGACTTTTTAATCCACCACATTTCTTAAACAGCTATATTTTCTTCAAAGATAAATATTTTACATACTAGATCCAGGATTACTTATGTAAATTAAAATGTTTATCTATCTGTTAGTTGCATGTAGGGTCCAGATGCTTGGGTGTAGGTGTCTAATTAAAGGTCCATAAGGTCAGGCCTCAGAGGCCCTGGAACATTTTTCACACCCATGTCAAAAAGAAGTCTCCTCTTTGTGCAACTTAACCCGGCCTCAGTTATCTGCCTGCTAGTTCAATAGTTCCCTCAAGCGTCACAGATCAGTGTGATTGTGCAACTCGAGCCAGACACGACACTTTGGAAAGATGCAGAGGTCTCATGTCTGTAACCCCTTCCTTTACACAGACACACACTAACGTTTAAGTGTCATGAGGCTAACCTATCTTTTGACCCTTTGAACAGTTACAGTTACTTAAACAGGCTGTTACTGGCTAAAAATGTCAAATCAATGTTTATGCAGCCTTCTGATGGACTATTCCTATTTCTCTCATCAACTGTTAAGCAACCCGCACATTTTGCACTTCCTCACCTGTACTATCAGATTTTTAACCGAACCTGTGGTTTAAACTGTTTGCCACATTTTGAGATATACATGTCACTGACGCAAATCTGTATCTGAAGTCTGTATCTGTCAAGATCCAGAGTTAGAGAGGAACAAAATCACCTCAGTTCAGATTACTTTGCAAAAAGATAGTACACCTATCATTTCATATAATCCAGTACTATAAATTTGACACTTTATGCATTTCCAAGCAGTGTATATAAACACTTAATACATTTTCTATAACATTTTAATGTAGTTGGAAGCAGATATAAAGAGAATGATCTGTGCACAAACATTGATAATAAAGTGCACCATGTATAATGAATGACGAGTCACATCAAAGTATGTTATAAAACATTCATCAACGATTAGTCATTTGTGTTACAATTGCCACAGACACAAAATTATATTCCTAAAGGATAATTAACATTTAAAACTGGTTATCCCTCAGTAAGACTTGAAGCTATTATTATAATGTTCTTATACATATACACCCAGTTACATTATAGTGTGTTTTAATGTGCTATGAGCTATCTGTTGATAGATTATAGACTGAATGCTAAGAGTTCATCCATGATGCTAAAATAAGCCTGTACAGATTTTGTCAGGTTTTCAGGAAACCAGCTGAACACGACAGTCAGTGAGACTTTCCGTGGGTGGTGAAGGCTGCGCAACACTTTGAAGTTCACACAACCAAGTCTTAGTCCACTGACAGGTAGTCAGTTCAGCCACTTCCTCTGATCAGAGTGAGAGGAGACTGAAGCAACTATAAAACAGCCAGGAGAGAAAGATAGAAAGAAAGAAAACCTTGTTTTTACAGATAGAATAAGAGATAGAGACATGGACACGCTGATGACAGGTGTGTTTCTGCTGTTTGTGCTCCCGGTGCCTGTTTCTTGTATTGGTAAGTGAAACAAATCCATATTTTCCAAAATGAAAAATAAGTTGGCCTGACATGCAGGTATACCTGAGGGAAGAAAGCTGTATCACCTGGTTGGTTTTGTAAATGAGTCAGTGTAAAGAGACTGAGATAATTTAGTGAAACTCCAATGTGTTTTGTATTTACGCCCTGACTCAGAACGGGTATCTTCCGTAACACAGGCCTTCACTGTTCAAATGTCTGACAGTCCAAACGGTTGCTGCACTTGACCCTTTTAAATGACTTTAAACGACTTGTTCACTCAGGTTTTGGTGAAATAATATCTCTAGGGAGGACAACATCTGTGTTCCCCTCTGATTTCTGTATCGCAAAAGAGCAAGAGAGTCACAAACAAGATTACAGGCGATTTCCTACACACAGCGTCATCACATGGAAAGAGTAGAGCTATTTGTGGTTCTATTCCAAGGTCAGGAAATTATTAAACATTTTCCATTTACTGATATAAAAATAGTTGTCTATATATGGAACACAGGAAACAAATTGATAGAGACTTATTAGTGAGCTCACTGTTCATTGATGGCACAAAAATGAAATTTAGATATAAACATAATATTAATCACTCTTAAATCTGACATACTGCAGATGCAATTTGGTTATTTTATTCCTCTTATTCTATTTATAAATAAATGTGACTATAATTCAAAGCAGCGTAAACACACAGTATAAAATTATATATTTCCTTTCTTTTCTTTGGGTTTAACTGGAGAAGTTTTGAGAGAGTTTTGATGAGCATGAAGTTTGTGAGCATTTGATGTTTCCCAGAGTTTCTCTTTTATGTCGTAGCTAGGGAGAGTTTGTGGAGGGAAAAGTATTTTCAAAGTGATGAAAACCACTTTCAGGTCCTGTCATGTATTTCAGTCAGATTCATCGTGATGAAGGGATTACAAGAAAGCATGCATAAATAAATAATCTCCCTCCACACACTGTACTGCATCTGAAAACACTAAAGGTGAATCTCCACGGTTCATTTTCTGCAGGAAAATGTGATAAAACATCAAAACTGTCACAGCGGGAAAACACACTGTCATGAGTGAACAACACTTGATGCCACGGACATATTATATCATATTATCTATTTATCTATTTTACTTTATCTATTACTTGGGTGCACATTTGTAACCTTTTGACCACTGATTGAGTGCAGCCATATTGATCACAGTCTATCTTGCTTCATGAAAAGAAATGTCAAAATGAACGTTCATTATGTCCATGATACGGACATAGCAACAATCCTTAACTATTGATTAGGAAACATGTACAATGTGATCTGAAACGCTGAAGAGAGTGTTCACTAATCATCCAAGGCAAACAAGTCAACAATTTAATTTTAGTTATGTGATGCGTAAAATATACAAATAATGGCGCTGGCCATCTCATCAAATGAAAATATCCTTAGATGTTTTGTGCATCATTTACCCCAAATCCAGACTGATATTTTGGTAACGTTGGAAACTTCAGGATGTGCAGTAGAATTTAAAATCAAATTTTGAGGGCTTGAAAAATGTTTGGATGCATAGCATGTGCATATACTATGTTAAAAGAATAGTTTGAAATTTAGTGAAATACACTTTCTTCAACAGTGAGTTAAAACTATTCCTTTCACTTCTAAAGACAAGTTTTACAGCCAAGCGTTGTTCAAACCTACGAAACTCCGTTAATTACTTACACACAGAAGAAAGAAAAAACAAGATAAAACAAAATGTATAGGTTAGCTCAAGAATTGCCATGGTAACCATTTGACTAGTAAAACAGCTCATTTTGACCTTATCAGCAACACATACTTTTCTAAATCTATCCCTTTAAGAGCAGAAGAAATGTTACATCCTGAAGTAAAGATCAAGATTTTATGATCAACGTTTAGCCTCAGCAACCACCAGCTGCGTTCTCACAACATGGCCTTTTTTTTTCCAGCCACACAGTGAGATAAATGAGTCTCACCAAACCTCAAAGCAGCCAATCGCACTGACAGGAAGAAACTTCACATACTGAGATGCAGATATCTTATTTCCTGTTTCAGAGGTTACTCAATTCTCTGATGTGCTTCACTATGTTACTATTTTCCATCTCATGATGCTAAATGAATATCCTGAGTACCATGTGACACACACACACACACACACACACACACACACACACACACACACACACACAACTACATTGTAGTGTGCCATGTCCTTTGCAAGACATTACATTATATTATTATGTTATTTATGTAATGTATTTTATGTTATATATCACAGCATATTACACAATTTTTTTATTTTTTCTATGAATATATTTTATACTGAACTACAAACGGAATATATTTTAGATATTGAATAACATTGCTGCGTGTATATTCATATATTTTATGTATATTGTATTTATTATTTATACTTACATACATTTATACTTATATTAATCTTATATGCAGTACATCTACTGTAGAGACCTGCTGCTACAGCAGCTGCACTGTTGGACCTTTTACACATATATCTGCACAAATCATTGATATAGTTTAATGCAATATATTCTTTATTGAAATTTCTTATTTATTTATTTATTATTATTTATTATTTATTTTACTTACTTTATTTGTGTAATTCAAATTGACAAAAAGTCACAGGAAAATGTATGAAAAGTTAAATATTTACTATTGTTGAAAAATAAGGTAGAACATCAATAATGAAAATTCCCCAAACTTTGAGATCAGTGAAGATACAAGATATTTTCCCAACATCATTGATATTTGTCTGATGTTAAATATGTTGTGTATGTTACCACTTATTAAAATACTTCAGTCCAAGTGGAAATCCTGCATTCACAAGCTTTCTGGTAAAAGTTTACTGAAAAATGTCTCTTCAAAAAACTTTAATGGGGCTTTATTATTATATATATATA
>NW_019525112.1:216891-392749 GCF_002814215.2 Seriola lalandi dorsalis
TATATATATTGATATATATATATATATATAAAGAATAGTTGCCTGTTAATTGCTCTTCTAGGCACTGCAGCTCTAAATTTTAAGTTATTCAGCAGGTGAAAATAAGATTTGTGTTACAGCTTCTAAGATGTGAATTTCTTTTTATATTATTAAAAATCTATTACCTTTGAGTCTTTTCACTGTTGAGCAGGTAAAGAATGAAATTTGAATCTAATAATCAGAGACCCCGAGGTGATTGTTTTGTAACTTTCTGTCGTTGTTTCAGTTGTTTTACATTTTATTTGAAGACATGAGTCTAGGTGCCTGTAACCTGCGATGCCAATTTGTCAACACACGTTTTATCTTATTTCATTTTATCTTATCTTTATATGATCAGACGGTCTCACTGAGATGTCTTTTTCAAGAAAAGAATAATTAGTTACAGACTTGTTATTCAATGTATTAATTTAAAAAGCTTGTGAGATTTATTTTCTTTGTTTCTGTGTAGTTTTCCTACAAACCATCTGTGGCTGTTGTAGTGTCCGTAAGTCTCCCTTCCCTCAGTATCTTTATTTTTGACAGTAGCTGCTCATGGCCACTGTTTCTTGGCTGGTTATTAACTGATATTGAATACATGTTTGTGTGAGGACAGTTCGGTTCAGTTCATTTTTGTGTATTTCTCCTGAATAAACAGGAAGAAAATGGTGGCATTTACCAGGTGAGGAAGACCGACACCCTCCACCACACACACCAGATAATGTTTAACTCTGCTGCTCAACTGTGTGGCTCTGTATTTATTTATTATTTCATATTTTCCTCTATAGGAGCTTGAGAGACCAAAAGACGCTGATCCTTATGAGGTGCTTGAACCATCAAAAAGAAAGGTAAGTCATTTCTTTTAAAGGTCATTTTCTCACCTCTTCAGTCGAAACTGTCAATCACCATGTCGTATTTTACTTCTAGAAAAAGGCTGCCAAGAAAAAGAAATCTGAGGTAAGGCGGATTTACATTCCTTTACAATAGCTGTCAAATAAAATTTTTCAATAAATAAAATAAAACTTTTCAAAGCTGTGGGATATGGTCAAAACAAAAAGGAAACGAAGAAGTATCACAGCTTTTGGTTATAATGGTGAGAGTGTTTTATTAGTATTTCCTGAAAATGTGGATGTAGCTCTGATTGTGGTGTCAAAACACATTTATTTTAAGCTAAATAAATGTGTTTATTTTGCTTATTTTAAGTAAAATAAATGTGTGAAAACCATAACAACCCATAAAATCTTACATTAAAAAAATTCCAGCCCATTCATTTAGTAAAAATTAAGAAATTATGCTAAAATTCAAATAATTTGAATTGGATCTCATTTCCCCATCAACCTTTTTCACAGTACACATTTTGACTTGAGAAAGGCAAGTCGGGACAGACAGACTGAAGCAGCTGGATGTTGAAATGTCACAATGTCTGCTGTGAGAAAGGGTCTCTTAAAGGGAAATTTGTACACTAAATTGCATTCATATTCATAAATATTCTTAGAATATTGAACGCCCCAAAAACAGTAGAAAGTCAGATTGTACTGATCTTACGTAGAGACAAATCCTGTAGCTGCTCATCGACCAGCTGGTGGGAGCACCAGGGTTGGTTTTACTGGGACTCGGATGTAATATTCAAAAATCAAATATTCTGTGAGCACACAGAGCCCATCTCTAATTAAATGTGTGGTCCAACTCCAAAACGTGTCACTTGGTGGCACGAAATTTAAGTCGCCATGCTCTTATTTCGAGTGGAATAGCACGATGTGTTTACCTTTACAAAACCCTGTATAAACATGAGCATCATTGTGCTGTTTTAAGGGTTCATTTAGAATTAAATTATCAAAGTATATATATTATATATATTCAAATATATTGTTGATTGGGAACATCCTGAGAGATGATAAAATTTTCCCACTGTGTGATCCAGAATGCTTTAATATTGCAGGACATGTAGACATGTTTCTTTTTATACTGACCATATTGAAAAATCAAATAACAAATAAATGGCTAATACTATTGGTCATACTTTAACCAATGAGCAGAAACAAACAAAGTCATCTACAGTGTTTTACATTGAAGGTGGGACACCTCCATTATTATCATAAAAAATTCAATGAATTTTAAAGAAAGAAAACAATTACTTTTGGTTGGAATAATAAGAGGTGCCATATATATTTAATGAGTGAGGCCATCATCTGATAATTGAACTAATACCAAGACAAGATGCATCAGGATCTGGTTGTCTTACCTCTTATGCTTATGTGGATGAGATAAGATTATCTTTGGTCAATGTGGATGAAAACGTGCAGAGAAATGGTCTAATCTTTATCTCCCCTACAGTCGACCCAACCTGAGGAGAAGGATAAAGATCCCTATGAATCGTTGATCATCCCCGCCCCACTTCCACCTAAGTCTCCCCAGTGAGGCCGTGCATGGCAACTCCTGAGTCAGCAGCATTGTTCATTGCAGCATCTATTATGATAATAATAATAATAATCATAATAATCAAATGTTTAAATTGTAAATTAAGCAAAAATGCCAGATATTCTGTGGATCCAGATTTGTTGCTTTCCTCTGTTATAAGTGATAGTCCCTTAAGTATCTTTGGGTTTTGAACTGCTGATTAGACAAAACAGATAATTTGAAGACATCACTTTGATTAACAATATATTGCAATTTGAAAATTTCTTTAGATTTTATAAACCAAATGTTAAAAAAATGACAAATTAATCAGTAGTGAGAACACTTGTTTTCTCTACTGTAAACAGACATCAAACTTCATTTTTGATTTTTAAATATCCACAAAATATTCCACATTTTGTGTAAAAACAAAGTCTCCAGCCGTGCTAATGGCTCTGCTTTGAGCTAAACGCTAACATGCTAATGGTGTCAATGACAATGCTAATGTTTGCTGTGTGTTAGTAAGCTAACATTTGCTAATAAGGTCACATTTTATCAGCATGTACAACATCTAATAAATGTTTCTAACATTATACTGTTGTAAGCACATATGAGGACATGTTCCTTAACTGTAAGTTATTTTTCAATTAAGACACATTGTATAAATGCATCAATGAACTCCAATATCTCCTTACAACTACATTACAGTGTGTTTTAAACAATTCAATAAGTGTCTATGTTGTGCTAAATAGGGGTGCTTAGTGTTACCTCTAATTAGCGCTCAACCCAACAGGCTTATTGGAAGGTCAGTTTCTAAGTGTTGAACAAATTGATAATTTTACCTGATTATTACAATTAATCCTGTTGCGGGACCTGAGTGTGTGTGCCAAATTTGCAAGCAATAGATCTAATACTTGCTGAGATATTTTAGTCTGGGCCAAAGTGATGAACGAAGCGACCTACACTGCCATCCATAAAGTCCCCTGCACCTGCTGTAAATCATCACACCAGTTAAGCTTTATCCTGTAACTGAATGTCCAATTAAAGACAAAGCACATGTCAAAACACTTGGAAAATGGTTTAATGATGTTTACAACAAAAGAGAACTGTACAGTTACAGTAAAAGATTATCTTTATATGTGTATAAAAACAAAACAAACAAAAATACAGCAGACAAATGCATCAAAATCTACTATGTATCCTGATTCACATACTTAAAACTCCTACACAATCTTTCAGTTCTATGCCGCCACAAGTGGAGGCTTTTTTTTTTTTTCTTTTTCTTTTTTTTTGTCTTGTAGTCAGATCGGAGCAGTGTCCCTCAGTGTTGTAGTCCATAATGGAAATCAAAACTCCTTACATTAGAGTCCTGGAAAGTCAACTCTTGTCAGACTGCAGAATAAGAAAAAAGGGAAATAAAACGGGGACACATTCCTTTAGATGAGCCCAAGCTTCCAAGGTGAGTAGTAAATGTTTTACAGAATGCATTTCTTGAGATACACAGACTTAATATGTACATGGTTGGCGTTTTTTTTTCTTTTTCTTATTTTTCCTCTCTTGTTGAAAGCCATGGTCACTTGGGCTGTGAACTGATAAATCACACACGACACACCCAAAAACATACAAAAATACTATATCTTTAACCTACCAAGAGTAAGACAGTTTTGCAATTAGTTCCATGCTGTGACAGAAAAAGGAGATTACAACAAACAAATGAGAAACAGACGCTTTTCACGCAAGTTTATCTCAGAAATATACCAAAATATACATCTAAGCTTTGGAATTACTGAGGCTAGGACTAAAGCCAGTGCTGGGTTTGTCTCTTAATACACATGCTGCAGGGTGGAAGGGCGAGAAAACAGAGAGAGAGACAGGACAGAGAGATATCTTTGGTATCTGCATTTGTCAAAAGTTAAATATTTGGATTTTTTGCTTTGGGATAGCGCTTGTGAGGTCCTACAACCTCACCTAGAGTAAAGCATTAAACAAAGTGTCACTGAAGCCCGTCGGCCAGAGGTCTGAGCCGGAGGGACACAGTCCATGCAGAGTGAAGGACCATGATGCATAGTGTCACAGCTGATCAGAGTCTGTAGTGAAGAGACAATGTCAAAGGAGAGAGCTGAAGAGGGGAAGGTGGGAGGGAGGAAGAGGAGGGGGGGGGGCACAGCAGTGAGTTTTAGGGACCGCAGGATGTATATTCCTGGAGACAACAGGGTAATGTCCTGGGACTACAGTGTACAGGTGATGAGGAAGAGACACACGCACTGTGAGAGGCAGGAACAGCATTTTTCACCACAGTCCTTGAGAGAGAGAGAGAGAGAGAGAGAGAGAGAGAGAGAAAGAGAGTGGAGGGGGAACATCCTAGCAACAGCGCTCAAGACAAACAAACATACAGAGTCCTGAGCATGTACAGTGTGCACAGGAGTAACCCTCAGCGTGTATTAACAAACATCACCCAGCTACCACCGGATTGGTTCGTGTCTGTCGGAGAGAAGCCCGCTCACCTCCCGCTCAGCCCCCTCCGATCCCCGCCCACAGGCACTGAAACCGCTGCACCGGCGGGATGCCGGAGTGTTTTGTTTTTCCGGGCGGATACACATTCGCATGCAATAAAAAGCAAACTTTTTTTTTCCTTTTTTTTTTTTTTTTACAGATGAACCGAGGACTCGGGTGAGAGCGTGCAGCCGGGATTTGATGCTGAGCAGTGAGACGGGGATGGGCGGGAGATGGTGTCGTTCGTATACAATCAAGTTAGAAGTCTTTGGTTAATGTTGGTATCACAGGGGAAGCGAGAGCGGGCTGCGACAGCGCACCGTCATGTGGGAAGACTTGTTCATACCTGTACCTGATCCGAGTGAAAATAAAATTAAAAATTAAAAAAGAAAAGAAAAAAAAAAAAAGGATTGTCAAACTTAAAAAAATGTTTAAACATAGAGGGGGTGTTAAAATGCACGTGTACCTACACCACATTAATCAAATGACCCATTTATATCATAGAGAGTAACTTTGAGCTGACGATTAAGGACAAAAGAAACATTTATCTGAAGTTACAACAAATAATTTCCACCCAATGCTGAAATATATCAGTGTGCAGCAAGACAACACCAAACAGTGAAAGAAAAACAGCAGACATTCATGGGTACTGGTGTGAATTTTGTCTCCCCCTTGTGGCGACATTTTTCCGACACCCTTCACTAAGTACAGGTATGACCAGGCTTCTCCACAGACACAAGTTTGAGTATTTTCATCTTTTTTTTTTTGTGAGATTTTATAAAATATTTTTCTTATTTCTTAAGTAGATTAAAGCAGGTTTTCACTCAGTCTTGAGTTAGAAATGAGGTATACAACAGCTCCTTTGCCTTACTGGTGCTCCACACTTCCTTTGTCAACGTTAAATACCAGCAAACCAGTGTGGTGGATCAACATACAACAACTTGACGAGTGGCTGATCCACGAGCGCATGTCAAAATCTCTGAATCACCAGCTGAAACTGAAGCATTAAAGCCAAGTCAGTGGCAATAAGTTCATCAGTTGTCAGCTAATAAGATCATAAGTAGAACACAAACTGTAGTTTTACCATAATAAATCAAAAACTGGCTTGCTTAAAGGCTCTAGTTAATCAGTAGAGAACCCCCCTCTGGACAAACAACAAAAATAAGTACTCTCATGTCTCACCCTTTTAAAAATCACTCTCAAACACCCGCTGGAAGATGGGAAAAATGCACTATAATGGTTTGCAGACTGCCCTCACTATTCTCTCTTTGTAAGACACACTCACTCACACACACACACACACCCACCTGCTGGAATTATTAGTAAAGCTTTTCTAACAGGTATTCAACCTGTCTGAGTCACACCTAAAAACATAGGTAGCAACGTAATCATCGCACGCACCAAAATGCCCAAAGTACACTGTATTGTTTCGCTGAAAACAATGCACCAGGTGAGCTCAACGCTCAAGCTCGCACTCACACACAACAACAATGCTACAATGCTCATGTCTTCTACGTAACAATAAGGCATAAATGATAATGTTAATCTTCTTTGTCAAACTAAGAAAGCCAGTGATCTTGCCCTCTCACACTATACAAAACAATTAAAGGCATAAAGTAATATTAAAAAAAAAAAAGTCAAATGATTGTTAAAGACAGCACAGCAAATCAAGTCCACAAACGACTCAACAAAAAAGAAAAAAAAATCAAAAACAAAAATCTATTAAAAGATTAAGATCAGATGCTTCAGTCTCCTACCAAACCACAGGATGTGTCTGTCAGGAGCGCCTGAACGAGACCCTCCCGTAGAAAAGTCCTCGCAGATACACGACAGACACAGGTGTCAGCGACTCACGCTCCTCCGAGGCGTGGCCTCAGATTTCTTCTAGTTTTTTTGGTCTTAACAGTTTTCAAAAAAAAAAATTGCTCTTTCGTAATAATAAAAGGAAGATTTAGGGGAGATTTTTTGAGTAAGCATGATAAACACTACATTCAGTCTTGATAACATACTGGTTCAAATATAAAATATGAATATCTTACAAGTGTTTATATATATATTTATATGTATAGAATTAAGAAAAGATCGTTTCTCTAATTCTTCAGTCTTTCCTCAGATAAATATTTCAGTAACATCCTATGGTGCCGATGGCAACTGGTTCAGCTAGCACACGTTCGACTCATTAGTAACTACAAACAGCACTGGAACAGGACTGAGTCCTTTAGGCCCATCGTGGCCTCAGAGACAGGGAAACCAGCAACGTGAGCAGCCAGACACCTGCCGAGCTGCAAAGAGAAAGGCTTTTACTTTGGCAAGAAAGATCTCAAAATAATATTTAAACCTGGAAATACCCCATAAATAGTAGTACTAGAAAATAGCAGTAGTAGGTTGTCTTTTTAATGTATGGTTCCTATGTGTGGTTCATCAGTATAAACTCTGAATGGTAAGCCAGACAGTACTTATACATTCTACACTGTTCTATACACAGAAATGTCTAAAAGGTGAACCTTATGTTTAAGTGCTGCTGAGGTATATTCAGTCAAAATAAATCAATAACAGAAAAGAAGTACACAAGAGGATAACATGGACAAATTTTGCTGCTTACAGTCTCAGTGATTTAATAATCACTCTGGTAATTCGTTTTGTTATTTGGAAGCAGCAGAACAATGCTACTTTTGTACGGGGTTTAGTTGAATGTGTAGCACATAAGAGTACTTAGCCCGACGCTGTGTTGGGTAAGATAATTTGGCGCGTTTTAAACTAGTCCGCAGACAGATTTGGGGAGCAGCATATTGTTTCCTAACATGCTGGTTCACAATGTTGGTGCTGAGAGGAGGTGTAGTATGTCATCCGATGCAGTTACATAGGTGAGCCCTCCAGATGAGAGGGTCCAAACCACAAAACCTGATTTTCACAGGGTGCAGTCATAAAGCTATAGGAAAGCATGCAGGCCTCTCAACAGCGCAACTCCACCCGGAGCTTCAGCAGCAAGTTGTTAAAGCTAAGTTTCTGTGATCCTTATCCAGCAGCACCAAATCAGGAATTATCAGGTACTGACCAAGGTGAGAGAAGAGGAAAATATTTTACTATAGCAGTGGTCAGAGTAGAGATCATGAACGGCAACTTGTGTGCTCGGACAGGCACAGCAACTACTGAGGAAAACCACTTTGGTTCAAGCTGTTGTTTTATGGCTGAATATTAGTACAAAACCAAACAACAGAACCTTTCTATTATGCTTCAGAAAAGTCCAGAACTGCTACCAAAATGGCCAAAACTGATTAAAAAAGGAAAACAAGCCATCAAATGGCTCAAAGAAATCCAGAATCAGGCATTCGGGGTGAGGCCCCAGTGATACAAATCAATTCAAAAAGAGTAAAAGGAAACTACTTTCTCATGCCACAACTCGCCTGTCTCTCTCTTTTTGGTCAGTTTTGCTGCCAATTCAAAGTTGAGCTATGAGACACTTGGTCAAATTAAAAAAAAAAAAAAAAAAAAAAAAAAAAAAAAAAAAAAAGGTCATCTTTGGAAAATGATCATCAAAATATTGCATTTCTAAAATCTGTTGACAATGAAGAGAGATTCTGTACTCATAAATATATTGACAAGACTAAGCTACACCGACTACACACAGCAATTATTTTAACAAATATTTTTGGTATATCTTAAAGTACGTAAGCCAGTCAAGTGACTGCAGACAAATAAAAGACAGAATTTCATTCCTCCCAAAAAAGGCAGACTGCAGCTCATCAATCCAGTTTTTTGGTACAGATACTGTGCACAAGTAGATACAACGGTACTACTATTAAAAAAGAAAAAAGAAAACAAAAAACACAATACAATAACCTCATCTAGCCGACGCCACCATACGTTTGGTATGATGACCATGCCCCCTGACTAGTCCTCCTCGACACAGACCAGTCGGCCGCACAGCCTTATGCAGTCACTGAACTCTCAGCACCTGCCTGAGCTGTAGACAACACATGCAGACTTCTACTTTCTACCTCTGAATCCAAACATAATGTACATTTTTCCAATGGATCACCATCCAAAAACAAATCACCCTTAATCGGACACGGCACTGCATGTGTGCAGCTCTTTTTAAAGCTCTCAACATATTGTTTTTAGTCATTTTCTATCAGTGTCTATGATCCACACCTAGACCGCCGTTTTACAAAAGCTCAGCAGCTACTTTGCCACCGCAGCGCGATGTAAAACTCAGTGTTTCCAGAAAGAGAGACTCAGAGAGACATATCTGGTCCCTCCGACCCTTAAAGCAATGATAACCTTTATATCGGCCACTTATTACTTGTTTTTAAAGCCTTATAACCACGATTAGAAAGTGATAGTTAAATCTTAACTTAATATTAGACTTACAAAGTTCTGAAAATGTCAAAAAATACAGACAGTAAAGATAAAGGAAAAAAGTCTCTAAAATATAACTTTGATATGATTTACGTCAAAGCCTGTCCAAAAACCCAAAAGAGATAATCAACGATGGGGCAACACACAGATCCCCATTAGTGATGATGAATATTGTGAAATTAGTAGTAAATCAGTTTAGTTTGAATGTTAAAAGAGCAAAATCCTAAAGTTTTTGGTTAGAAGTATTTCAGAGAAAATTCTGACCTGGAAATAGGAGGATATATATATATATACAAAATGTGAACAGCTTGATGGTGCCGAGGATATTTTCTTCCTGGACACATGTCAAGGTTCATGAGGAGCGGCAGGCCAACAACAGTGTCCATCTGGCTACTGTTTGTGGAAAAAACATCCAAGAATCATAAAGGAAAAGACAGCAAACAAACAAACAAAAAATAAAAAGTTAACCTCAACCTCACTCGAGGTTCTCTTCTTTTTGGTGGCAGCAAAAAGGATTAAATAATGATAGATACAATGGAAAGAATGTGGGGTGGTTAGTGAAGCACGGAGCCTATATCAAACGACCTCCCTATTCCCTACATGGTGTGATAAGAGTAGTGCACGACATAAGAAATAGGGCGTTAATTCGGGATGCAGCCTGACTGGCTTCACTGAGCCTTGGAGGCAGTGGTAATGGTCGAGGCTTGCACAGGCACAGCAGCTGTGGTGGCTTGATGATGAGCATCTGCGGTGACCTGAAGCCCCCCCGCCCCGGCCGACACCAGGCTGACGGGGTTGCTGGTGAGCAGCGACAGGTTCTGGGGGCTCAGGAAGAGCGGCGTGGTCACCAGGTTGGGCGTGTTACCAGCAGAGGTGTTGGCAAACAGCAGGTTGCTGCCGTCCAGAGAAGTGATGGGGATTGTGCCGCTCGACGCCAGAGCTGTGGAGAATATTGGAAAGAAGAAGCGGGTGGTGCTTTTAGTGTAAGACGACGAGATGGTTGACAGCGCTCTCTTTCTGAACGATTTGTTTTCGTCAGAATTTATCAGCAGCTCAGTGGGATTAATTTTTCTACTCGCAGAAGTAATTTTCTCTCAACAGGATTAACTTCATGGGCGTGGCCTGAATTATAGTACCCTCAATATGCAAATGTATTGTGTCCTCATTAAGTTTTTGCTTTCATTATACAAATTATACCAACAATGGGTTATACTCATGACCTCATGATGGCTTTTTTCCATAATTTTCTCTGTTCATATTCCAATATGTTCCCCAGGACCAGAGACCAGAACCCTGTTTCTAGGAGATGGTACAATCAATTAAAATCTAAGATAACAATTACATAAAAATACAGACTATTTTTACAGTCCTTCAATGCAGTTTTAACTTGTCTTCCTCATCACTCCCTACCACACACCCAACACCCATAAACTGATTTCTAATCAGCGTTGTTCATCAGTATGTCAGGTATCCAGTCTGTTATTACCACCTTTCAGTATTCAGAAGATCAAATCTGAGATCTGAGTGAGGACGTGGGTGTTGCTGAGTATTTTTTCAAATCTAGTAATAACCATTATGAAATACTGTAGAGTACCGTGTCCCTCGAAAGACAAACCACCCAAACGAAATACAGAAACAGTCCACAGTTCAAAAAGAGGTTGGGAAACCCAGCTTCATACCAAACATCGTTTTGTCTGAGACTAGAAAATATTTGCTCGGTGTTAAAAGTAATTTCATAACATTAGTACACACCTTGAATGGTGGCCAGGGTGCTGTTGCTCATGAGGGCAGGACTCAGTGCGCTGCCAAGGCCACCAGGAGTCAGGCTGAGCAGGGCCCCCCTAGACACAAACACAGGGGAAGATCATTTAGATCAATAGAGAAGACACCTTAACACCAGAGGTGATATTTAGAAGACCAGTTTGAACGTGGCCAGCACTAACCCTGGAGCGAACTGGGAGGAGGCCATCAGTCCTGGGTTAAGCCCTGCAGCAGCAGCCGCCATTGCAGCAAAGCTCGCACTGGTGGGCAACTGGGCGGCACTCTGCAGCGCCGCAGACAGCCCCTGAGCCGACACCATCACCTGACCTGTCCCTAAAGTGGTGGCTATGGATGTCGGAGCCTGGGTGACGATGGTGTGCGCCTGAGTGCCAACCTTGCTCTCTGTGGTCGTGGACTGAATAGTCGTCGGTGACGGGCTTAAAGATGGAGAGCTGGGTGCTGTGGTAACCATAGGTGCGGTGGAGATGACGGATGCAGTATTTGTGGCTCCAACTGTCGAGCCTTTGGGGGAGAATGGGGAGAAAATAACAGAAATAAAAATTAACCTTAAAAAATTGTATCATTTAGTGTGATGAGAAACACGCTGTCATAAAGGCAAACACACACACCTGTGAACGACAAACTGGAGACGCTGGTGCTGGTGAGAGGCATCACTGGGTTTACAGTCAGAGTGGTGGGTGTGTTAATAGTTGGACTGCTCACAAGGCTTGCTGTGCTGGCCACCTGGGAAACAGGGGAAGAGGAGGAATTGAATGAATAGTTGTTGTTTTTTTGTTTTTCTGGGCGCTGCGGGTAGGACTGAGCCTTAATGGTACGCGCTCTAATACCGGGTTGCCCCCCACAGCATCATTTAGCTACAGCTACCTCTACAAAATAATTAAATAACAAGAGTCATCACATGATCCTGTGTCCATCCTTACCAACGGGCTACTGGGGGTAAATATGGTTTTGATGGGGGTGCTGCCTCCGCCACTGTTGCCACTGCTGGGGGGGTTAATCCTCTTCTCTTTCTGCCGACGATTGCAGAACCAGACCCGAATGACCTCCTTCTCCATGTTGAGCTGGTCAGCGATCATGGTGATCTCTTCAGAGGTAGGTTTTTGGTTCTGCTTGAAGAGGGCAAAGAAGCCAGGGATTCCCTGTCAGCACTGAGGAGACTAAATCATTCACTACCTCCACACCCCATTTATACTATGATCATTTCATATACTTACAAATTTGTAAAATATCCAATGCTTCTGCCAGAGTTTCCTGACAATGGTTTTTCAATCGGAAAAAAAATAATTCTCCATAGAAACCCCCAAAAACCACCCGTGCTGCACTTCTCCACTGTTCCTCTGTATATTTTTAAACAATTCTACTATGTCAAAATATGAAAAAATATTGCTAAATAAAAAGTTTTTAGCTTGCACAATAAGCAACAAATAGTAACCCCTAACTTTTGCTTAATGGGAATAAAAACTGATCAATATGTAACTTAACAAACGGGAGTTTCTCACCTCCAGAAAGCTCTTTTCTAAGGCCACTCGGATGTTGGTCTCGATACTGGTCCTCTTTTTCCGTCTGCGATTGAGTCCCTCTATGCCCATGCCTGGGGAGCCCAGAGCACTGGGGCTGGACAGGGCCTGGTCAGATGTCAGGTTCTCTGCACAAACAGCACCGACACAAAGGAAAGGGAGGGAGGTAAAGACGAGGTACTGTAAAGATACATATCCTGTCTATCCAAGTGCAGATGTGACGCTAACACTTTGCACATTATGCAGAGTAAAAGTACTTGTTCACTTCTGTATCACTTATTCAGGAAGGTTCAGGGACAAACCTGCATCATTGAGCCACTTCTCAAGCAATGGCTTAAGTTTGCACATGTTCTTAAAGCTCAGATTCAAGGCCTCAAAGCGAGAGATGGTAGTTTGGCTGAAGTCGTTTCCATACAGCTTCCCCATGGCCAGGCCAACATCCCCCTTGAGAGAAAAATAGGAATATATGAATAATGTAAGCACCAGTGTCACAATTCATTTTTGCTGCAGCAAAGACTGACCTGTGAGTTTATCATTGTATGTATTATACAGTATGTACTAAGAATTTGAGCATGAGAATATCCACAGATGTTGATTTGCAAAAGAAAAACGCATGGAATTGCAAATTTGACAATCACTGAGCTCTTGAGGATAATAAATCTATTCAGTCCTACACACACCTGTGTGAAGCCCAGTTTGATACGTCTCTGTTTGAAGGTTTTGGCAAACTGCTCCAGCTCCTCCAGATCACTAGGCTCCTCCAGAGTCGGGGTATCCAACCGTTTGGGTGGTGTCTGACTGTGGGGCAGGGACTGAATAGGTGTTGCTGCTGTTGTGCGGGTCGGAGTTGCAGGCTGCAGAAAAAAAAAACAAAAGAAAATGCATCAAACAAATCTATAAACATTGACTTTGTGATGGGATTTTATTCAAGCACCTGGATTACAGATGGGGAAGTGTCAGCACTGCCAGAATAACTGAAACACATTTTTTCAGAGTTTAAAAGAGGTGCTTGCATCATTACCAACCTGAGTTGCAAGGGCGATGCTTGGTTGAGTCGGCAGGAGGTTAGCTTGGCTTTGAGGTAGTTGAGTTAGAAGACTCTGGGTTTGCAATATGCCTGCAGAGTGAAACGCCGGCAGGGTAGGGAAGATTAAACAAAATCTTAAACTACAATCTAATACTTTGAGTATACCTCTCTTCTTAATTCTGCATGTAAATCAAGCACTGCAAGTCTTTTGCTTACCCTGTGGGGCCTGTGGTGACTGTGAGATGATGAACTGAGCAGACTGCAGAGGAGTGGCGATCGGGTGGCCGGGCTGAACCAGAACAAACTGAGGCAGACCTAAATTCTGCTGCTGAAGCTGCTGGAAGATAAAAGTATTCAATCAAATCATCACGGCAATCATGCAGAGGAATGAGTTTTTTTATACCATACACCATCCTAAACAGCATCTCCACAGCATTGTAACCATGAACTCACATGACCCAAGTTTGACTGTGGCATCATTACAACTGACTTTATCACTAATTCTATGTTTTACATTAAACTATACCATGAATTGCAGTACGCTCTTCGTGTTCGTCTTATTCTAATGAACACAGTATATTATAAGGTAATATTTACCAATCAATGGCAAACTTGTAGTAATTATTTGCAGAGCAGGTACTCTGTTTTCATGGACTTAAGCAACTCTCAAAGCCAAAGCCATTACCACTTTATCGTCAGCACTGTTATTTCTGTAATGATTTGTCTGCTGAAACCAAACACAAGTCATTTTTTTTGTATTTCCATATTATCCGCATTTCAATTAGTGAAGAGCCGCCACATTTGTCTCCGGAAAGATGTCAACGGCTGATTCAAGTGGTAGAAAAGTAAAGCGTTTTGGAGGGCCTGCATACTATTTGGAAAGCAATGTTTATCTATCTCCATCGAGTTTTGTGGAAATGTATTACTTACTTGGGTGATCTGGATGGGCTGTGACAGGGGCAGCTGGGTGATGGGTGTGGCTGCGGAGGCTGAGATGCTCGCCCCAGTGGTGCTGTTCTGCTGGCTGGCTGAATGCTGCACGGCAGCCAGGAGCTGAGCTTGGGCCTGCTGGATCAACAGCTGCTGATGCGCGGGGGTCAGGGTCAACTGGAGAGGCAGACAGAGGAACACAGCAGACAGAGGAGGTTACAGACAAACAGAAAAACAAACACAATAAGCAGTGTTTCGACAAATCAGTTTTAAGCAAAGTCATACAGACTGGATGAGTTACTGTTGCCACAATACTTGAGTTTTGGCTTCGATACCCATGCAAAGTTTAATATCTAACATAACTACTACAATACCGCAGCGTGACTTAAAACATGTGTTGCATAAAAGACTTTTTGCATTTTACATACTGGTCTTGAAATGTTGGTTCGGAATCTGTCTTCATTAAGTACCATAACATAAACACTTCATTTATTCCCTGCTGGCTCCAGTTTTATCAAGAACAGCAGGTGGACTGCATTAGTTGATGGTGTTGCCAACAGCTGTTTAAATGGCTGCTCCGGTTTACTGACATGAACTTGACCGCAGCTCTGCTTCTTCCAATCTCTCTTTTTTATTATTCCAATTTGTGCACACCCGTACAGACGATACTGAAGTGGATTCCCCACCATACTAAATACATTCGGTCAAAGTACTGACTGTTTATGTAAATTTAACTATTCAATTTAACTTTTCACAAAGGTATTGAAGTAGTATTGAAACTCTGGTTATCATGGCAACACTAAAATGAGCCCAAAGACGCAAATGGAGAGAAGACTCATGCAGCTGAGCCAGGCACAAGTGCAAATGGGCATGTTGATGTCATGTTCAAACTCAAATCCACATGCACGGTAACCATTCACTCCTGCATAGCACAATAGCAGCCGCATTCAACCCGTCTGGTCTTCGCAACTATAGTACGGCCTCAGGGAGAAGATGGATATGAAATGTGTCTCGTGGTTGGCCCCGGCCATGAGTGTACAGACACAAAGACTATGTCCAAACACATGGTATGGAGGAATTTGGACATAGCCTAACAACCACGACAATGAGCAGACAGACAGGCAGAGGAGACACCAGCCTTAGCCACAGAATCAGGGCAAGCCATCGTTTCACCACCCAGTCTTTCAGCCAGGTTTTGATCATGTTCAGTTATCACTCCGGATGCATGGCTACGGCAAAGTTTTAACTCAAGGCAGTGAGGCAACAGGCCACTTACTCCAGCAATCTGTCCCCCGGCCAACATTAGCTGGGTTTGAGGCAATACGCTCTGCTGGACGGAGGTCGAAAGAGCACTCGAGTCTTCCAACTTAGACTAGTGGAGGTGAAGCAAAGAGGAGGGCTTAGAGGAGATCTTCCTACAGGCATAACTGAGCATTGCTGACAGTGTAAGGTAAGCCTGGTCAAATAACTCTTAATTTCATGTCATAGCTGTCATCATAAAAAATGACAAAAAGTTCAGAAATGTTTTAACTAAAAACTATTTGAAAGACTGTGTAAATAAAATAAGAACAGATCTAAAAATACAATGAAAGATCAAATCTCTGTGTACCTGAGCGGCTTTCTGAGAATGAGCCTTTAGTCTTTGAGCAGGGAGAGGAATTTAAATTAAAAAGGAAGTGAGAAAGTGGGTATTTCAAATGTGCTGCAGCCTTCAGAGACAAGAAAAGTGAAGGGAAGGGAGGGGAGAGTTGAGATGCTAATTAAAATAACTGTTATGCAGTGCATGTAAATTCTGCATAGATTTGCATATTCTCGGCCATCTGTTTCCGAGCAACCGCAGAGCAGCTAATTAGCATACAGGGTTGATTAATCCGCCTTGTTGCCAGGCGACACCAGGAGAGCCTGGCTCATTTAAATGAACTCTCTCTGCTTGTGCATGTGTGAGTGCCGATGAGCATACCCATGTTCAAACTTCATTCGTTATTTCATTGTAAAACTACAATTAAACAGTGTCACTACACCAAATAAATACATCAGACATCTGCTCCTTCCACAAAAAACAGGAAAACAAAAAGTTACATGAGGTTAACTGTTTGATGGTGTGCACCATGTGTTACCTGTTGGAGGAGGGCTTGTGCATGTGCATTTGTGATTGCACTTGTGGTGGGCACGGTCTGCCTCTGAAAGTCCAATCCATTGATTTGGATTCCTAAGGATAGAAACATAGGTTGAAACACACAACACAGAAACACAGTTAATGAAATGTGGTGTGTGGTTAAACTGGCATCTACGCTGTTATTGTTCTAAGACAAGAATGAGGAACACAAAACTTGAAGCCCAGTGGAAGTATACTACAGAAAAACAAACAGTTTTCAGGTGCAAGAAAACGTTATAAACATTTTTTTTTTCTTTTTTTTTTTAAAACAACCACATCTGCAGTGGTATTGGCGATCCAAAGTTATAAAAACTGCTGCATAAATCTGTTAAAAAGCAGGCTGGTGAGTCATCACAGAAATAAATATTAACACTATGGGCGTACACAAAATCTGAAAGCATACAATATCATTAATATTTACTTAATAATTATTACACAACAGCAATTTGAAACTGAGCACCAAATGTCCAACGTTCATTCTCTGAGTCTGATAATGTATCACAGAATGACTAAAGCCCTGAGACATTGAGATATTCAATAGGCACAAGTGAGGGAAACTGCTCTGTGGGGTAAACACAAGGAGAACTGCTCACAAGGATTTTGGAAAGCAGCCATCACTTTTTTCAAAATGACCCGATGATAATAAAGGTGGACAGTAGTGAGCTCTTTCCGATTTTAGCTGCAAAAATGCTGTGAGTTTGAAACCTGTTGAATGAGGAGGTAAAACTCGGCACGTCCTGATTTCAGCCCAGCAAAGGCAAAAAGAAGAAAAAAAACCCAAAACAAAACAAGCAAAAAAGGTGGAGGTCACTCACCGGTGTTCCCGTCACCACTTTCCATTGCACATTTAGTAGTTTCTGACTGATTATTCACTTTAGCATCTGAAAGAGCCAGACAGAGATAGACAGTGAGACAGACTCACAGCTACTGCTGGTAAAAACATAACACAGCTCTACCTCAATGATTTGAAGAGTGCTCTCACTTGTACCACCAGAATATATCCCATAAATACATGATTCTCCACAATACCATTTCAATCGTGTTCGCCATTCAGAGCAGTAAAATAGCATTACCAAGCAAAATCACCATAATGAAACCAACTGTGTTTACAATCACAAGTCATAAGAAAACAATAACATGATAACTGTCATGTCACTTTAATGCAATAAGCTCTTATAAATTACATTTCATTGCAAACTGTGCCACATCAGACTTTCCTGTTTCACACAACGACAAAGCCCAGCTGAGCTCCATCACAATCTCATCAAAAACTCACCCACTCTTGCTCCACCTGTGTTTTCCAGCATGGTTGCCGAGCCTATCAAGGAAAATTGCCTCTGCCAGGCAAACCCTCCAACAGGGTGTCCGGCACTCTGTTCCTCCTCCCACTCCTCACTCTCTTTACTCTCTACTGGTCAGCAGCGAGCAGAGTTCAATGCAACCAGAGCTACACACAGACACAGTGGCACTGTCCGCCGCACGGTTCACTGAACAACACTGGGATACGCACACTGTGAAAGCCAACAGGGTTTAGGCAAACAGCTCTCCTTGCCTCACTCTGCACTCTCTCTTTCTCTCTTTTCTTTTCTTATAGCTCTGCCCCTCTCTCTTTACAGTGCCTACTTTGCACTCCCTCTCCCTCTCTCCGTCTCTCTCTTTCGTGTGCCAAAATTGTCTGTACTTCTGAAAAAGTTCACCCTCTTCCCTCTCTTGCTGGAATGAAACAAACGACAAGTGCAGCTGGCGGCCTCCTCCAACTCTGCCGCCCCCCACCCCACCCCACCCCACCCAACTCTATAATGAAGCATAATCAGTATTCAGCTGATTAAAGCCGTATGCAAATCTGCCTCTGCCTCGTTAGCAATGCAAGGCTTTGAAGTCCTGCGAGCGACGCATTTCACACCGGGCTCTGAAAGCTTTCTGCATAATTTAAACCCCTATAAATATTTATCAGCTCATTAGCATATTAATTGGATGGCTTTTGGAGGACGATAAAAAAAAAACAGGGGAATAAGGACGACACAGAAAAGGGGAAAAAAAGTGCTCAAACTAGCACTTGGCACAGCAGAGGGAGGGGAGGCAGCAGCACAAGACCAATTATTCTGCGAGTGCACGGCTAAAAAGTAATTAGCTAAGAGCAGGTAACAGGCTGAAGATATCCCAGAATGCAGTGTGAGGCCTGTCGGCGGTGGTCTGGGCATGTTAGCAAGGCGGACTGCATTAATGGAATGTCTTAGGCTGCTCGCTCAGAGAATCTCCAGGTTTCATGGAGACCCAGCCTAACTGCTAAAAAGGGAGGAGGAGGGTGGGGGGCATGAGTGGGAGGGGGACTCGCTCAATCGGAAATAAATAACTCCACATTAATCCACCACAAGCCTGTCATTACTGCTAGACCCCCTGTGGCTAAAGCATTCCACAGCGAGCGACTACAGAGAGTGGGTGGCGGGCTTCTGCTGCCTATGTTTATGAAGTGTTTGGGGATTAGCATATTTAGATTAGCTTTACATTCCATTAGTATTTCATTTTGGAGCCCTTTTAAATTCATTTCCAGCATGCTCTGAGAGTTAATACAGCGGGGGGGAAACAGTCCTACTATGGTGCTGCACAGGTGTCCCGTGAATCAGAAGGACTGGACTGGAATGCATGGCTGTATTGTGGCCTACAGAGGAAGGGGCTTACCAACTAAATCCACAACAACTGCTCCTGGCTGAAGCTCTAATCATCTTCTTCACTTATCCCACTGCCTAACAATAGGCGTTTACATACTACCTGACCAAATCAAACACTGCCAAGAGGGCATGGTGGCTTTATCACAGCACATACTGAAAAACCAGCACACCTTTATCAGCAGTATGAGGACAATCACAAAGCAGTGTCGGCAGCTGAACCAGTGGTCCCTAAAGGTTTTTTTAGTGGTATGCCCCAAAAGCCCTATCAGATGAGTTCAAGTACCCCTGCATCACCACTACTCATCAAGTTTCTATTGTTTTCATCGGAATGTATAGTTTTTAAATGTTTATTGTTTTTTATCTTATTGTCTTTAAAATGTCTGTAAATAAGGAAAAATGCATTTTGCAATTTCTTAAAGCTCAAGATGACATCTTTAAACATCTGGTTTCATCTATCCAACAGCCCAAAATACAATAAGTTTACTGTGATATAAGACACAGAAAAGCAGATAATGAATATTTGGGTTTTTTACTAGAAAAACTGACACTGAAATAATTACATATAATTAGATATAGTGAATATGTTTCCAATCGTTTTTTTTATACAAAACAATAATCCTGAAATTTTTTGCTTAGGTGCGCTCTATGTTTGTTTTGTTTTTTTGCAGTAGGTTTGGTTGAAAATTCAAACTACTAGACAAGAGGTAGTTATATGAATTTTTTTCATTACTTTGAGTTGCTCATGTGCTACCTTGTTTCCTCAAACTTTCAATCTAACTGTTTGTTACAACTGACTCAGGTTGACTGGACTGTTGATTGTTTCACCTGCACAATCTGCCTATACGCAAATATGTATAATATAATTTCTATTTTTCAAATCGCTGTAAAGTTCAGAAGTTTGTTTGGTGATCACTGTTGTAAACAATAAATGAACACTGCATTATACTCCATATCACTCTCCACTGTCCATCCCTTCAAACAACACAGCTTTTAGTTTAGCTCCGTCCTACTGTTTACCAAGGTGGCTACCACAGAGTATATACATTGACACACTTGTGTAAAATATCTCAGAGAGGTCATTTCAACAACGTGTGCACAAGAGGTCGAGAAATGAGTCTGTCTTAATGACCTCTTCAACAGTCACATCATGCAACCAAATGAGAAAACAAAGGAGATCTGAATGCAAGGACAGTTATCAGCAGTGCACTTCAACACATGTACAGTTACTTGGTTGAATGGTTTGCAAAACCCTGCTGTGGAACAATGCATTATACAAATATCCTGTGAAGAGAATTTTAAATAGGTATTTCATTAGCACTGTAATATGGGAGGGCTGACTGAATACTGCAGAGCTGTTAATGTGAGTGTAAGGACTCAACATAAGACAGAGCAAAAACTTAATTAGCAGATCCACATTCTGCCCTGATACCTACAGTATATTCTTCATCTTAAACACAGAATAAATCAAGACCACTTTTCCACATCTAGACCAGACTGAGAATGGTCAGGATGTGTGGTCACGACAGATAATCTGTCAATTTGAGGGAATTAATAAGCAAAGACCCTAGATCTCGCTTGTTTAATGCAGAGTAAACATGGACATCCAAAAGATTTTAAAATAGGCTTTAATACTAGTCAACACATTAAACCAACACAATCTGAAAATAGAGAGCACAAACAGCAAGACTGAACTGCAACACAAATGAACTGCAACACAGGACGCAGTGTAATCTGATGAACAGTAATGGGGCTAACATCACTGTAAGCTACTATGGTATCTCTTGGGTGGTCATTAGCCGACTGTCTACAGGCTAGGTAGAAAATTCAATCTAACTAAATTAAAGTGCAGTTTTCTAAGGGGGTGGCAAGTAGGAATATTCAACTACTTCCAATCAGCACATGCAGAGGTCAGCCATGATTCACTCCAACAGTTTGTTGGTGCAGACGGACTGAATTCACATGTAAATTCACCACCTAGGATGCTGATATTAGCATTAACTGCTGGTTATTCATGTGCAATTGCAATAGCAAAATACTGCACTTTTCTTTTAGATTTTCACCAGTTTCCTTTAGTTTACTGCAATACTGTCACTTCTCACTCATTTATTTAAAGAAGACGCATTACTGCATCTAGAGAAGAATTGTTTTTAACTAGACCGAATGTCTTCTAGCAAACTCTTTTTATCCTTCACCTGTACTTTGTTTTAAAACTGTTCTACTCTTTTTGTAGCTTTAAAACCTTTCATGAAATTCTGGCAAATGTTTACTTATGCTCATCATAAGTAATGGCAGACACATGAGAGTCATCAGGGACAACATGGCAATTGTTGTTTGGTAAATGCAACAACTTAGGTCATCTAGCAATCATAAAGTACTCTCTGTCTACTTTTCCTACATGCCCCCATTTTGTAGATCAACTCCTGTAGTTACATGATGCAGCAAACTTGAATTTGCACTTGGACCTAAAGGTATTTTGCAGAACAGGTTATACATATGTGTATTCCTTGCCTACAAAGCCTGACATAACCTTGTCCCAGAGAAACCACGTTTATAACGGTAAAGACAAAACCTCTTAACCAGATGTTTGTTTTACTTTGCTTTATTTATAATAAAGGCATTCTTGTTTTGCATTATTTGTCAGGAATGACTCACTTAACTTCAGATCACCAGAAACAAGTAGTTATCTGTTTAGAGCACAACATACAGCTCTTATTAGTTATGATTTTCTTCTTCAACAGTGAAAAAGCCTGTGTGACTGGAGCCTTCATGGAGGCCTTCTCGGTACTTTGAGATGGCATGTCCTGAATTTATTACTGCAAATGATGCATTATTCATAACAACTGTGTTTACATCAATGAATATTCATGGTGGAACTACAAGGCTGGAATGAGGGTGGAACTGTAAAACTGATTAAATGAGAAAAGTAGTCTAAGTGTGGGGATGACAGAATTATTTCTCATCTGTTCTTTAAGTAGTCCAGTTTAATAAGTCAATTATTATTTTTCTATACAAGTGAGCCTATTTCCACAGTGAATCAAATTTCACAAAATGCTAACAAACAAAAAAACTTTAAAACGTAATTATTCACAACATTTAATGAGTATTAATCAATAAAAAAATGCTTAAACTCTTTTCTTGGCTTAGCTTAAAATGAAGGCTAGAATTTATCATGACTGTCTTGCAAAATATCAAATAATTGCCTGTAATGTGATACTATCGTTACTGTTGGCAAAGTTAGCCTGTGAGTCTCCTTGTAACAATACACGCAGGGAATGAATTTAATGTATTTGCATCACAACGAACACAATCTAAATCACCAGCAGCCCCTGGGATAAACATGAAGTTCATCATTAAAACAAACCAAGCAAAGGAACACAAGAAGAAACAATTCCATTCATTACCTATTTTGACGTGCAAAGGTAGTTATGTCTTTTTCAGCATTTTCTCCTCAAAACTAAAGAAATACAACATCTATTTTTGAAAATGGTTACACCTTAAAAATCACACAGCGAATCCAACAACAAAGCACCTCTAAGTGTTAAGTCAAAAAGTAAAGACTCCTGTATCAGAGATAATAAAACCCACCCTCTGTAGCGGTATAACAACAGCACTCAGACTGCTTCATTTGAAACAAACTTAACTACATGAGTTTTTTTTTTAACAGTGCTGTCAAGCTGTGTCTTGCCCAGCCATGAAACCGGCAGAGTGAATAGTAAGAATGCCCTGCCTGTTATTATTGTGCCCTTCCGGAAGTGGGCCTCACTACCCCTCCCTGTGCCGGGGGGGGGGGGATACACAGGTACAATCTTTGTATTCAGCAAACACTGACTAGGTCAAAACCCTTGCAGCAACGAAGGTCATAAAAGGTATAAAATACGTTTCCAAAACAGTTCAACCAGGAGCAATGAAAAGTTGTAAAAAAAATAATAAATTAAATATTCTAATGAGGTAGAATCAACACTAGCACCACCCTGATGCCAGACTACTACCACTTCTAGTAGGAAAAAAGTGCTCGGCGCAACTTCTCACAAACTGTAGTTTTAACTGTATAAACACAGGCGGGAAACAGTTGCAACACCGCCATGACCCCGTTTGTATTTTAAATTGAATTAACGCAAACGTAAAGTTAGCGTCTAAAGCAGTGGGACCAAGTTAAAAGGAGGCAGTCAGTTAGCCACGATAACCGCTTCAAAAATTTGAAAACACGAGGCCAGATTTTTTTTTTTAAACTAACACATTTCAGTGTTTATCGTCACAAAGTGTTGTGTTGACACGCAGGGTGAGCTCCAGCTCTTCCTCGGCTGGTGGAATATGCTGAAGTCCGCACTCTGGTTCAGGCAGGCCCGCATGAATAACACAACAGGCTGCCGGAGCTCCGCTGCGCCGAGCACACAAAAGGCTGAGGCAAAATGCTCCGCTATAAAAAATTACGTCGAGCTGGGTACACATCGAGCTGACACTGTATGTTAAACAAAGGCCAGGTTTGCTACATGTTTCGTGTTTTTCCCACCACAAATAGCGCTTGAAAAAGAAACAAGCGCAGCCACTGCCCGGCTCACCAAAAATGAATATGCAAACCTTTCAAAAGCTTCAGTGTGCATCAACACAAAGCCAAGCGTTAGCAGACGAGCTAACGCTAGCCCGCTAGCATCCCCATTTCAATCAACCTGCGTTAGTCAAATATCTAAATATGTCATATATGAACCAGAGTCACGTCGCCGATTACTAATAAAATATGCTAAATTGTATTTGTCGGCAGAGGTATGAATATGTAGCGGCGTACAGCCGTCTAATCACACAAAGGGGGGAGGCATGTTTCCATGTAATTTGCCGTCGCACTGCAATAGCTCGTTTCCTCCTCTGTCAAATTACAGTTGGCTAGCTGAGTGTAAACTAAAACAGAGCTGAATACCACCCTGATCTGTTAGTCAGTCTGCGTTTCATCTGTATTCCGTTTATCATAAATTGTGAGTATCACAGTTTGAATATGAGTATGAATATGTAAAATGCTGTAATCATTACCTGGTCCTGAACTCTCATCTTGACTCGCTGCTCCTCCGTCCGCCATTTTGAATATTTAACCCGAAATCCCAGCCCTGAGCCTGCCTGTGACAGACACACACACACACACACACACACACACACACACACACACACACACACACACACACACACACAAAGAGAGAGAGACAGAGACACACATAATCACATACATACACACACACACACATGGCGCCGACCTGGGTAAAGGAGAGGGTGGAGTGTGTACTGGGTGTTGGTAGTTGTGACTTATTTACATACCTAAATAATCATCTAGCTTTTATTAAACTCCCCAGAAGAACATGGGTGGATCCAACCCAAAATGCATTTACGCTATTATCTTACAAAACAACAACAATAACAACAATACAACAATATAGCCAAACTATTAATAATAATTTTTAATTGATCTCTGAGACAACAACCTGTACTTAATTGACTCATGACCTAGAGCCTAGACAAGTGAAGTCAAATTTATTTCTGCAGCCACAACAGGACAAAGTTGCTTCTGAAAATATGTTGCAGTCTGTACAACAAGACACCATCAGTCTGTTACGTATGACTCAGATTCACACATTAGACAAATTTTAAGTATGCTACCCCGAATAGTTAAATATTACTTAAAATGCACAAAATCTGAGTTTTATTTGTGGCTAGAGAAAATAAACTAGTATCATAAAAATGTGGTCCATTTGTGGCTATGTTTTGTCTCCAGAACATTTTAAAGCAGTATTAGAAAAATGGTACAGTATTATAGTTTTTCCTATGTGTTTTATTTGTCATGATGAAAGTTGTGGTTTTTGTTCCTTTTAATATTGTTTTATTGGACTTTGTCGTCACTGATACTTTGACTGTATTTATTTATTTTACTATTTTATTTATTTATTACTTAGGAAAAAAAGATGCTTGCTGCATTCTCACACATGTTCATATAGATGTCCAGAAACCACATAAGAGGGAAAAAACAGCAACAGAGAGAGCGAGAGAGAGAAATCGTGGGTGTGTTGGTGACCTCGCCATGACCGAAGAAAAGAAATTTTACTTCTCTAATATGCAGGGATGTGAAGTGGAGACATGTTTCCTTTTATCCCAGCCACTTCCTGCATTTAACCCATTGAGATACCATTAGATTACATCACCTGCCCTGATTCACTCACCCAGTAAGCAGATTGATTAACAAGTCAAACATGCACATGCAAAGGACTGTACCAGCAGTTTTGAATGTTTTATCCCTTTTGTTACAAATCATAAATACACCTTAGCTGATCATTTTTGCAACCTGAATGGTCCAGAAAAAATCTAGTAAGTGGAGCTTGAACAGTTTTGTAGACCTTCATTTGAATGATCTATCTGTTTAAACAGTTAAAACACTTTTTAGATACGGCTGTAAGGATCTGTTTATGTGATTACAGCTATTTTGCATCCATTAACTGTTTAGAAATTAGCTATGGACGCTTCATAAAACAGGTAACTACAATAATAACTAAAACTTTAAATGTAATAATAAAAATATATGTCCTTATATCTGCTTACAGATGGTGTATTAAAACATTTACTGTTTATATACTGGTTATAATCGCTTAATAGGGGGTTAAAATGTTAAGTTGTGTGCACATCGCAGTCAACATCAATTCCGCATTCATTTTTGTCAATGCAGATTTGTTAAAGCATTATAACAAGGCAATGCAATACAATATTTTAAAATCAATGTGCACTTTAGCTGCACTACTACTGTCGGTGACACACTGACAAAAACTAATGCAGACTCTGTCTTTAATATGGTTGATTTCACAGCTCCAAGGCTTGATTACCAACCGGTTAATGGGGCCCTGGGGCAGTCCCACATTCACTGCATATCACCTCATTTTGGTAATTTGATTAACTGCCAATTTGACAGGGAATTTGGACCTAAAGCGCAATATCAACTGGAGTGGGGAAGCATTATTACCAAATCATGTAACCCTGTCATGTGCTGAAGTCTTGTGTCAACATTTAGTTTGAATGCCCTTATTATTTTAGTTTATATTGCATCTACATGGTAGTACATATTCACAATTGCAAACAAAAGCAAAAAGGAATACTGGTTGAATTCTGGGTGTCTGGGCATATAATGAAGTTGCCATACCATACACACTGCGAAGAGGGCGGCGACAGAGGGGTTAATAGGGGCTCAGCAGCTAATATTTGCCCTGGGGCCCCTCACCAGGTTAATCTGGCCATGCACAGCTTCACAAAGTCATACCATACAGAACTGAGTGGAAGCAAGAGGAACCTGGAACTGTAGAAAAAAATACAAAAAAATATCTGAAGCTGTTCAACTGTAAATTAAACAAGATTTAATATTTCAGCTTGTGAACTTGTAAATTCACTGGCATTGTCCTTTAAATGACCATTTGAATGGTCACAGTAGCACTTGTATTTATTAACAGCCAATGACAGAAATCACCCAAAATACAAGGACAAACATGTCCTTTACTTGCTCTATGTTTAAGGACTACACAAAACAAATTTATGATCAGGATAATTTGATTATGTTGAAAATTTTCATGATGAATTCAATGCACTTGGTTCTGAGGAAGCCTCTCGGATGAGAGCTGAAATGAAAACATCTTCAAGCATCTATAGTTTATATTTACATTTCATCTCTTCTTGGATTCATCTCATTGTTTTACTTTGTGTTTATTGAATCAAAGAAGGATTTAAAAACTGGATTTTAAAAGGAACTGAATGCAGTTACTGAAGTCCTGTACTACTGTTTCTGAGGTCCTTGTTCTTCCATTTATCCCATTTTCACTCCTACTCCAGGGTACAGTTCAGAAGGAAATATTGTACTTTTTAATGCGCAGCTAGTTAGTAGCTGCTTTTCAGATTAAGATTAAAACATTTATAAAATACAAGAAATTCTTAACCAGTAGTTCCTAATCTTGCGACCTCTTCCAAAAATACATGTCCATTGTGTCTAACTGTGTGTATTTGTTGCATTTTGTCACATTTCAGATGTCAATGATTTTTTACAATAGGTCCACCAAGGAAAAAATTCCCCTCTAAACTTCCCAAAGAGGTCAAATTATCAATATAGAGAAAAGTTTTCAATGAATGAGTACACTGTATATATGTGTATTAGAATTTTTTTCCTTTCACATTAATCATTTCACGACCTATCAGATTTACCATGAAACCCTTTAGAGGGGGTCAACCCCCCCAAGGTGGGGAGCCACTAAACCAACCTATCAAACTGTACAAACTACAGTATGAAATAACAGAGTCAGTCACAGAGTCATTTTCTACAGAGTGAGTACTTTTAGTACAATACAGTATATTTTGTTGATAATACTTTTCTACTTTTGCTTGCAAGTAGGAGGTTGAACACAGGACTTTTTAGATTATTGTGTTGGTACTTTTACCTAAGAATATGCAAACACTTCTTCCACCACTGTTTAAAAAGTACAACATTATCCGTGTGGAAGCTTACAATGAAAACACCTTTGGGTTTATGTTTTCAGTTTATTGAGTGGGTAGTACAGTATGTCCCTTTTCCCTCATGTGGAGAAGCAGGATCTTGATTTTCTCTCTCAACAAATGGTTAAAGTGAGGTATTCAGTCTTTCATAGGCTTAACATAAAGCTAAGCCTGAATCCTTCAAGACAGCTGACTTGTTGAACCACGCAAGGCTGCATCACTGTCAAGAGTCAAGGCCACATCTTTCCTGGTACACAGCAAGTCTTAGAGGAGACTTTCATGAGCGTCACATTTTAACACCAATCCATCAGCTTCAGTTCACACCTTCTGCCTTTAAACTCTCTGTAACATACGACAAGTTAAAGCAACAGAATCAAAGGTCACTCTCGTCATTCATTCTCTTCAGTTACATTTATAAGCTTTTTATATTGGGTGTGTTTTACTTTACTTGGAGAACAGTGATAATCATTTTGTGTTGAACACATCCAGTGTTGCTGTCAGTGCAATACTGCAGCCTGCAGGTCAAACTGAGCACAACAGCAGCTGATGAAACACAATTTATAGGTCAAAATCCATGTTTTTATATACAGTATTGTTGTTGACATTAGTTTGACACTTAATGAACAGCTGTAATGACCAAATTCAACAAATCAGTAACACGCTAACCCTCTATTTATCAGTGGATGTAACGTGATCATGTCTGACTTATGGCAACATAACTTTATTTAATATATTTTCAATTTATATTTCCAGTCATTTCCAAAGGCACATGATACATCGACTTTAAATGGTAAAGGCACAAAAACACTGAAGGATAAAATCACTTTACATGGTTTGATTCTGTACTTCTTCTGCTGTATGTTTACAAATCAGACAATATATTTTCAAAACTTGAACTGTTCTATATAATATTTTGAGTGTTTATGACTAAAGATTACAGTACATTCTTATAGGCACCTTTATAGTACATTTTTTCTTGTAGTCTGGGTTCCTGTCAGATTAATACATTGTTAAATTGTCTGAATTTGTCCTGATGAAAGGACATCATGCAAAAATAAATGTAAACGTCTGCAAAAGTTAATCAAAATAACTCCATTATAATATGGTTGTAAGCAGCGGCTTTTAAGTGCTTATTATTGCACAGTATTTGTCAGCATTTAAAACTTCCATTATGAAGATATATTTTGTATTATTACAACTGTATTTCACTATATTGTCATTTATTATCTGTTTATACGGCACCCTCCATTTATGGGTGTCCACAAGAGGAGATATATTTGTTGACAGATATATTAATAAACACTTATATCTGTTACAGCTACAGTATATCTATATCTAGTGTGTTTTTAAACATGTATTAAATATTTATATAAGCTACTGCTCATTAATGAATAATAAAACAGGGATCACTGAACAGTATGTTAGTCTGTCTGTGTGTATTAAATTGAACATTGAAGCCCTTTTCTTCTAAATCCCCCTCTTTATCATGTTCCTCTCTAACAGGCAGGGGTAATCAAGGGAATAGCAGATCAATGATTGGCCCTCTGGTGACATGTGACCTATAGCTGATGACTTATTACCTGGAAGAGTCAACTTCTCCGTACCTGGGAGTTCACCGTGAAGGTTAGGCGGGCTCTCACTCTTGGACTGAGAGCATCAATTTCGATGTTTTTAACAGCTGGATGTTTTTATCCTCTTTCAGCAATGGCGACAAAGAGGCAGTTTGGATGGCGAAAGCTGTTTCTGATCCTCACAGGTAGGCTTCATGCTTGTATTCTTTCTCTTTTCTATGAACCATTACCACACCTTTCTGGGATTATCACCTGTGTTAATCATTAATCCAACGGTTTGCTACTCACCCGGAAGCAGGGTTGTGTTTTACTCAGAGGCCTGTGGAGAAAACCATTTATATATGTATTCATCTATATTTGTGTATATTGTATATTTAAAACCACAAACATAGTCTTGTTTGAATTGATCAGATTAAATCATATCAATTTTTCTCTGTCCCCAATTTACATGTTATACAAATACATACATTTTTTTTTGTAAAAACACCAAATAAACTAGATATCTGTTGTTATGTGTTTGTTTTTGTTTCAGTACTGCCCTGCTGCAGGAGCTTAGAGGTTTCAATTCCACAGAAAGAATATGAAGTCGCAAGAGGAGGCGATATTACGTTGACCTGTTCCTTCATCCCAGCCCAACCAGACGCCATCCCAGCCGTCCTCACATGGGAAGTTTTCGCTGACAATCCTAATGAGCCAATGGTGAGAGGTTCTGCCTGCAAAATGTGTGATGGTAACATTTTCTAAGTATAGTATTATTGTGGTAAGCTACCACAGGGGAGCTCCACTGATTTTACACATGAAGCTCAGTTCACTTGTCATGTTGAGTCCTACCCACAGTCTTCAGGGTTATCTTAGCTTAAGGTGGGAGCTAATAAATGTGTAACAGAAAGTAAAACTTGTGGGCGTGAAGTGAGAGACCTGACTGATGGCCAGACAGTGAATATCACATGAAAAGACCTGCCTGTGAGTTGAATTATTATTTGAATGTCCTCTCTGTCTTGGTGCCATCTGATATGTGCAATAGTGAATTATGTGCAAGAGGTAGTCTAAACTTATTCACTTATTCATCAAGTCCCCAACAGGTGTCCTTTTTAATAAACATGCTATCAGTATCATATCCATTTTATACTTATATTATTGTAGACCTTCCAATCTTCGACTTCTCAATTACATTCTCATTAACATTCACCACAGAAAATGTTACACACTAAAAATTACTTGGTTAAAAATGTTTCCAATGTGGACCAACATTGCTGCCACAATGCAGGTTAACATGGCTTAACTTTAGCTATGGGTAAAAAACCACCTAAAACAAGCCGTTATTTTGACCCAGTAACCCAAAAGTAATATAAAAGATAACACTGACACAAAAAAACTCATTGGTACTGGATAAAGTCGGTGCTGTATTGATCAGCACTGATTTAACCCAGTGATTTTTAGTGTGTCTACATAATTTTGTCTACATAACTGTGACATTGCCACTTCCTGAAATGGACAATAGACACTTCCTGAAATGGACAATGATCCAATGTAGTGAATAATAGTTTCCATCACAAAAAAAGAAAGATGACCTCTGCTTTGCACTACAAATTCAACTCTTTCTATAAGCAACAAAGGAGATAATCTTATATTTAGATTTAAAATCTAATCTGACTTGTTTAGAGTATGTATTGGATTATCTAGTACTACTCAAGACTATTTGACTTAACTTTATATTCATTAGCAATTTTAGCTTATTTGGGGTTGTTAAGCCAGATTTTCATTTTTCATGAGTGTTTCAATTTGTGTTAATTCTAAAATCAATCCATGAAATCGCTCATTTTGTCCAAAATATAAAGATAATCAGTTTACCATCACATAAAACAGATAAAACAGGTCGGGGGGGTGCTTGAAAAACAACTGAATTAAAGTTCAATTGACAAATCGATTAATTGACTATTCATTTCAGCTCAATGCAGATATAACCCTACCTACAGTCAGTTCTATTCATATAGCTTATATATACTGTTGAATATTGAGCTAGCATTGTTATGATATCATATTATTATACTATACTGAGCCGATATCTTTGTACAATATGTTGTGTTATAGAAACCCGTGGCCAGCGTCTATCCGAATAATGTGATTAACATTGGACCTGGTTATGAAGGCAGAGTCTCTGCGGAGATTGACACTATCAACCATGTGAGCACACTCCATTTGACCAAGGTGATCATGCAGGACAGCCGTCGATACCAGTGCGGTGTCTTAATCCCCAATGATGATAAGGGAACAACAGCTGCCATCACTTCCCTTTTGGTCCTGGGTGAGAATTAAACACCGTACTTTATTTATCTGTCTGCTGTGCATAACTGTATTCATACGTTGTCTCCATGATGATGTTAAATCAGTACAGTAATAAAGTGACTGAATCTTTTTACACTGTATTCTTTGTTTTCTTCCAGTGGCTCCCTCTGTGCCGATCTGCAGCATCCAGGGAAAAGCAGAGTACGGGCACAACATCAGCCTCACCTGCATGTCTGAGGAGGGATCCCCAAAACCCACCTATAAATGGACGAGCTACAGTGTTACAAATGTTCCCAGAGACTTTCCACCTAGGTCATCTGAAAGTATGCATTTAAATCATCTACGTGTTACTTGGAAGCACACATTTTTTGGCGGCCTGCTGAAGAGTTGGCTTGTTCATCGGTGTTAATGTAAAGAATGACTGACTCAGGATTGTTTAGCCTAATTCTTCTTATTATGTTGCAGAGGACGGAGTTCTATCTCTCTACAATATTTCAAGAGAGATGTCAGGGTTCTACATTTGCACATCAACAAATCGAATCGGTTCTGCCAGTTACAACCTCACCTTAGCCGTGTTGCCTGGTGAGTGTTACAACATGATTTACCTGCTCACCTGTCACCAGTGAATCCACAGATAACTTCCACTTAATTCTGCTGTTGTACTCAGCTTCTATGAGCCTCTTATCCTCTTTTAGTTTTTGTGCCTCGTCTATTCCAGCACGTAGTTATTTTCATCACAAAAGCTCTACAGTACACTACACTCTTAGCACCAAATGGCAAGGGCAAAGCTTGAAAGAAGCTGGTAAACACTGTGGAGCATTTAGCCACTAAAATGCAAGATATTTCCCCCCTGGGAGCTGGTGGAGACCAAAACAGAGTTAAATGGAGAGTGAATATTGGACCTACTTTCACCAGGTGACCAGTAACACAACTCCAAATGGATGCTAACGATCAACAACTGTCCAGCCCTAGATTAGCAACCATATAGTCATGTCGCTCTGTCAAAATTTAGAAATTCAAAGTAATTTATAGGTTATACATCAGGGTAGAACGCCGTCTGGGTCCAACCTGGTCTAGAACATCCACTGAATAGTATTTACCCTCTGAATGAAAGCCAGCTCTGGATGCTACTATGTCAGAGTTCAGTGTAATCTTAGCAGCTCTGTACTGATTTGGAGAAGCTGACACCCCAACAAAATCATTACCCTAGATAACATTACATTGGTCACATCGGTTGTCCTTAAAGTCTTTTGTCTTGTAATGGTAAAAGTGAAGCATACAGTTCCAAAAGACAAACAATATCACAATACAAAACATACTATACTAATGAAAAATAGTTGCATAGAAGCCTGATTTGTAGAGGACTAGCCTCAAATATTTCAGACACAAATTTGAAAGTTTAGAATAGCTAATGAAGCTGTAAATGGAGGCAGAATGGAGAGCTTACCCCTGGACTAAGTATGTTGAGAAAGCCCCATGTCTTTCCTCCTTTCTCTCCAGGTAGCGTAGGAGAGGCGTCTATTGCGGTTGTAATCGGAGGAGTCGTCGCAGGTCTCGTGCTTCTGGGGATTCTCATCTTCTGTTGCTGCCGGAAAAAGGGCAAAAAGAACAAGTACGCTGAAGGGTATGTACTCTATGTTTCTGCCACTGTGAATCACCACCAACAATTGGTTTTGTTAGTGTATTGATTATTAGTATCCCTGTTTGTCTGTTAGTGCCCCTGTGCAGTTTTTTGAAAAAGATGAGTCGGAAGCTGGAGAGGAGTACTGGGATGACATGTCACACAGCGAGACAAAGAAAGACAAGCTGTATGAAGACAAAGGCGCTGTTCCTCAAAACAATTACATCGCAGGACCAGATAGACACAAGTTGGATGATGATCAACACAGTCATAGTGGTAAAGAAACGATTGATGTCAAGGGCAGTTATACTGACTCTCAACGTAACCAGGACGACCAGCATGACGACTATCGTGGTAGTCGTGATCGCCTTGACGATCAGCGTGATCGTTACGGTGGCAGTCGTGATCGCCTTGATGATAAACGTAACTATTACAGTGGAAGTCGTGACAGGCTCGATGATCAACGCGATCGTTATGGTGGCAGTCGTGATCGCCTTGACGATCAGCGTGATCGTTATGGTGGCAGTCGTGATCGCCTTGACGATCAGCGTGATCGTTATGGTGCCAGTGATCGCAACGGTCGCAGTCGCGATCGCCTCGACGATCAACGCGATCGATACGGTGGAAGTCGTGATCGCCTCGACGATCAACGCGATCGATACGGTGGAAGTCGTGATCGCCTCGACGATCAACGCGATCGATACGGTGGAAGTCGTGATCGCCTCGACGATCAACGCGATCGATACGGTGGAAGTCGCGATCGCCTTGACGATCAACGCGATCGCAACGGTCGCAGTCGCGATCGCCCTGACGATCAACGCGACCTTTACGATGGAAGTCGTGACCGTGTCGTTTACAAGGACGATCAATACAGAAATTGATATGAATAATTTGTTACTGAATGCTCTTTTGAAATCTTTTTGTTTCTTTTTATGACGCAGAAAAAGGCGTGCCTCATCACATATTAAAGAGCAATTCAGGAAAATGCCATAAATTCTCATGTAAAAGCCGGTAATAAAATAATAATGGGCGTTTCGTCCAACACAAACAATTAAAGGCCAGGTAAACAACACTGAGGGGGTTCACCTGGTATATTTAGCATGATGAGTATTTCGACTGCACTAATTTACTACAACAGTCATGTTGTAGTCACTGCTCTGCTGCTCTTACCCTGCTTTAAAGCATTCATGTTTTAATTAATTGTTTTAAACAACCCCAGCTGTTTTTTCGTTACCCTACTCCTCTTCAATGCCAGCTACCGTCCACAAAACTCAACACTTTCATGTTTTTTCACATTAAAAGCCTCCCTATAAAGGAAGGCTGCAAGACTTTTACTGTGAAAATTCTGGATAAAGTACACAGTATCATTCATGGTATGACATGGTTGGGAAGAAGTGGAAGATCTGACATGACTCTTGCTATACTGACGGTTAATACTGAATTTATCAGGTAAGGTAAACAGGTAAACATGGTCAAACCAAATTAACTTGACAACTTTTGACCCTGAACACCAATCACAGTGTGACCTGAATAAAACAATATTATACTTAAAATAGTAAACAAAATTGGTCATATAATGTATTGGTGTCCTAATATAAGAGGATAATTGCTTTGAGTCTTTTACTAAATAGGCACATCACCCATAGTCTCTATTGTTGACTGGGAGCATTAATCAGACTGGGTTGTAGTTAGCCATGTTATAACCTGACCTGACAACATATACAACACATTTGTAATTCAAATAAATAAAGCAGACATCTTATTTACTCGTAAGCACAGAAAATACAATTTTAAATCATTTTTAGCATGAATTGTGTTTGTGTGTATATCCACGAAAACCTGCCCAAATCTCACAAAATGTAAGTTGTCACATTTAGGGAACCTGACTACTGCAGTAATTTTATTTATGAAAATTCTAGTCACTCCATCATGTAAACTGTGTACATTATCTTTTATTTTAAGAGTTCTTAGTTTTTGAATCGAAGTAATGAATGTTTTAATTTTATTTCTAATGTGTGTGGTAAACCTCTTTGTACAGCCAAACTATGACATTTGTGCTTTTGTGTGTTTTTGTGGCAGTTTATACTGAAATTAAGTTTACTTGAAAGATTTTAGCTTTTTCTATTTCTATGTTTTTGTGTGATAAATGATATTGAATGTAAGCACTGCATTTTTCATATGAATCAAAGTCAAATCGAGTTCAATAAAGAAAATTGGTTTAAAAAAATGTTGCCGTTTTTTGTTTTTGTTTTTTTGCAGTAAATTTCCTCAAAACTCACAACCAAGACTGTCCTGGTTATATCAACAATGTCTGCCCCCTCCCAGCTGCACACACACACCGAACAGACCTCTCTATCTGCCCGGTTAGCGCTGCTGCTACACCTGCTTCAGAAAACCTGAAAATTAGCTTCCAGCTGATAAACTATCTTAAATTAAAACAACAACTCTCCTACCTCTGCTCGTGCGTTTCCCAGACAGTGGCACCGGAAGCTGTGAGCTCTCGGGAGCGGGGTTGTGTTCGTGCTGGACTCACCTCTGTGTGAAGTGGTACAGTCCCGTTAGTCGTAGTCTGAGTCCTGTTTGCAGCAGGCGCAGTTAGCGGAAAACGAGATGACCAACATGCGGATAAACTGTACTTTACTATAAAAACGGACTTTATAATGAACTTTTACCAGCTGGCTGTTTTCCTGGGAACATCATGTAAGTCTAATTTTCCTCTATAAAACGTGCCATCTTTACGACAACAGCGCAACAGGTTGATCCAATGTAAACTTATTGCTTCACCGTGGCTTCAAACCATAGCCTGTATGTAAAAGGCTTCAAACGTTTCAGTTAAATTAAAACTTAGTGTGCTTGTTTAATTGGGTCAATTAAGCGAGATGGGTTAAATTTATTATAGAAACAGTTTGTCCCGTTTTAACGAATTAATAACACATTAGGGGCTTTATGGTGCAACCCTGGTAATCCTGGGATAGTGTGTGGTGATCAATATTGTGCTGACTGTACTTAATAGTATATGCTTCAGTATCTCCTCAGATATGATAATAATATTTTCTATGGACCAATCATTTGTGCTGTTACTGGCCTGTCTGTACAGGAAACTACTCTGGTTTACTCAATCACAGCAGAATTGTACATTGTGAAGTACAATGGTCAATATTAGGGCTTTTACTTTATAGGTACACCCATGTAAAGCAGCAGTGATTAGTCCTGTAACTGCTTAGTCAATCAACAGGAAATTAATCTATTTTGATAATCGATTAATCGTTTTAATTATTCCCTGTTCCCAATCTATATGAAGATATGATGATTTTCTTTGTCATTTATGATAGTAGAGTGCATATGTTTCACCTTTAAACTATTGGCTGTATACATTCAGGTATTTGAACACATCACTTTGGGCATTTTTCAAATCTTATGGCAATTTGTAGACTTGAATTTTCAGATTAATTGAAAATGAAAGTAATAGTTAGGTGCAGCTTTATTCCCAGGTGCAATCATTTACACAAGTTGCCGCAAATTTATACAAGAAGGTGTCACTAAGTTCACATCAGTTCTCAAGAGGGCTGAAAATATACTTGTGATGGTACGTGTGGAAGTAATGTACTCCTGTTTGCTGTAACATTGCAGTGTAATTTTTCATCAAGCATGAAGACTGTATTCACTCTTATCAGTGTTTTTTGTTGGCCCAGTGAGTCAATGTGAAGGAATGCTTGTCGCAGAAAAGGCAGGAAATGTGACAGCTTTGGAGAGGAAAAGTCTGATCGTGTTCAGGAAACATGCAGCCGCAGAGCTTTGACCTGGAATACATTTGTGACCGCACACTGGTTTAAAAAGTAATCTCATCTCGAATTGAGGCCTTTAGTCTGCACATAGGTGGAGGAGGAGACAGTGTGCTGACTCTGCAACCTGTTCATTAACCTACAGTGACTCACACCTGATGTGAAGTTCACGTAAACGATAGTTAACAGGGAGTTAAAGGTGATGCATCCAGCAGTTTCTGTGTTTGTTTCTCCGGACTTCCTCTCACCTCAAACTGACGGCATTCATGCTGCAACGGTTTGGTTTAAATCTCTAGCTGATAATTGGTCTGTTCGCAACCAGCTGGACGAGGCCAGATACTCCCATTGGTTAGGAGTCTGTGACCTCCTCCCCCCTCTCTCAGCTCCTCAAGTGGGACAGGAGGAGGAGGGGGGCCCTAACAATGGACTGGTCCATGAAAAGGAAGAAACAAAGGGACGACCAGTGCTCTTTCGTGGGAGGAATTTAGAGCTCGGTCACCCCTCCTCTTATCCTGTAAAATCATTTGGCTTAATCACCATCATCACTGTTTGTTCTGCACTTGTGTAGTTAAATTGCATCAGATAAATCTAACCAAATGATGCTCATCTGACTGGGCTCAGTTTGTCATGATGATGCATTGTGGGCGCTGGAGTTGAAACAATACATCAATTAATCCATTAGTCGACAGGCAGAGAAACAATCAGTAAGTGATTATTAGTTGCAGTAATTTTTCCGGCAAAAATGTCGACGATTCCCAGGTTCCAGCTTTTCACTTGTGAGCATTTACTGTTTTTTGTCAGTTGTACATCAATATTGTTAACTGAGCAGCTTCAGCCGAACAAAATGATATCTGAAGACGTCAACTTGGACTCTGAGAAACAGTATTTCATAGACTAAACACCTACTCCAATCAAAAGAAATAATGCAACTTAATATTAAATTCATAATCTATTTATCTGCTAATCATTTGAAGTATAAGATGTCAGAAAATAGTGAAAAATGTCCATCACAATACTCCGGACACCAAAGGCGACAGCTCCAAGTTACTTGGTTTGTCTGACCAATTGTTCAGAACCCAAAGATATTCCCTTTAAAATCATAAAAAACAGAGAAAGGCAGAAATAGGTCATGTTTGGCATTTTTGCTTGAAACCATGACTCGATTATCAAAATAGTCGTCCAAAAGGAACTGATACAGGAAATAATAGTTAGCTGCTGTACTGTGGCGGCCTGCTCTCATTCTACAGGGGAAACCAGGAAAAGCATCCATTTTAGATAAACATGATAAACACACGCTGTGCGCTCCTCGCTCTGGTCCAGTGGAGAGGCAGGCTGGTGGACTTGCTTTTGTTTTGATTTCCTGTCTTCTGGGGGAATGTTTAGAGTGAGTTCCTGCCCCACCTAGAGCTAATATGACTAGCAGAAAGCAACCACGCTCCATCCCCTCCCTCTGTGATGACAACCCCCTGCCTCTCCACAGGCCTCCCAGCCCCCCACACACACTGGAATTTAACCTTCCTGACCCTGGTACCGAGAAATAAAGGAGCCCCCCACACACCTAATCTCTGTTCCTGTCTTTTCTCCTGCTTTGATATGACACAAATGACTGTATCTCCCAGGTGCAGAGTCATCATGGATGATCTATGCGGACAAACGAGAGACACAGCTGTTTTTGCAGTAATCAAGATGTCAATCGTGCTTCCTTTTTCCGGTCTTTAAACTGTTTTTGTCGGTGCTCGGTTCCCACCTTGCAGAATAACACAGTAGAATTCAGCAGCACCAAAAACTGCAGCCACATTTTTCAGGTCAATCTTAAAACAACACTCACAGGCCAATACGAGACGCCTTCCTGATGCAAGGGGTCAAATTCACCAGCCTCACTCTGTGCATAAATGCTTTCTCAAGTTCACCCAGAACTAATATGGATCCTCAGCAGTCAGACAAACCAGGTAGGTGTCAGTTACAGTCTTTTGAGCAGCAAATTTGCTGTTGATGTTACTATTCCTCCATCACATTGCTGCAAGAAAACACAACACAGAGCGGAAACTTCTAACAAGTCTGTAACTTTGGAAGATACCGGCTTGATTAGTGTAACTCAGGCTGCTGAACCTCATATTAGCTTCAACTGAACTCTAGGAGTTGTTTTTGCACAGAATGACGTGCATCACTTGCACCAGCATCACAGTTAGGAAGGGATCACTTGCTGCCAGTATGGACAGAAGTATGGCCACCAGAAACTGTTGCCATGGGCCTCACAGTATGTGAGTATTGAGAAATGTAAACCCTTTAAACAAAAGTTGGACCTTATGTGTGGACCTTTATGAATGTAGGGTTTATTGCAGGACAGTTGAATTGGACTGCATTAGTTTTAGCTTCTTATACTTACCAAACTAAGGCAGTGAATGTGGTTTTTCTAGATGCCAATCCAACGCTGTGCATGGCGTTAGCTGCTCTGAAGAGTCACATCCCATGTTCAGGTGTCAGACTAAAGGCTCATATTCGTGTCTGTTTGTCTGAGAGTGAAATTTCAACACTTTCAGCTGATGCACTAATCGCCATTCTGTCCCTGTTTGCTTTGTCTGTGTCAGTGTGTGTGTGCGATGGTGTCCATGTCATAGTGCGGGAGAAGCAGCGGTTTGCGATGCTCTTCCAGTCCGTGGTCCTCCCATGTCAGTACCAAACGGCCTCCACCCAGACACCGGTGGTGCAGTGGTGGTACAAGTCCTACTGCCGAGACCGCACTCGAGAGTCCTTCACCCTGCCGGAGACTCTGGCCATCCAGACCTCCGAGATGGGAGCCACGTCCCACCTGGAGTGCTCCGACAGCAGCCGCACAGTCCGGGTTGTGGCCTCGGCGCAGGGAGCCTCCATGACGCTGGCTGAGCACTACAAAGGCAGAGACATCTCCATCATAAACAGTAATGTGATCATTCTTATCCTCTATGAGAAAGATACGACCTAATGAGAAAGAGTTGCTGCAGCTGTTTGAACACCGCACCCTTACACTCATCCCAGAGCAGGAATCCCAGCTGAGTGTGCTTTGTGTTTCCTGTTCTCTAAATAAACTTCTTTTGTCTTTGTCTTACAATAGAGCAGGCATCACACGCTCATGCCATCACCACCTCCTGCTCTCACTCCCATTCATCCATGGACTCCTTTTAAACCTCAAGCCTTATCAAGACAAAACACTTGTTTTCTATCTAAATGTATTAATGGAACAAACCACATTCAACAATGCTCTCCTGTCGTCATTCAGCACCGTTAATACTGACGCAATAAATTAATTGTTTGTCATCACTTAGTTCTATATGTAAGGTTTTTCTTATTATTTACATGGAAACATTCTGTATTTAGTTTCATCTTGGTTTTATGAAGTTTAATCACATTAGTGCTGAAGCAATTAGTTGATTAATTAATTGGTCTTTTGAGAGCTGAATTAAGTAATTTATTCAAGAAAAATGGCATGTGTTTTCTGGTTCCAGGTTTGCTAATGTGAGGATCTGCTGTTCTGTCTTTTATATTATTGTGAATTGAATACATTTGTGTTGTGGACTGTTGTTCGGACAAAACAAGCAGTTTGAGGAAGTCTGTCTTGGGCTTTAGGAAATCATTATGGGCATTTTTCATATTCTTAGAGACCTAGCGATTGATTAATCTAAAAGACAATCAACAGATTAATACATAATACATAATAATGATATAAATACAGTATGTTTTACTTGGTGTCAAATTGCAGGTATATCTTGTATTCATACATTAATACACGTGTGTCAGTGTGCTGTGCACCCACAACCTGATGCGATAAGAACTTCAAAGAGGAGTCATTTACTGTGCTTAAGCGTATACAGACTTGAAAATGATATCAAGGTAAATATGTCACAAAATGACATTTCAAAGGAAAGACAAAGATCAGGTCACTACAAACTTACTGCTGAGCACCGTACAAGAGCTATGTCCTGATAGAACCACTAAAGAAATAGAATGAGTAATAGAGATAGATAGATTTTATAGTATTTGCTCTCTGACTCTGCTCAAAATCTCATTAAATAGAAGCAATGCTCTATAGAGGATCATTTTGAATTCACAACTGCAGCGATTAAACACTCACCTGCCATCTGACCCTCTCAACTCTCGCAGTATGTGTGACCTTGTTTCTTGTCTCTGTGCAGAAGCGGACCTGAGGATCGGGGAGCTGCAGTGGGGCGACAGTGGAGTGTACTTCTGTAAAGTCATTATTGCTAACGACCTGGAGGGGGTGAACGAAGGCCAGCTGGAGTTACTTGTGCTAGGTATGCCTGCGCTTCATTTCTCTAGTAAAGGAATGACATGACTCAGACTCACTCTGAACCTGATCACGATCGGCTGGCTACAGTTGTCTTTGTTTATACGTTTGTTTGTTCGCATATTAAGCTCAGTGAGCTGTCTTTCTATAGGTTGGTAAAGGTTTTAGAAATGTCTTTTTGTCTCCTGCATTCCAAAGTGTCCGTACAACAACTTCCATGGAGACGGCCAAATGGTGCTTGCCTCTTTACATGGTCCTGATCCTCCATGACAGACGCTATTGTTTGTCCACTTAAGAGGCCTGACGTGGACTTGGCTGGACTGTACTTTAGGTACATCTTAAGTTAGTTGGACTCTGTTATTGTCAGGGCTGTGCAGCTCTGAAGACTATATGGGATCATACTATACAATATATAGCAGTTTTTGTTTGGGTGTGTTACATTCGCTCATTGTAGTTTGTGTTTGTTGCTGATTAAAAGCTCTTGTCTCTCTGAAGATCAGAGATTCACCATCTACTGTTAATGAAACCTTGAAGTAGCACGTCCACTCACTGGGAGAGAAATTATGGAGACCATTGTTGCCAAAGCCACTCCTTAAGCTGTTACCATGGCAACGTGCTTTTTCAGAGGAGACAGGAGCATGTTAAGGGTTGCTGCTGGTGCACACATGAAGAGAGAGAGAGAGAGAGAGAGAGGGGAGTACAGAAGGGGCAGAACCAGGCTGAACTCTAACAACAGTGTGATCTGAAAGTTACCCAAAACGGTTTTCTTCCTTTAAGTTAAGACTGACACGATGAGCTCGCAGTATCAAAGTCTGCTCATTCATACGGGCTTCCTTGGCTGTGCGCTAATCTGATTATAACAAGCTCACAGGAGAGAAGGGGGGGGGGGGGGGGGGGGGGGGTTAAGAATAACTACACTGACTACACTGTTTTTGGTACTAGAATTCATTTTTTTTTAGCATTGCCACGTTGCAGCTACAAAGTTGGAATTACAAAGTGTGTAAAACCACTCCAGCGCAAGATTGGCATTTCAAAGTGTTTCAGCACCAACTTGTGCTGTTTCTTCTCTCAACATCTCCCTAATCTCTGGTTTCATTTTTCTTTAGGATTTATTTTTCACAATTTTTGTTCGCCCCTTTTTCCTTGCAAAATCTTCACCCGCACTCCTCCATTACTCATTCCTCGACCTTGCATGCTCTCCCTGCATCTTTCACTGCCTCCCTCCCTCTCAGGGCTGCATAGCTCCTCAGCTCTCTCAGGTTACTCAGTGTTACTGAGCTTCATGGTATTTAGATGAGTGTGCCAGGCCAGTGTATAGTAAGAGTACTTATTTTATCAGGGAAGGGTATGCTGTGTTGTTTTCCCCCTCCGTAGAAACAGCATACTCAGCACACTCTGAAAGCCTGACTGCCACCGAGTATTAAGTCTCTGCCTGTAGTCAGACAGATCAGACAGTGACTGGACTCTAATTATGGTCTTTTGCCACCTCATGATAAACACACACCAGAGACATGAACACCTGCAGTGTTGTTTCAGTCTCAGCACACCTGTTGCAGTCCCTTTGCTTTTTTTGTATTTTTCTTCTTTTTATTCTAACTACCTTGAATTTTTTTTGGTTTTCTCATTTTGACCTCTTTGTCTTGTATATGTAGGACAAACGAGACATTGTTTCACAACGGTACAACTTGTGTGACCTTTTTTTGATGAGCTCCCATGGTAAATTGTTGCCCTAGAATCGTTATGTGCCCCAGTTTCCCAAACCCCCACTTCGTCCTCACACGCTGCTTTTGTTGGCACCTCTTGATGTGTGTGTGTGTGTGTGTGTGTGTGCCATGGTGTGCATGTTACATGTATAGCGGCTTGTGCATTCATTCATTGGTGTGCTGTTTACAGAGAGGCGTATGTTTGGTGTGCACCTTCTCACAGAAATATAGCACAGCAGGCCTTCTGCTAAAACCAGATTTAAAGTAAGATAAGTCTGACCTTTGAACTCTGAACTCTGACTTACATTACTTATGTTTATGTTCATAGGTTAGAAGTTTTAGGAAACTTTATGACATCATATTTTAGTTGCACAAAGTCTGGACACCAAAACATATCAGTGAGTTTACAGCCATGCTAGTTGCTCTGTGCTGGTCCAAGGTACGGCGTTGGTTTGAGTAAAATGCTAACATCACCATGCTAACATCCTCACAGTGACAATGCTAAGACACTAAAGTTTAGCAGGTATAGTATTTAACATGTGGACCATTTTAGTGTAGCCTGTTAGCATGCTAACATTTACAAATTCATGCTAAACACGAGTACAGCTGAGGCTGATGGGAATGTCAGATATTTAAACCAAAGTATTCTGGCCAGTCTGAAATTTTGACCTTATGGTGGCGCTAGATGAAAAAAACCACAAATATCAACCTCATTTATGTGGGCAAGTACATTTAATATACGTTAATGCTTTGTTACGTTGTGTTTGTCGATTGTGTAAAAAGTTAGTCCCTTCAGTTCTTCAATTACTGCATGACCGTTAATCATCCACTCTGCTACCCTTTGATTCTTGCTTCCTGCTTCCTCTGCCGGCCTTCACCTGTGCTCTCCCTCTCTCTGCAGGCAGGACAGGTGAGCGGGACGATATCCTACCTGAGTTTGATGTGGAGATTATGCCAGGTACGGCACCTCACCTGCACTTTTGTCTCACTGCCTGTCATCTTCTAGCTTCCCTAATGCCGCCTAATGTTTAATTCTCACTGACCAATCAAAACTCTCTTTGACTAACAACTGTGTAATCATGAGCCCGTGACGACACTGAACTTTTATCCAACGTTTGTTACAGTCAGACTGACGAAGCATTGCCAGTCACAAGATCTAACCCCACCTGAATATATACACAGACAGCTGGTTACGAAGCAACGTAAAGCAGACTTATTCGACTTATCTTTTACCTCTGGTCATGATTTGATTTCCACAGAGGATGTGGTCCTTACTGAGGGTCCTTGAGTTGATTTTGCTTTTCGGCACGCCCTGAGGAAGTGTGTTGTTACAGTCTGGATGTTAAAGAGATGTGAAGATGGATAAGAGTCACTTAGAGTTCCCTCAAGATCCGCTGATCTGTCCTATTTTAGTGTTCTGTGGTTGTTGGATACTGATTTGGAAAGAAACAGAAACTGGTTTTAAAAGAAGATTGTAATGAACGACAGCTTGGGTGTAGTGTTGGCCAGCATTTCAAGCTTGGTTCTAGTTATGGTGATATTATACCCACCAGAGAAACTTCTGAGATCTGCAAACATTCAAGTTAAAACAAAGCACCGGAGGAGTTTAAATTTTCAGATGCTGCAACGAATCATCCCTCATTTCACACAATAAAATGGTGCACACACATGTGAGGCAAGTTCAGTTGCCCCGAGAAGCTGCTGTTTAAACTTTGATGGATGTTTACAAAGGACAGTTTGGAAATCTTTTTTTTTTTTTAAATCTTCATTTTCTCGTCCACATTAAGTTTAACTTACCCTAACATTTGTTAAAGCCTGTATGACTTTTTTTTTTTGCCCCATCTGACTTATTTTTATTGATGTCACCACATTTTGACATCAGTAGGAATGACAACCATGAAAATACAACCCAAAGTTATTATCCTTTGAAGAGCAACTTAACTTTTTGCTGACCTCCAGCGGTTTAACTTGTTGCCTTGCAGAAGTGATGTAACAGTGTACTCCAGGGTGTGTCAGCACACTGTGACATAATTTAAAAACAGTTTAAAGCTTCTGTATGACTTTGGAGGTTGTCGAGCAGAAATTGTTGCTTCATCTGTACGTCTTATTTTTAACTTTTGTGAGGGGAACTGAAACAGAGTATTTGTTCTTTTTTTGTGTGCGTGTGCATGTGTGCGTGTGTGTGTGTGTGTGTGTGTGTGTGTGTGTGTGTGTGTGTGTGTGTGTGTGTGTCTATTCCAGAGTGGGCGTTTGTGGGATCTGTAGTCCTGGGCAGCATCTTGTTCCTGTTGTTGTTGGGGATCTGCTGGTGCCAGTGTTGTCCCCACTCCTGCTGTTGCTACGTCAGCTGCTGCTGCTGTCCTGACACCTGCTGCTGCCCACGACACCGTGAGTAACAGAAACAACTACACCACTTACTTAAAAACATGACCGTCTTTACTTTGTGTGCATTCTCAGGATCAACTTCACCTCAATCGCTCTGCACGGAAGGTTTACTGTCTCGTTGTTCTCCTGCACAGTGTATGAGGCAGGGAAGCTGGCAAAGAGTAGACAACCGCCCCAGGTTCCTGTTTATCCCTACTACATCCCTGGTGTCCCTACTGTGGTCCCTCTTGCCCCATCATCCCTTGTGGACCCAAAAATCACCTCTATACCCTCAGTGGAGAATAACCTGGCTGGAGGTGAGCGTCATCAATGTAGCTGATATGGTGCAAAGATATGAGAGAGCTCTGTAACAGCCTGTTTTCAGCAACACTGACTTGACTAACCCTCATTTCATTGGTCATCCCTCATCCTCAAGTCTGTCTCTAATCTGAACAGAAGCCGTCTGCCGGCAAACATGCATGTTTGTTTAAATCAAATCTTAACCTGTTTGATTTTGGTTGTTAGTTTTTGCCTTATAAGAACGTGCATCACACACTGAAGTATAGTGTGTGTGTTCGGGTGTGTGTGTTTGTGTGTGTGCCCACAGTGCAGAGTGGTTATCGACTGAAAGCCAGTCCAGACAAGGACTCAATGAAAGTTCTGTACTACATAGAGAAGGAGCTGGCTCAGCTTCCCTCTGCCAAGATGGCTGCACTCAAACGTAAGCCTGCACAGATTAGGCAGTGTGTCAGTGTGCCAGTGTGTGTGTGTGTGTGTGTGTGTGTGTGTGTGTGTTTGTGCGCGCACGTGCGAGAGTGTATGTGTGTGTGTTTGTCCAAATGTTTCTCTTTTATGTGCATGGTTTGTGTAAAATAACTAGTGCTGCTCTTCATGTAACCCTTACATTCATTTCATAACATCTAACTGAAAAGAGTTGCATGTAGGGTCCCACTCTGTTGTAATGTGTCAGTAACTTTCTACTACTACTTCTGGGTACTGTAGTTTGCAGCAAACATTACTAAGACAGACGAAAATAGTGCATTTGCTGGGAACTATTTTCATTGGCAAATCAATACATATTTGGTGAGTATTAGTGCAGCATGATGGTGGGACTGACTCAAAATAAAACTATAGTTCCCATGTTTATTGTAATGAAATGAATTGTAAACAAATGAATGTTGTTAATAGTTTTGGAGGTTTTTGGAGCTCTGTGGCACAAAGGAGTAAGATGTATCTGAACTTATTGGTCATTAACTATGTTGTTAATGATTTTGTTGAAAAAAAGAGGACTAAAGAATAGATATATCCTTTCAGTTGGGTTGTGACAGTAGTTGGAGGTGGCACGAGATGCGTCTGCTCTCAGTAATTTGCAGTCAGCTGTAATCAGTTCATGATTATTATTATAAAGTCAGCATGTACCATGCTTTTATCCCAGACACGTTCACTCAGTACTTCTAGCCGACCACATCTTATTCTGAAATGTTTGACTACAACATTTCACAACATCCCTGAAAATTGTGAAATGTATTTTTACCATAAAAATAGCAAATGTGATTTCAGTGATGTGTCTGTTGCAACAGCCAGTAGCCTGTCAGAGCTGAGCTCTCTGCATGATGGAGGGACTACAGACTTCAGACACACCTATCAGACGGTCCAGATGAAGGCGCTCCCGCCCATCGCAGATCTAGATGACCAGTCGGTGGTGAGAGCGGCTCCACCTACACAGAGTCGGAGGCCCAGACGGGACAGGGGACACCTCTCAGACGATGAACTAGACAGAAGGTAGAGTTTCATTTTATGTTCCTGGTGTTATTTATCATGTGCATTTGTTCATGTGTTAAGAGAGTAAAGGCCCCATGAAATGTTATTGTTAATTGGTTCAGGCCAGGAACTGGAGGACTATTACAACATTTCTAACTTCAATTATCATGACATCACCACTAATGATGCACAGTTTTCCTAGAGGTTTCAATTTTCCAAGAAGTTCAAGTGCCCATAAATGGGATCTTTGAACTTGTGACACATGCAACCTCTCATTTGAACACTATGCAAATCTAAATTGTTTTGTTTGAATGTCACTCTGTGCTGAGTTGTGCGCTCCTCCTTGCTGTAGGTGGAACCCTCGCTCAGAGCACCTGAAGAGAAAGACGCTGAGCAGAAGAGGGCGCACCGGCTCCCTGGACGAGCTGGAGGAATTTGCCCGCTCTTACGGCTCCCGCGTTCGACGGGCTGAGCCTCCAGACCGGTTCTATGGTCGGGATTATAGCCCTCCCAGGCGTTTCTACAGAGATGAAGATGATGACTGGGGGCGCCGCAGCCCCTCACCTTTACCACAAAAGAGAAGGGACACATGGGACAGTGACCGCCCCTCTCGGCCGCCCCAAAGCAGAGGATACGATGACGCCTTCCTCAACAATGTGCTGGAGAGCAAGGCGAGGGGGCAGGGAGGGGACAGAGGTGCTGGGAGGATGGACGAGGACAGTGACACTCCCTCCAAAGGCAGCTCCAGAGGAAAGGGCAGCAATAGTTACTACAGCCGGTCGCCTAGCAACCGTCCAGAAGAGGAGGACCCTTTGCCTCCGTACTCTGAGTGGGAGGCGGAGCGGTACCGCAGGGCTGACCCGACCGCAGACCGGTACCGCACTGCAGAACCTCCCAGATCTGAGAGATACAGGACCACTGAACCAGCCACGAGGCCTTTCTCTTACACCCGCCCCCACCAGGGAATGTCCCATACACTGCAGGGGGGAAGAGAGGAGAGAGACAGGAGCCGAAACCTGGTGAGTTACTTGTAGCAGGAACAAAGGACTTCCTTCCTCTTCAGCTCTTCAGGAAAGGAGCCTCTAAATCCTGTAAATATTTACAGGGTAAGGCTGGTGATATTCTACATTTCTCATATTGTCAACAAATGCCATGAAAAAACAAAAGTATCCAAAGACTGATGCGGCCTGTTGCTCTCCATTATTGTCTATAAACTATTAAAAATACATCAGTGAGACGCACAGTTGCCATAAGCATAACTGTTCTTTACAACAGTACATCAATACAGGAAGATAAAACTAGAGGGGTTTCCCAAAAACAGAGAATAGATACTATAATTCAGCTGTTGAATCACGTTGTTTCATCGCAGACTGGTAGCAAACACTCTGAGGCCTGGTAATGGGCCACAGCCCGGGGGTTGAGGAAAACTGCACTTGCCCACCAAATATGTATTAATCCATGGCTAAAAATAGTCCCCAACAAATGCACAATTTACTCCTGTTTGAGTGATGTGTGCTAAAACACTAGTCCTCAGCCCTTTAAGGATATCAGTAAGCTTTTTAAAAATAAAACTATGAGATGTCGTGCAATCCGAGAAAGCTGAGTTGAGGGCAACTGGACTCGGTTTCACGTCTCACCTCTGATCCAAGAGGCTTCTTCAGTATAAAATGTGGAGACCGACCGTGTAACTGCAGAATCCTTTTGTTGCATGTCATCCTTTCTTCTCAGCTCATCGTATTTATCAGATAAAGGCAAAGGCTTCCCAAAAAACCCTTTTTCCAGAGTTACATGTTCAGTAGGAATCAACAGTTATTGCTCAGCACTGAAAAGAGGTGAGGGAAGTCAAGAAAGTACAGAGAAACATTATTAGTGTTGATCTTTTCATGGGATTTGTTGACAGTAAGAATAAAACAGAACAGCGACAGCCTCGTACTTACATGTTGTTAAATGTTTTACAGTATTATGCACATAATCTGATTCCCTACTCTCTTGTGCAATTACATGCAAGATTTATGGTCTTAACACTGACTCATTATAACTTAGTTTCTACATGATTTTATATAAGTAGCTGTAACACTTTTGTATAAATCAGAAATGAATGAAAGAGAGCGACTGAAATTACTAAACATTTGAATCTGTTCATGCTTGCAACCTAACCGTGTTACAACTGCTTACTGTCTGGCTCCAAAACGACATATATGGAATCAGTATCACAGGCAATACTAACAAGGCTTGAGCTGCATGGTTTCTGTGAATTGTAGTAAAGCTTGGATACCTCAGGCATCAGGACTAACCCTGCATGAGCATGAACGCGAAGTCTCTAATGTGTGGCTCTCGGTGTTTCCCTCGACAGAGCACCGCACTGAGCAGGGACTCTCTCATAGTGTGACAAGGTTTCCCAGCCTCCAGCCGCACAGCACTGCTAGTCCGTTCACTTTAAGCCGTCCTGTGGCTACGCAGGAGGGGATAAGTGTTCTACCGTCAGCCTCATGAAGTCTTACTCATCTCACTGAAATAACTGCACTGAAAAACAACGTTAGTGGACGGAAAAAGGAGCGTGCATGAAGCAGCATGTGTCTGTTTTTACTCAAGTGCATGACCTGTGTATTTCTGCACGTGTGTGTACAGATGTTGTGTATGTGGCATGTGGATCAGTTTTATTTGTTGAGTTTGATGAGTCCAGTCACTGGATTCACTTTACACCGGTGCCAAGATGTGTGTTGTTTTTTTTATAATTATTTGCCAAGTTCAGACTGGACTTTTGTAAACTAAGCAGGACTCCACAGTTGTTTTATTTCCCTACAGTCTTCATACTCAGTACACTGCAACTCAGGTTCACTTTGTATGTGTGTGTTTGTCTGTTGTTGATATTGTGCTGTGTGTAAGTACTGTACCTTGAATTTGCTCTGCAGATTTTAATTGCACTGCTTAAATACTTTTTGAATAAAGAAAACACTGCTGAAGTCTTCGCTGTCTGACTTGATTGTATTTATATGTATTTGTCCTCACTTCCCCACTGTAAGTAATGTAGCTAAGATAAGTAACTATAATGTTAATGGTTTGGCTTCACATATGAACAGCACAACTGTTTTGACAAGATTGCTTTTTATATAAAATACCTGTTGTCTGTCACACAATTTGATCTTTGAGTGGCTATTGTGTTTGATAATGTGTTTGATAATGTGTGTGTACCTTGGACAAAGCCTGTGTTTTTTTTTTATCGTGGCTTATCAAATATACACACTTAAATAAACACTGGAGATTTACTGAAACCGCCATCTACACAGTCGGCACACGTTACCGCTCATGTAAAGTGTGTGTCGTGCTTTAAAATGTTTATAGAAAGTATTTTGAGGGTGTGAATGGGCTACATGGCATCATGATCTCACAACGTTTACAGAAGAGCTACACGGTGTAGACAGACTGGGGCACAGGTTTAAAGAAGACAGGCACATTTATAAAATCAGTCAAATCTGTTAAGACTCATATTTAGAGCTTCCATTCTTGGCAGTAATAAAGGAGCATCAGTTGTGGTCATTTTGTGTCTCTTTGTAAGCATTATGTATCACCTAATGTTCAGCTTGAGTGCCTTCGTAGTTGTTTGTGTCTCTTTGAGGTCATTTGATTTTACATTTTATAACACACCCTGGAAACTACAGCGTAAATACTTTACAACAAAGAAAGGTACTGCAGGCTACGTCGTCTCCAGATACTGACTTGGAGGGACTTTAAAAAGCGACACAGACACAGATGTGGTGGCAAAGCTTTTTATCCATGCAGCATTTTTCACAGGACTTGAAGCACACTTCAGGGAGCTGAGAGCAGCACTTGAGCTCAGCTCAGGCGGGCTTGTTTTGTGTCAACAATAAAGCTCGCCGGGGTCTATGTCCTGGATGGGAGATAAACATGCTCGCACAAAGAGCTCCAACACTCGTTCAACATGACTCATCCTGAGAGTGAACTTTACACTCGGGCTGTTTGCCACAGGGGAATAAATGAAAACCACCGTGCCAGTCAAGCTGACGTGCTTCTACTTCACTTGATTTACATTCAGATTAGGCAAGCTTCTCTCTTTGTAACTTAACTGTTTTATTTTTTTGTTTGTTTGTTTTTTTTGTTCACATACTGAAGGGCGAGCAAACGTGAGGATTGATGGAGGGGATTTTCACATCACATTCACATAAAGAGTGTATTCAGCTGACAAGTAAACAGCATTTGATTACACTCATTAGTGAACTCACCAAAACACAGCAGGGAACAGAGTATTTACTGATTAATAAAGCAGTGATTTACTAATCAAGCTGTCTGTTTCGCCACTGTTACTTTTTTCCTGGTAAAGTTTTTTTAATAAGTAAAAGTCCTGCTTTAAAGATGTTACTCAAGTAACTAAGTCTATCATTATATGACTGTATTATTATTCTTGATGCCTTAACGTGTAAGAAACATTTTTCTGTTGTAGTTGGTCGAGGTGGAACTAGAAGAGTTAGGGACTATTTTATAAGTTGTTTAGTCTATAACAAGTAAATGTACAGAAGTATTAATTATTTAAAAAATGTACATGAGCTTATTGAACAAAGTGGTTACACGGCACAGATGAATAATGTGAGGGCACATTAATTACCTTGTAGCTCTCTTTTAGGACACTGTACTCTTCCTGCTCTATCTTATTTCCTCCTTGATGCACCTGTCAGAGGGGGCGGAGTCAGTGATGTCACCTGAAGCTGGAGGGGTGGGGGACCATCCACCTTCGACGCCGACTGTTTACGGGGAAAGCAGTTCGTCTTTCAGCCCAGAAAACAAACAGGCCTGACCAACATGTCGTCTTAGGAGAGAAGTGGGAATACTATGCAGAGCAGCGGCTACATGACGTCTTTCTACAAATACTCTTTATTTTCAGTGGATTTTGAATCGCCCACAGGATAGAGAGCGACGCTTCCGCGGAAGGATAAAGAGCAACAAGATGGGAAATGTGATACTGATGGTGCTTCTGCTGGTTCACCTGCCGACAGGTGAGGCTTTAAAGTCTTTCCAGGAAACACGATTTTTGTTCACAGTTTATATTTTATACACGTATCACCCGCTTTTTTCTGTGTATAGACAGGAATGCAGCGAGAGGCCACCTCAGCAAACAGTCGAAATGGACAGTGTAGAAGTTAATTATCGACAGGTACAAACAGCACAGGGCCGAGTCACGTGACTACACAACGCTTGTCCTGCATAGACTGTATTTCCTTTAAAATAACATGTTTAAACTAAACAAATTTCTCTCTCACTGCATGTGCCAAGTCTATCTAATCTGGTGCTTTATTTCCCAGTGTCTTAAAGTTCAGGAGGATGTTATCATACCAAATATGACGAAACTGAAAATACACATTTTGATATATGGAGTATTTGGGGAGTGAAGGTGATAAGTGAGCCATCCACCCAGGACCTCCATAACTCTGACCCAGAATGATCTGACAGAGGTTCATCCCCTGAAACAATGTGGAAAACTTTCCTCCTTATTCTGCACTTTCAGCACAAATGATCCCCTACAAGTTTTATTACTGAAGTGTGATAATATCTGTGTGTAATATCTTACATGGTGTGAACATGGTGAACTTCCACTTTGCTCATTTTGTTCATCATTAAGCACATTTTTAAAGATTTTAATCAAAAACAAATGTTGGTTACAGAAAGATTCTGCTGAAATCCGGGGGTTTGTCATCAAAGTAACAACTAATGTTTGTTTTCATTATAGATTTATCAGAGAAGTACTTTGCTGAATATTTAGTCTTTCCTTGCTTTCTCAAATCTCAAAATTGATGAAAAATACCCCGTAACATAACAGTTTAAACCCCTCAAACATTCAGTTTATTATCTACATAAGTCTAAGGAGATTAGCCACAGAACTTAATTATCTCCATTTACATAGATGAGAGGACTCTGTAAACCTCTCAGCTTCATGCAAATCAACAATTGTTGATCAACTCTTCTGAGATCATCTTTTTTCATGAGGCATGGTTCACATCATCAGATGCACACCCATAGTTCTGGAGCTCTAACCACACCTCTGACCGGGATTCATTGACTGGATTCCAGACTTCAATTAGCTTTTGTTGTTCAGCTTTATAAAATGTCCTCTACAATAGTAAACTGAATATCTTTTTGGGATGATTGGTTGTGCCAAATAAGCTATTTCAAGATGTCAACTTGAGCTCTGGCAAGTTTGGATTTTGTGGCATTTTTCATTCTTTTCTGGTATTTAATAGATAAAATATAAGTCAATTCCTTAAGAAAATAATTGGCAGATAATGAAAGTGATAATAAAAAATGTTTTTATTGCAGTCTAGTTTCAATAGATATAAAAAATAATTGAAAGTTGAAATAATTCATATATTTTGAGGCATAAATCAACTCAAAAAACTGCTAAGACCTGTTGAAATAGTTGTCCACAGGATTTTGTACAACTACTTCAAAGGGGAAAGTGTGAACTTTGACCTTAAACCTTAACTGATGCTTTTCTCAATTAGCAGAGGTCATCTGTTATCAGCTTGTTTTCCTTTCTCTCTGAATCACTAATCATGATTGGCAGGTGTCTTCTAATGAAATAGTACAATGCATGCATGGTTTAAGAGTAAGCTGTTAACCAGTCTAGTCAGATTCTTGTCACACATAATTCAAGAGCAAAGCTGTGACACAAACACACAGGAGTTTTTCTGTTTAGAGTGACAGTAATTTGAATCGTGTGTCATGTCGATTGATATTTTACATTTTATCTTCCATGTTATCTCACTGTCCTTCTTCCTTGTACCAGAGCTGCTGTCCATCCAGGTGATAGTCCCAGAGACAGAGAGGCGTACGACTCTGTTCGCCTCAGTGATTCTGCGCTGTGACTACACAACCTCAGCAAACCCTCAGGATGTCCTGGTCACCTGGAGATACAAGTCCTTCTGTAAAGACCCAGTGCTGGAGTTCTACTCTACAGGTGAGGCTATACGTGGAAGAAGACTGTGATTATTAAAGTGCCATAATGTAGCTGAACCACAGGATGGTGATTAAAAGTTTAGTTTTTTCTTTAGAGGACAGAAAACTAATTTAGTTTTTTCTTAGTTTTCAAAACGGCAAATATTGTGCTGAAGCAGCTTTTACAGTTCGAAGGCTTAAACTATATCCAGCCAACCCTGTTGTCCAGTTATATACCACTAATATGCAACTGATTGAATTCTGTTTTTTATCATCACAATGAGGAAACATTTAATGAACATGTCAGTTAAAAGATATTCCCTGACAACATTTGATCAGTTTTCCCTGTAATATCAGTTCTTGCAATGCGATATCTGCTTGGTGCAATTGAAGTATGATAAGTATTTCTTCATGGTTGTGTTCAGGTGCTCAAAAAAACACTGTGCATAGCAGTATTGAGTAGTACTGACACTGATAGATAATAAATTGAACCTTTTTCACCCTTGTCGTCTGTGTTTCTGAAGGTTATCAGGCTGCTCTGCAGCTGGGTCAGGACCCGTCCAACGACTGCCCGGACCGCCAGCGCACACTCCGCACAGTGATCCAGAAGAGAGGCATTAGTGAGCCAATACTGGGTGCAGACTACAGAGAACGCAAAATCACCATTCGAAACAGTGAGTTTGATCCCATCATAACAACAGTGTTGATATTTCAGTCGGCTGCATATATCTGCATAGAAATCAAGATAAAATAATATACTTCACTCTGTCATACTCATTCTCTTAGCTAGGAGCTTTTATTATGGTTTGTGAATGTACTGTATGTGAACAGAGAAGTATTTGTTCATTTTCCTTTGTGTAATTACTGGGTTTATTAGCACAACTGGAGAAGCTATTGCACCTGAAGCAATACACTAGCAAACACTATCTATTATGTAACATCAACTGAAACAAGATACTCGAGAATCCATGAAGATTTAATGCTTTTCTTTCACTTCTTATTGTATGAAAATAATTTTATTTCATTATACTGCAGTGACCCAGCTTTCTTTTGTTTATTTTTACTTACATCTAATGTTATCTGTCAACAGACGCTGACCTGGTCATCACTGAGGTGATGTGGTGGGATAACGGTGTGTATTTCTGCAGCATCGATGCTGCTGGTGACACGACAGGGGACTCAGATCGTGAGGTCAAACTCATCGTGTACCGTAAGTCTCCTCACTTGGTCGAGTTCATGTTGAGCCTGGATGCACTAAGAAGGAGGTTGAAGTATCAGTAGTAACATCAGTTACCATGTTTTCCTCTGATCTGTTCCAGACTGGCTGACAGTCCTGCTGATCATCCTCGGTGCCCTCCTGCTCATCATGCTTTTGTGCATATGTTGCTGTCAGTGCTGCCCTCAGAAGTGCTGCTGCTACGTCCGCTGCCCGTGTTGTCCGCAGACATGCTGTTGCCCGGAAAAAGGTAGAGGAGATGCTTTTGTATTCTTTATTCACAGCTGGTTAGGAGGCAAATTCCCATGAGCCAGTCAGAAGCCAGACATGTCGATACTCTGCAGTGGTGGAAGAATTACTTTACCACAATTTGAAAAAATTACTAGTTAAAATTAAAGTATTACATTCAAAATCTTACCTGAGTAAAAAAATAGAAGTTTTATAGGCAACATGCACTTAAAGTAAAAGTGCTCATTATACAGCAGAATGACCCCTTTCAGTGTAATATTATTATTATTTCATGTAAGTCATATTTCATGTTGGAGCAGGTCTAATTTTTACTACTTTATATAGAGCTGAATGGTTAAATCTTAAAAAATACATGATGGTCTATAAACTCAGTTGTAAACTACAGCCGTAGTGGGGTTAAAAGTAATATATTTGCTTCTAAAATGTAGTGGAGTTATATTGTAAAGTTGCATAAACTGGAAATGGTCAAGTCAAAGTATCTCAAAATTGTACTAATTGCATAAACAAGACACAAATATGAAAATAAAAACAGATGACCGTGAACAATTTGAAGGTGCAGTATTTTGGCATTACTTCTGCAAACCAGTTATTTTATGTTGGTTATGATGAATAGGATAAGTTTGTTAGCTATGAGAATTAAACAAAGAATAAGCTGAAATGCACAAAAGAAAAAAGAGCACCTCATGGAGAAAAAATGATTTCGGTCACATGCTTAATCTCAAATACCAAAATCTCCTCAGTCATCACTGATGTGAGTGAGCTGAGTCACGTGAGCAGCTTTCAACCACCTCTCTTCTCGTCTCTGCTGTGATTTCAGCTGTGATGCAGCACAGGATGATGCAAGAGGCTCAGAAGGCTATGGCTCCTTGGATGACTGGCCAACCCATCTACGCTCCCATCAGCTCCAATGCCTCCTCCCAGGGCGTCCCCATATTGTATTCAGGTGAGTGACACAAAAGCACAATAAGACTTATTTTTTAATCCTTTTGTTGAATGCTTGCCCAGACCCAAGGGTGTGTTGTTTGGTTTGGTTTCGCAAGCGGGTGGACACAATGAAGTTTTACCTTTGATGTTCAGTTCAAGCAACTTTTTCTGAGAATATTCTCCTGTTCTGCCTTATAACCCTCAGCAAGCTCCACTAATAGGTGATTTGAGCATTTATGTAGCCCTAAAAGGTGAAACGCAGGGTAAAAACTTCTCACTGTTGCTCCTAGTGTTGATGACTGTGAGCACCAGGAAAAGACACAAACTGTGACAGTGAGGGAGATAAAAATATAGTTTTGGAAAGTGCCTGTGAAAATGAATCCCTGCTGCTTGTATGTGAGGGGAGCTGTTCACAGGCTTGAAACCACAGAGAATTATTAACCAACTCCGTTTCCCTCAGCTCTACAGAGAGTTTAAGCATCTTTCAGCTGAATGTTTTTGTTTTCCAGCGCTCTCACTTTACGTCACTCTCACCAACTGCACACAACCACCTCAGCACAGACACAGCAGACCTAAAACATTGTCAAACATACTGAAGCATTTATCAGCTAAAGAGCCAGATATTTCCCTCAGGAGCTGGTAGAGACCAAAACCAGAGCTAAAAGTGATTGAATATTGGGCTTCGGTGCATTTATAAGGCGGCTGGTGCAGTGCCCATTCAAAATGTGCCTGTCAGTAGGGGCTGATTGCTTGGCCTGTATTAATTAAGCATCATCCAAAAAAAACCTTACAGTCAATGGTGCACTTCATTGGTTCCTCAGCAATACACCTGCAAAGCTTGAAGACGATCAGATGAGCGGTTGTTGAGAAAATGGAAATTCAGACGGACCGACAGAGACCCCTGCAGTTACAGTTAGATATGTCCGTGTTGTGTTTACAGGCTGTTTCTGCTGTCCCCAAGTCACCAAAATAATCAATTAATGCAGGTTTGAGATTATTTGTCTCTCCTTTCCCAATTCAGTTGTAAACTCTTTGACTTTTTTTTTCCCAGGCTCATACTCAGACTATCCTGTCAAACAAAACTTTACCATGGCTCCCATGCAGCTGTCCCCCATGGCCCTGCAGCAGCAGCCCCCTCCTCCTCCTCCTCGCCATATGAACGGCAGTGTGCATAGCGGCATTCAAGGTAACAACCAGGTGTTAGACTACCTGGAGAACCAGGTGAGAGGGCTGGATATTGTGTCACCTCAAATGGCTCCGCAAACAGTCCACAGTATGCATCCATCACAGCCTTATCATCACCTACAGCCCCAGCCGGCACCTCCAGCAGTTCCCTACACACCCGGGCCCCCAAGTATGTTGTCTGCCCTGGATGAGATGGGGGTGAGAGGGATGGAGAGAAGGGTGATCACCCTGCCTCCTATAGTTCAACGCGTGCCCAGCTTCTCCTCTCGGAGGGAGCCTGGAGGTGGAGATGGAGCCCGGGGTGGCCCCAGGGTCTCTAGTCAGTCCAGTGGGAGTACAAATCGCTCTGGAGGAGGTGCCCAACACAACGGTCGTAGGTATAGAGACAGAGATGTCTCCCCTCCCAGGCGGGGGATCTTGCGTGATTACAGCGATGACTCTGATTGGGACAACAGACGAGGAAGAACCCAGCACAAGGGTTCAAGAAATGAGAGAGGAGGCTCAGCAGGGAGGAGAGGAGGTGGATCCAGACCGCGAACCCGAAGTCGGGACGATCTGCTGGAGGAGCTGCACAGCAGAGCAACTCGGAGGGAGAGGAGCTATTCACCTCCTCAGCACCGCAAAGGGTCGTGGAGCTCCGATGAAGAGGACAGCAGGAGACAAGCAGGAGGAAAAGGGAAGGATTGGCCAGAGAAGCCACCCAGCTACTTCTCCATTGATGTTGGGCCTGGAAACAGCAACGGCCGGAGGAGCCACAACCGCCTTTCTGTAAGAGCCACACACAAATACTGACAAACAGTGACGTATACTCTGAGCCAGCCGTCTGCTCAGACTGATTCTCTGTGTGTCATTGCTTTCTTTTTTTGGTTTTGACTTCTGTCTCTCGTCCCTTTTTAGCCACGCTAGCGGCGTGGGAAGAAAGAGGTTGACATTTGTGGTTTTAATGAAAAGTCTTAAAAAATATTTGGTGGATTGCCATGAAATGTGGTTCAGACATTCATATTCCCCTCAGGCTGCAGTTGTTGTTGTTGTAACTTTTTTGATCTCTTAACTTTTCTTCTAGTGCCACCATCAGGTCAACATTTTAATTTGTCCAATACTTTGGATTATGACCAATATCTCCCTCTTAAACTTAACCTTGCCTCTGTCACTCTTTTCTCCCGTAGGATAGGAGCTCCCGTAGCGGCACCAGCGTAGTCATCTAAAGCATTTCCATCTTTTTTTTACCTTTTCCTGAATGTTTCCAGAACGGTGCAAATGAAGACAAACAGCAGGTAACTTAATCTGTTCAATCAGAGTGCAAGGACATAGTTTTTGTTTTGTATTAAATGTATTGTTTGGATAACCTTTTACTCTGTATGCATTGTAAGTAGTTGCAACAAAAAACATGATTTTTACATATGAAGAAAGACATTTGAGTTATATTAAGCCTGGCCTCTTGTTATTTAGATGATTAATGTGTGGGAGTCTTTCTCCTAGTTGAATTAAATGTAATTTGTGTGACTTTTTCTTCTGGTGATGGATGAGTATCCTCTTTTGGTGTGTAAGTAAACATTTTAACAGTTTCAAGCAGATTGTTGCGTTCGGTTTGTCTTCGTGAACATGTTATGTGTGTTTTTGCAGACAGATATGTGATATGAGTGCATTTGTTTTTTTTATATAATTTCTTATTTTTGCATAATTTCTTGTACTATTTAAAGTGTATTTTCTTTTTGCCTTTATCCATAATAACATTATTAGACTGTAACAGCCATGGAAACTACGCTATGTGGACATTTAAAGGACGATGGACAGAGTTAATGGACACTGACTGTAGCTCTTGCTGTACGTATTGGATGAAGACCAAAATATAATTGATGATTTTCCTTGATGTTGGCTTTGGTCACAAACATGAATACAGATGCACCGTCATGAAATGTGTGTTTTTAATAAACCTTTTTAGATACAGCTAGTGTGGAGTGGGTCATTTTCTTATGTACTTAGACATTATATTTAACATCAGACAAACCTAACAAGACAGAAGTGTAAACTAAAACTAATTAATGTATGATAGGACAGAACTGTAAGAATAAGGCCAAAATTGTTGTTCTCTGATCCAAAGGTTTAAATTGGTTGAGGATGTATGTGTGACTTTGGATTAATTTGCTGTATGTATATCAGCTATGCTAATGGTATTAGGATCAGGAGATTTGACCATGTTTGTCTCTGCTTTGTTGCATGCAGTTGTGAAAAGTAACTAAGTACATTTTTTTTCAAGTACTGCCCTTAAATACAATTTTGAGGTACTTCATCTAACTCGAGTACGTCCATTTTCTTCAATTTTTCATTATAATATTTGGTCTTGGGGCTACACAACAGATACAACAGGCAAGACTTTGCTTTTTCCAGTGGCTCAGACTGGGACACACTGTTATGTCCAGCAGATGGAGCCACAAGCTGTGAAGGTGCCTGTACAGAGGCTTTTTGTCTTTTTAATGTGGCAGTGGTCTTTGTATGACTAAGAGTTAAAAAATGTTAACGTTTTCAGCTGTGGGTGTTATGAAGCAGAACTGAAGCCATGAAACTTGAACAATGAAAGAATGATATCATGTCATGAAAAGAAAAAAGCGTAATGGTAAAACTTTATACTTATATGAGAGGTTTTATTATGCTGAATTTTAGTGCAGATATTCAGCTGAAGATGGAGCCTGTGTGTTTACTGTGTGAGGGTTAGGGAGAAGGGGAGGGTGGGGGTTGGGCCTCCTCCCAGCCTGCCACGCCGCTGTCTGATTGGTGGCTCCCGCGCTCTGAGAGGCGGGCTGACCGGGGGAAGTGATACCGTCAATGTCAAAGGATCCTGGATCAGCTGTTTGCTGTCGATCCCCTCACAACATCCACTAACAACAGCGGCCGTTAATACGAGCGAAGGAGTACCTCATATGAAGATTGAAGTCAGGTGCACAGCAGCTTCACGTCGTTTTCAGGTAGGACCAGAGGGTGGGACTAACTGATTGTTAGCATTATTAGCATTATTAGCATTAGCTGCGCAGATTGTTCCGTCAAGAAAACACTTTTTAATCATAAAAGCTGCGGGCAGCTAACAGTAGCTAGCTGCTCTGCTGCTGCCGCTCACAGCAGCATTTCTGTATGAAAACACTGAGCACATCGACTGGAGGTCACAACTCAATCATTTCTACTTTATTACAATACTTAATTATTTTTTTATTCGGGCTGTAATGAGTGCCTGCTGTGACCGTGGCACCTGTTGTTTGTCACCGTGACCAGGTGACACAGCTACTGTAAAGCTAACGGTTCATTTTTAAACTTGAGGCAGGTTGTTTACAGGAGGACAGACCTGCTGACTTTATATTATGCACGGTATGTCCTACGTTTCTAGGTCATGTGTAGATTTTTTTTAAACTGTTAGGTGACCTGTAACACCACTAACAGCAGGATGTGACTGAAACACGGATGAAGCAGTTGTTGTGTTTTGCTCCCCGGTTGTCTGCAGGCAGCATGAACTCTCTCCCTGGAAGAGCCGCACTGTCTCTGTGCAGGCGCTCGGCGGCGGGAGGGATGAGGGTCTTCGCAGGTTCTCCGGGTCATCCTGCGGGGATACTGCCCGCAGACAGGGCCTCTTTCCAGGCTGTCCGGGTCTGCCACTCCGGGACGAACCGCAAGGGCAGCGTCAGCACCAAGAAGCGGGGCTACGACATCACCAGAAACCCACACCTCAACAAGGTGAGTCTCACGTGTGTGGTACCTTTCTGATAATCACTTGGAGGCAAAGTCATAAATCCACACTAATGAATTAACTTCAGGTTCTTGTATGCAAATATCTACACAAGAAGATGAGTCTTGTTCCAATTATTTTTTAGTCTACATGACAATGTTTCGACCACAGAAGATGAGCACACCTGTAATATAAACATACGGACAATAATGTGTAATATATAATGATTAGTTCCATTATTGATTTACCTACTGGCTGTTTCCTTGAGTAAACAGCAATCTGCTCTATAAAATGTTATGACAGTAATTCTCCACTGACCATGACAAAGTTCTCAGAGTTGTTTTGTCTGAACAACAGTCTGAAATGTAGTGTCAATGTGACATTAACAAAGTTAGTATGTAAGCACATTATCAATCACCAGAGTCACAGATGATGTGTGATATGCCATTTCAACCTTCCTATACAGGTGTGCTCAAATCCTCTGCTTCATATGGGGCACATTCATTTGAGAAGTGCAGTTTAAGTCATGTCTTTCCAGGTTTACTTCATTTTCCATGTCATAACACTGATGGTGGATTACACAGGTAATGTCGGGAGTTTTACATGAGTTTAGTTTCACCATACACATCATATACGGGGGTAATGAAGACAGTGATGGAGTGTGCACAATGTTGCAACAAAACACATATGAGAAAGTATACATAATAACTACAAAAAACAACCATGCAATAATACTAATTATGCTTTACATATAACAGAAGCAGGCTAATTGATGTGTTGTTTAACAAATACAACACTCACCATTCTTGTCTTTGCTTAACACACCTGAACTGCACTGCATTCACATTCACACACTGTGTGGACACACAACATGATGCCCCACATGCCACGTGCTATGGTGGTGGAACATATATAAACAGAGAATACCATATAAGTACCACATTTATACAGCACAGGAGTGTCATGTCAATGTCACAGCTCCTATCTAAAGTGAGATAGTCGAGTGGCTCGAGCTATGAATGGTCTCCCTGTAGATTCCTCTAAGGTGTCTGCCTCTCTCTCAGTCTCAGTAAAGCATAAGAAATACCATCATCGACTTAATGTGAATTGATGGCCCACTTCTCTTTAAAAATAGTATTAACCTATTTTATAATTTATACTCTCCAAACCATACTCAGATCAGAGAATGACACAATAGCGCTGCATAACCACAGAATAATGTCAATGCTTCTGCGGTCACACTATGGAAATAATAGTATTTTTAACAGTTAGACTGAAAAAATTATTCTCCAAAAGATCCTACAGTTGCACCAATGGTACCAGAACTCACACACCAAGTGATTCACCAGTTGTTTTACAGCAGGTTTTCCAAATCCAGCGTAAACGGGATTTTTTTTTTTTCCGGCCCCGCTATTCTGCAAGGACAGCAGGACAGATAGTGAAACTTCAGCTGAGTTTATTGCTTTGTTTTAGGCTGATAGGAGGTCAGTCACAGTTCCTTCCCCTGCTGATGCCCAGTCAGCAGTTACAAGCTTACTCACAGGTCAGGTCAGTGCAAGTGGTCAGAAAGTGGAGCCCCCCCTTTAGTAAAAAGTAAAAACAATGAAATGATGGTTTGCACATTGGTAGTTTGCTTTGACATTTTATTAATCATTGATTGTCATTTAAGATTTACACATATTTTGATTTGGGTTTTTATATAATGCTTTCTTGTACCCACATTTTCACAACCAGAGCATTTCAGTAAACTTTTGTCCTCTTGCAAACTGATACCAGTAACTTCACTAATATAGGTGCTGTATAACAGAGTTCATGATCATAAAAATAAATCCTATGATGTTATAACTCACTATACTAATCCATGATAAGGTTTGAATTGGAGTCATTACAAAGGTTCATTTATTTTAGATTATACCACTCCCACCCACATTTGATTTCATTCCCTCCATTTGTCCTTGTCTGTTGACAGATAGTGTGTAGGCTACAGCTGCTGGTTAGTGTCAGCTTAATGGGTTTACGTTAGTGCCTCTTTACCTGCTCACTCTAATAGGTTTAGCTTAACTCTGTTAACTTAGTAATGTTAGTGTTAGTTATGTGGCTCATGGAGGGATTACTGAGCAGGCCTACTGGGCACAGGCCCCGGAGCCCCATGAGGCCCCTGCACCACAGCGTCGGTATGACGTGACTGTTAATCTTGTTGGAAAGTCAATCAACCAACTACAAATGGCTTTATAATCTGTACCCGATGTGGCTATACAGTATTTGTTGACACTGTTTGCGTATGAAAAGTTTTCCATCCACATTGATGGTTTGTCTTTTTTTAATTGCCCTCCACACTGACTTTGTCTCTCTCTCTCTTGTGTTTGGTATTTTAGGCATCAGTGTATTAGAGTATCTCCATTTAATGACCTCTGGCAGACAGACGTTGTGTTGAGTAGGCTATTGTTGCTTGCAGCTACAGTAGACGCCGCTGTAAAGTATGAAACTCAAGGCTGTGCCGTGTCGTTCAGCTGTTCAGCATCTATCATCAGAGTACTCTTCAATGGGGAGGCACAGTAGGCAACTGTAGATGTAATGATTGTGAGCTTGTAAGCAGGATGTTGTGAAAAATCAAATCCAGTATCACGTTTTACACTCGACTCTGCCAATATGAATAATTTACCAGGATAAGGGTGTGGTCAGAAAATACACGGACCCACAGTAAAACAAATTGACCGTAGAAGGCCGGTTCATTCCCCATGTAGGTCAGTGTTTCCTCTGGCGTGCAAGAATCAAGGAAATGGAGAGAGTGATAAAGCAGAGAGGAGGAAGGAGAAGATGAGCTGACTGGGGAGTGAGTTCAGGCTCCCACACTATTGGGCAGAATAAATAGATTAAACTGCACACTCCCCTCCGATCACTCTGGAAAGCCTGCCAACGGCGAGACAGGAGCAGCAGCACTAACCATAATCAGACAGCAGAGGGGTACAAGACAGCTTACCAAAATAAAAGCTTGGTCTCATGTTATGCTCTAGTCTCAGTTATCAAAACACTGTAGGACTTCTCAGTGTGGCCTTGTTTTACTTTTCTTTACAAATACAAAAAAAGTAATTCATAATTTTCAAAAACAGATTAAACGAATCTTTGGGTGCGGCCGTGAGTCACGATTGACCTCAGTCCTGATGACTAACACATGAGTCACTCTGGTCTGGATTGTAGGATTTGTTATTTAGTTTGCGGACTTGACCCAGTGCAAACTCTTTTCCGGTATCATAGTTTTGCATAACAGTTCCTCTTCCACCATGCAGGGAATGGCATTCACCATGGAGGAGCGCTTACAACTGGGCATCCACGGACTGCTGCCCCCCGTCTTCCTCTCCCAGGATGTGCAAGTCCTGCGTGTCATGAAGAGCTATGAAACACGCACCAATCCCCTTGACAAGTAAGAGAACAGACTCAGACATCAGGCTGAAGACAGTCACATTGCAGCTGCAGATGTTAAATGAGCTCCAGCGACGCGGAGCATAAAAACTAAAACCTGCCTCACAACCAAAAGTATTCGTCCCACATTTAGGAATAACTGACCTGACCCTGGGGGGGCGGGTGTCCTGGTTCATACACTGCAAGAATGTCAAAGAAGTCAGCTGATGCTTTTTTTCATTTAGTTACTCATGCAGTCGCCGCTCTGATAGATGATACTCATGCAGAAATATTTACAGTGCAGTTACAGTTGATTTGAATCAGCAGGTTTATATGAAACAAAAACCGTGGTGTCAGGTTTCAGTGACTTCTCTGCCTCTGTCTCAGGTACATCCTGTTGATGACGCTACAGGACAGGAACGAGAAGCTGTTCTACCGTTTGTTGACCTCTGACATCGAGGAGTTCATGCCCATCGTGTACACCCCCACCGTCGGCTTGGCATGTCAACAGTACGGACTCGCCTTCAGGAGACCACGGTGAGCGTTTACAGTGGAGTTAAACTTACACAGCACTTTTTGTGGAGGCATTAACTAATTCATACGTTTGGTTAAAACTTCTCCTCATATGTTTTGATCCATAAACAACACATTTTGTAGACCAGGGTTTTTAGGGTTTGAAATGGTCAATGTTCCAAAATCTAAGTTTGATTGAACAGTTTCTGTTAGTATGGTAAACTTCTGTTAAAATTGTTTCTATCCTGTTAATTTGTGTTTTAGTGTCTTATAATGTATTTATGAGTTTTTTAAACATTTTTTATTATGTAAATTACTTTAAATTTTCTTTGTGTATGAAATGTGCTGCATTGACAAGTTTTGCCCGTAACTTCCAAAATAGTGTCATTAGTACATGTGATATACTTGTGCACTACTTTTTACCGCTAGTACAGATATATTATTGTATAAACAGCTGATATAATCAAGACCTGCCACAGCACTTTCTGAAGGCCAGAAAAATAAAATTAGGATGTTTTCTTGTGACTTTCATCAGACACGGCCGCATCAGTTTGAGACTATGGCCTAGAGCGATCACACATCCCCACTGTAACACAGCAGTGAGCAGGGACTATTTTTGTTTTGTGTGTTCAAGAACACTTCATCATCAGAGCATTGAATCCAAACACTGACACGTGTGTTGTAAAAAGTATTCTTGTATTAAAATGTTTCCTGTTTGGCAGCAGTGTGTTGGGTCTGTCTGTCCCTGAAGGCACCAGTGTGAGGTTCGCTGCCTCAATTACAGGCAATAATATTAGTTTCACAAAAATTAAAGGTGCTGCAACTACTAAATGTGATGGATTATTTGTCTGAGGGAAGTTTCATATCTCATCTCACTGAGTTTGTGGAGTGATTGCTAATCTAAGAAATTGCATCATCAAAGCAATCAAACCTTTAATCTTTGCTTCACTGCACCACCAGCACCGATGTCTTATCATTACAAACTACTTGTTTACAGAGGACTCTTCATCACCATCCATGATAGAGGCCACATCGCCACCGTGCTCAACTCCTGGCCAGAAGAAGACATTAAGGTAAGTCCCTCTCTCCACACACACACACACACACACACACACACACACACACACACACACCAACACACTGCTGGTTGTTCCTGATAAGTTAATAATGCATCATTGTAATGCTGATGTGCGTTCGTGTCTGTGTAGGCCGTTGTGGTGACAGACGGGGAGCGTATCCTCGGCCTGGGTGACCTGGGCAGCTATGGGATGGGGATACCTGTTGGGAAGCTGGCGCTCTACACAGCCTGCGGAGGGGTTCGGCCGCAGCAGTGTCTCCCAGTGCTGCTGGACGTCGGCACTGACAACCAGGTGAGTATCGGTTGAGCTGCAGGAAAGCTGGAGTCGGGTTTTTTTTTTTTTGAGCTGGTGGGGCCACTTATCAGTCGTCATAGATTCCATATCAGACACGTTTAGAGAATTACTGATGTGACTTGTGTAATCATTTACTGATTCATAGATATGATCAGTTCCAAAACCGAAACAGAAAGGTAACGGCAAGTTCTCTCTTATCGATTTATTGATTAACTGTTTTATTTTTGGTCCAGGCGCTGCTCAACGACCCCCTGTACATCGGACTGAAGCACAAGAGAATCCGAGGAAAGGAGTACGACGAGCTGATCGACGAGTTCATGCAGGCAGTGACAGACAAGTGAGTGGAAACATAAATGACGAGGGGACGTGCAGGTGATCCTGTCTGACTGATTACTATTGCCCTGCAGGTACGGGATGAACTGTCTGATTCAGTTCGAGGATTTTGCCAACAGTAACGCCTTTCGCATCCTCAACAAATACAGGAATCGATACTGTACCTTCAACGACGACATCCAAGGTACTGTAGCTTTCATAGGACCCTCCTACACTAATGCCCTCAGCCGTTGCACTCCCGGCCTCCATCAGGCAGCCAGCTGCCATAACTAGCCAATGTATATATTAATGTATACATGTTTTTTAATTGTGTTAACAGACAAAATACACAACCTCCCTCGTTTTCCAGTTGTTCCAACATTCACAGAAGGAATATTAAAACATAGCAAACAAAAAAAATGAAGATTGAGTAAAAGCAAGCAGTTAAAAAAGAAGGTATCTCAACACAGTACTGTGTAGTGATGTCATGATATTTGCCCTCTCTAGCTAGAGTCATAAATTACTCTTGCACCCTTCTCTTGTGGTATTCACGACCTGGGACCTCAGAGTTTTCTGCGAGCTCAGAGTTCATGAGTTGTGACGTGCATGCTAACATTGTCAGCTCTCATTTTTCATTGGATGATAAATTAATACATTGTAAGTTCTTACTCAATTTTATAATACTTCATTATGCTTTTGCATTTCCTGCATTACATTACCTGCCTGTTAACTAACTGAATTGTCAGCCTCTGTGAGTCTGTTGGCGTGCATGTTGCCGTTGCCTAGCAGAGGTGTTCTCATGATTTAATCACTTGAATGCCGAGCATACCGTATACATGACCTCCTGTGTCGTAACCACGAGCTTGAGTTTCATTCGAAGGCAGCATCTTGCTGAAATAAAGTTGATCCTTCAGTAAGGGATTAAACCACAAATAGCACCAAACTGTATTTGATCATAAATGTGTGCAAGGGCAAGTCTGTTACTGTTTTTCGAAGCAGAGGTGGTTTTTTTAAAAGATGCATTTGTTGCAGAAATGTAAAACCTGCAATACAATAGACTTAAAAGTTAACATAATTAAATTTCTAAATGATTTAATTTAGCTATCTGAAATGATCTGTATAGTCATTATGCACTGATTGTGCACCTGTCATTCAGTCTGTGTATGATTTATTTCTGTACGTCAGTGGTTCCCTGCCTGGGGGTCACAGTGTCCACATGGGGGCGCTGGATACATGTTAAAAGTTGTGAGATGTTTAACAGTGTAGAAAAGCCAAACAATAGAATGTATTTATGCTTTCTGCAAAGGCACTTTAAAGGGTCACAAGCCAAAATTGATTGAAACTACAGTCTTACCATTTAAAACCTGCTGTTTCAGTGAATCTGTTCTGTTATCACAAGTGTTTTCTTTTTTCTTTCAGGCACCGCCTCAGTAGCTGTTGCTGGGGTCTTAGCTGCTTTGAAGATCACTAAGAACAAACTGTTAGACCACACCTTTGTTTTCCAGGGAGCAGGCGAGGTGAGGAGATGTAATCACCAGGATTTTATTCTGTTTCAAAATAAAAATAACTGTCCTTAATACCCAAGAGAGCGTGTGCCTCAAATTAAAAGCTCTTTTTTTCTCTCCCAGGCTGCTCTGGGTATTGCTCACCTGCTTATAATGGCCATGGCCAAAGAGGGTGTCACTAGAGAAGAAGCTGCCAAGAGGATCTGGATGGTGGACTCGAAGGGTCTCATTGTGAAGGTAATGTGGGTCTCTCACTTGCTCAGTCCGCTCACACAATCCCCCGCTTGTGAATCACCAAACAGCACCATGCAGGGTTTTGAATAAAAGACGTGTTACACAATTTTTAGGGAAGGAGCCACCTGAACCACGAGAAGGAGGAGTTTGCCCACGAGCACCCGCACCTGAAGACCCTGGAGGAGGTTGTGCAAACCATCAAACCCACCGCGATCATAGGTGAGTTTACCTGGGCGTAAAGCATGTGCAAGAGATGTGAAGTGCGGCGTTTCCTCAAGACACTGAAATTTCCCTCAAAGAACATTGTTGTTTTCAATGTCGTATATAAAACCCCCTCATAACCCACATTGTTTCTCTCATCCATTTACGGTAATACCTCACCAGGTGTGGAAAAACAGAGAAACCTATTAAAGGTGAATTTTTTTCCCTCCAGCTTTTCTCAGCACATTAACAACTTGGTTATTTGCTATAAATCAACTAATTTTTCAGATTTAGAATCAACACTGTGATGACATGACACCTGTTTCAAGTTAACATCCTCCGTGCTCTAAGATTAAAGAAGAAATCGTGAGAAAATAATTTGAATAATTAGAAACAGATCCAGGTTTAAAACTACAAACTACATAATTTTAAGTCTTGCTTGATAATAATTGACCCGTGTGATCTGAATCCCACAAATGACACCACTGTTCACATTGTCTCATTGGAGCTTGTTAAAGTTAAGTCATTTCTGTTGGATGGATTCTCCCTCTGCACTGTGTCCTGAACGTGAAGGCGTGGCTGCTATTGGAGGAGCGTTTACCGAGAAGATTATCAAAGACATGGCGTCCTTCAACGAGAGGCCGATCATCTTTGCCCTGAGCAATCCTACCAGCAAGGCGGAGTGCACGGCAGAGCAGTGCTACAAGCTCACAGAGGTAAGGACGTTTTGACACTCAATAAGAATTTACCCGAAAACATTAATTTTAGAAAATGAACTTGCCTTTTTTAGCATAAAAAAGCTCCATCTTAACTCTCTCTCTTCCGCCTCTTTTCTCTGTGATCAGGGTCGGGGCATTTTTGCGAGTGGAAGTCCGTTTAAGAAGGTGACGCTGGCTGATGGACGCACCTTCTACCCTGGGCAGGGAAACAACGCCTACGTCTTCCCTGGAGTGGCGTTGGGTGTTATAGCCTGCGGAGTTCGCCACATATCTGATGACATCTTCCTCACCACAGCAGAGGCACGTTAGTTCAGTTACTAACTGACTTGTGACAGCCGTGTTGCAATGTATTGTATCTTCACATATATTCATGAGGATCCCTTTTCCAAAAGTAGAAAAATGACACCATTTGACACCAATATGATAAATACTTTGTGTTTTGAAGAGTTGGAAACAAACATTTCCTTCCACTTGAACCCTTTCACACTCTTTTTAAGGCAGACCTCACGGTGCTGCTTTCCCTCTCTTTCTCACTTTATACTGCACTTTCCTTCTACTTCAAATCAACTTTATTTATTCTGTCTTTGTCTCTCAGGCAATAGCTGACATGGTGACAGAGGAGCACCTGGCTGAGGGAAGACTTTATCCTCCTCTCAGCACCATAAGAGAGGTGTCCTTCAAGATCGCAGTGAAGGTAGGTGTTCTCTCACATGTACAGTTATAAATACAAAATGTAATGGGGTTATACTGTGGCACAATAATACAAATATCAGATGTTATAGAATGATGAGCTAATGACTGCACTGTAACATCAGCTAAATTGTATTGGACATGTCTTACATACTATACTATAAACGCTAGAGGGCATAATCAAAACAGATGAACTGTGCATCATTCATTTTCACTCAACTTTCTTAAAGTTCTGCGAGTGTATCGGGGGATGTCTTTGTTGCCTTTACAACAAACGTTTCAACACGTCTCACTGAGAAAACTGTCATATCATCATAGATATGTAACCCAACTGAAGAGGGCCAAAGGTTTACAACTGGCGAATCAAATAGCCCCTTGAATGTCTGACTGTATCGTTCCTTTCTATAAAGTCACTCACTCACTCCTAACATGTACACTGTGCTTTACCACTTCTTTTTCGCTGCCAGATTGTCAACTACGCATACAGACACAACATCGCCTCGCTGTACCCGGAGCCTAAAGACAAGGAGGCGTTTGTACTGTCCCACGTCTACAGTCCTGATTACGACTCCTTCACTCTGGACACGTACAGCTGGCCGCAGGAGGCCATGAATGTTCAGGACGTGTGATCCGGACCTTCTTGTCTCTGTCTGAACTTAAAGGGGACCTATTATGCTTCTCCTTATATTCTGTCACATATATACATAGTTCCAGTGTTGAATGTTCATATTAAACGTGTCAGATAATTAGGTTAACGTATGTAAAAGTAATCCCGGTTCTTTCTGACATCGGCTCGTCACAGATGTCTTTATATGGCCATCGGCTCCAAGCACAGCTAGTCTCGCACAACCGTCTACTCGAGTAGTATTATAAGCATTTGATGTACTCCAGTATACAAATAACCGACAGTGCATGTTTACTATACAGTCGTTTGGTGACAGAAGAATATCATTTTACTGGCAATATTAGCTGTTGTATTTCCTGACAGCAGATGTTTTCCACTTAAATCGACATTTTAGTGCATTTCCCACATGTACAGCCATTACCAGGATGTATAGAAAAAATACCATATACAGATTGTGACTTGAAGTCTAAATCCGCCTTTTATGTCACACACTAAGCAGATAATGGGTGTGATATTTACTGAACATAGATGTCCTGCTGTAATCTTTGCTGCTGTGGTTACTGTGCTGCTATTCTGGATCAGATTCTGACTCTAACATAAACTGATGGATTTGAGAAGTTGCCACTTCCAATCAATCATGTTGTTTTTTAGTTCTAGTCACTCACACAGTTTGTACAGCTTCAGAACCTCCACACCGTTAAGAGGATGAGGCGCCGCCCCTCGGCAGGCTTTCAACATGTTGAAGATGTAATCAGAAGGAAGTGGGCCGCGGTTCAACCTGATAGCCGACTCACACAAAGCTACTCAAGTGGCGTCCAGGAATCAAACTATAGAGCTGGAAATGAGCATAATAGGTCCCCTTTAATATGGTGCCATGGCGATGCACAGAAACCTTGCCAATGATTCTCGCCTTTTTAGTCGTTTTTTTTCTCCTTAAAAATAATGTCTCTATAAATGTCAGTGTGTCCCTGGTTTGTTCAGTTCAACACACAGCACACAGTGCTAATTATGACTTGGATGCCCAATAATAAGCCAACCAAACACTGCAGAATACTGTACATGTTAAGGATTCTCTATGTCAGCCTTTCATGTACAAGTTGTTATTTGCAGTGCTGTAATTTATTTTCAGTTCTCCGAAGGTCTGACTGAAAATTTTTTTTTTTATATCTGCACAACAGCATATCAAAAATGAAGTATGTCCTCTATGACTATACATCTTCACCCGCATTTCTTTCAATAGATTTCCCAGCTAAGATCTGGCGAGTGCAGTGATTCAGAATCTGTCTTTGAGAGATGAATCTGAGCTGGTGCATGAAATACAAAGCAGCGGTTCACAATAACGCACAATGCTTGTCTTGACACAAACCAACAGAGGACTCATTTTGAAGCTTAGTCGAGAAAAAAAAAAAAAAAACGGAAACTATTAGTGCCTCTTCCTGTGTGACCTCAGGACATCCCTGCTCCAGATTATGAGTTAAAACCTCTGAAATTGTTCGGTGGGTAGCAAAAATCTGGTTCATCCTTGCAGCTGCTGCTTCACATTTTACACTCCTGTCAATGTGCGCACAAGTTATAACCTGCACACAGGACTGAAAACACTCCAGGATCAGCCTGTGCAGTATTTCTGTTTCATCCTTTCTGAATCAGTTATTCTTGATGGGAGTCATTGCTGTTTTCTTGAATATGTGTTGTCAGGAATTGAATGTGACCATCAGGATGTTTTATTTGTATACAGTGGTGTGTTCTGCTTTAGTTTTGTACAGAGCTCTGCCTGTTGTGTTTTTGCCAAAGTTACTGATGAACTGTATCTTATCTTTTACTCGTAGAGAACATGTTGCTCAGCAAGCTTTAGTACTGAGAGAGATGCTTGAAGTTTTCAAAGGGAAGGTGAAACTTTTTAAATAAAATTGTTATGAAAGTGAGTGATTTATTCAATGATTGATTTGACAGTTTTCCATCTTCATGATCCCAAAACGTACATTTTTTTTATTGATTTAATGTACACTTTCACTTGATTATTTCTTGAGGCTGACACACGCGATATAGAAAGTTGTGTTGTGTAACTGAACCTTAAACGTCTCGTCATGAGTTAACCGTCTTTGCTTGGGATGTAGCTGCAGGTGGACTCAAGCTGTTATTGCCACATTGAAATGTAAGCCTGGTATGGTATGAATGTATGATTCAGTGGTTTCTCTACAATAAGGACATACGATACACAATACAAGGAAGCAGCTACAGGAACTGACATATTTGGAAAATTCAACCAGCGTCCAGCTCTTCCTGTTCTGCTTCAGTTCTCTCACTCTCAGAGCAACCCGTCGGAGTTTGTATTAAAATATGAACGCCGCCTGACCAAGAAACAGACACGATTTATCATGGTCCTGACAAAATATTCCAATGTCATGAAGTCGTCTTTAATATGAAAAAAAAAGCTGATATTCCGATCTTTACGCACCCATGCAGAGCCAGAGTCATCAGATAAGTTTCTTTTGAATCCTCTTGGCATTGATGCTTAAAATGAATGTCAAGTCAAACACTGTACTTAACTGGTAACATCAGAGCAGTAAAAATCATTCACCCGCGTAGTAACCCTCAGTAAACTGTTGTATTTCTGTTTAGTACACCCCCATCAACATGCTCTTATGTCATTTAGGCTTGAGGCTGTGTATCAGGCTTTGCCATAGCACATAATTATATCTTCTGCTTTCAACTTTGGGGGAAGGCTCATTCACGTTTCAACACAATGTCTCAGAGCACAAAGCCATGCCCATTAGAATTACTATTATTATTATTATTATTTTTGAGTTTGATGTGTGAAGGTCTCAGTGTTAATCCCATCCAACATCTTTTATAATTAATTAAAAGATCAACTTTGAGCATTTGTGGTGTAGTGGCTGAACCGGAGTGAATGCAGCTGGAGCCTGTTACAGCAGCACATCATTCATCATATTTGTATTTTAATTATTATAACACTCTCACACAGACATATTGCTCCCTTCATGTGTTGAGGCACTGTTGTGTCATAATGCACTTTAAATAAACTTTAACTTGACTCACGATGCTACATTATCAAAGAGTTGAATCCATTTATCTTTTTTTTTTTCTTTATTTCATTTGCAAAACATTTCTTGGCTTTTTGACAAGTTTTAACATTAGTAAGCAGGTAAGTCTTTGAGCACAACTGCCACTGATATAATAAAGGTGAGGGTGAATGGTGCAGGCCACTACAATACACACACATAGGTCAGAAGAATATCACAATTAGGGACTTGGCAGGACTTAAAGAGCTATGCCAACAAATATGAAACTATCACCCATGTTCAACTGTATTCCTTATTTTTTCAAGTTTCTCAGACTTTAAGATATAAAATATCATCAACTCTTCTTCTATACTTTCACAGAAAGAAAGCAAACAAATAAAATGCAGTTGTGCCTTTGCATAATATCAACCGTAACATGCGGCATTAAAATTCTCTTGAAATCCTCTGCATCTCCAACATACTGTAACACTGATAATCATATAACAGCGTTACAAACTCGCCAACCACAGCTCTGAACAGATGTCGTGTTTTTCTAAACTAAATACTCCCATATGATTTTCTACTCAGCGCTGACTCAGCACTGTGATAGCATTAAAATCAGACATAAAATGTTCTTTAGCGACGTCCCTCAGGTGCGGTTAGGGTTGCTACACTCTTTGGCATTAGCGTTGGGGTTCATTGGCACCAATGGTGGCATTGGTGTTTTTCTGTGATCAATCAGCTCTCCAAAGCATCAGAGGAATCATTTATCTCTTTATAGTATGTGACAGTCTGTTTCAACCTATTTTTGTTGTTTGAAATTTTCTTGTACCAGAGTTTTGACGCTGCCCTCTAGAAACATTTAGAGACATTCATCGTAACAAAACCTTTACCTGGTTAAATACATGAAAAATTCAAATCAATTTTAAGTCAACGCAACTGAGACTGATCAGTGACTCTTAACGCTGCCATTGTTGCAGTTTAGTTTATTGGACTGTACCACAAGCTTCAGGATCAAAAAAGACGAATCATCGTTTTAATATTAATAAATAATAATAATAATAAACCAGCTCCTGCTCCAGCCTCCTTTGAATGCTTGATTTGACCCACAGCTTGAGTGAACACATGGCCATGGCCTCCAGGCACCACAGTCATGAACTGGTCCTTTTAACAATGTTAGAAAAAGCAAAACAACAGCAAATACATGACAGCAATTCAATTATTATAAATCACGATTGAATACTCTCTGGTCACTGTCAGGGACAAACAGAATCAGATACAAAATAGGCACATTATCTTTTTTATCACACAGACCTCTCTTCTCCAATCGTCTTTTCTACGATGAACATGTGACATTGTACAGTATCTGATCATGTTAAACTGACCCTCAAATGTCCATATAAAACACCCAGAATCGATGCTGGTTATGAAAAATGATTACTCTAATAGAAAGTTAACTATTAATACAAAAGAGTCATTAGAAACGTAAAGGTCAACCCTTAACAAGGTCAAGTACACACACACCACTGCCACTGAGTTTGACTTGATGTGTGAACCTTTTCCAAACCTTGGAGGAGCTTATTGGGTCTGAAAGGCTGAGAGGCAGATCTGTCACTTAGAGAAGTCACCAGGTAAAAAGTCAACTGAAACAATGTGAACATCTTGTGCAGCAAAATCTTTCCAGTCATGGGGATATAAAAGCTGTTGGTTACCAAAAGAACAGACGGTAACTGTGCAGGTTTTGGCCTTTAAATAAAAATGTAATATATATATTTTTTTGATAACAAAAAAATAGTACATTTTAAGCTGTCCTAAAGTTTGGATCATGGTTGTATCGTAAACTTTTGTTTCTAATAATGAGTTATATAAACGTAACATTGACCAATTACATGTAGCAACAAATAGAGACGACAGTCGGCATATTGTAACATGGCTCAGAACATGAGAGCAGATTTCAACAATGAACAGCCTGAGAAAAATCTTTGAAACAAGAGGTCACTGAGGCTGAACCTCTGGCAAAAATAATCAACAAATAAACAGGAAAAACAAAGCTCATTTTGAATCTGGAAAGAAAACCAACACCAAACATGGGCAACTTAAAGCTGGAGTGCTGGACTTTCACAAATAAATAAATGTCTGTTACATTCAAGCCCTTGCCAAACGAGTTCACACAGCGCTGATAAAGCCAATCAGGTGTCTGTGGCGACATTCCCGCTCTGATTTATACCGAGAAACCAGCGATGATTGGTTTGCCCGGGCTGAAGAGGGGAGCAACCGTAGCGATGGAGATGGCGCAGGCTACGCCAGCTAGGAGTAATGGTGGGAAAACCTTGAAGGCATCCGAGAAAAGTTTCTGGTGCTCCAGATACAAAAGAAACTCGCACATTCAGAGGAAGGATTACAGTCCAACAAATAAAGCGATCCACAGCGAGGACAAACACACCTTACATTGTTGTGGCCTGTGTCATTGTGTAATTACTCTGACTGCCAGAGGGGGGGGGGGCTCCACACTGCAGGTTTAAGTAAAAGTACAGCATAAGCACACACTCACACACACTCACACACACACACACACACACACACACTTTGGCATGTTAATTTTTACTGTTACCATCTGTTTTTGTTACCAAGGTCTTTGGCATTTTCTGAAAAAAATAAGTTTTATGGGGATAAAAAATAAATATAACAGGCATCTAAACAGAGATCAGTACAAGCAATTTGGTCAACCTCTTAGTAAAGATGGTATTTAAAGGGTATGTAGCCTCAGACACTTTAGTTGTTAATAAAGCCAAACAAAGAAATAAGTGTTTGGATGTCAAGGAACCAATTGGTGGATTCACACAGTAAACTCCTTAGTTTGTCTCTGTACTTCTATTTCTGTTGGCTCTTTTTCTTCTCCGGGCAAACGTAAGAAAGAAGCATATCTATCATGTTCTTGACGATGGTTGGGGTTGGATGGAGAGCGTGGGGGAGGTGGTGCGCTAAAGTCATTTGCCAGGCATCCACCAGCAGAACGCTCATTCCCTTGAACATGGCCCTGAGCACCTTATCCAGCTGCAGGGAGTACCAGTCGCTGTTGTACAGGCTCACCTCTTGGTCCAAGGCTTGGAGGTTGGCTGAGCGGATCACAATGAGCGTCCCCGGCGCTCGGTCCAGAAGCCGTAACAAAGCCCGCCGAATGTGACGCAGCCGTCGTATGTACACCTCCACAGGAAAGGTGCTGAAATGGGCCCAGATGCTGAGCACCACAACAGTGTTGGGACCACCAGAAAGGCCGTCCAGCTCATTTGAAATGTACCTCAACTCGCTGGACATGACGGTGGAGAAGCGGATGGGCGGGCCATGGCAGCGATACTTCAAGAGAATATTATGAGTGCTGTCCACTGCCATGAAAGGCCCGACATTTTTGGGACTGTGGAGGTTGAATTCCTTTAATTCTGGGGAGATTGGAATAAATGGAAGATCCAGTGGGTGGGATGCACAAGGCAGATTGCAGAGTGCAAACATCAAAGATGAGACAAGAAGACAAACCTCACCTGGTACGAGAGCAATGAGGTACTCGAACCACTGCCTGACGGTGGAGTCTCCGTACATGTTGATCACCTTGTTCCGCAAACACTGAGTGATGGCAGATGATTCATTGAAGTGGCGCATTGTAACGCCACCTAACGCCCTCCACGACTCCGTGTGGTAATATCCAGATGGTGCTAGCTCAATAGGTTCTGGTTTTACACTGCTGCTGTCTACCTCTACTTTATCTGACACAAGGTGAGAGATGTTGCAGACAAATTAAGTTAATGCAATAAATCAAAGCATGCACAAAATACAAATGTTACTCTGCAGGTGTACTGTACCTTTCCTTGGTGGCAGGACATTGATTCTGTCGGGTCCTGAAGCATGTATGCGAACTTTGATGTTTACACCACTAAAGTGAAAAAACAAAGTTAAAGAGTAAGGTTGATGATAATCAATATTTTTGTTAATGTCAACAAATCCTATAAAAAGACCAAAATCAACAATGTGTTAGTCTGTCCCTCAATGCGTTTGACTTTCTCACAGTGTCTGTGACGCTTTGCCCCAAGCACATTTGTTATTACTGTAGTTGTATATCTTTAAAACAAGCCACAAATACAGCTTAATAAAAACTTTCAAAAAAACTGAGTAATTCCTTAAAACAGCTGGGCACTGTAGTGTTTAGCAAACATTACTCAAAATGAAGTAAAAAGTGCATTTTGGGGGACTATTTTCAGCTGTGGAGTCATACACATTTGGTGCACTAGGGAGCATTTCTAGAAGCAGGATGATTGATGCAGGATTGACTAAAAATAAAATGCAGTGCCCATGTTCATTGTTATGAAGGAACCCAGTGCAACAGAGTGGCTCATTGATGGGTTTTTAATAGTTTTGGACAACAATTTAATTTTCAAAATATAACCCATTATTAAAACAATATATATCACTCAACACTACCAACCTCTGGAAGAGCAATGCCTCCTTATTGGTGATGAGGTGTTTTAGGTAGCCTCCTTTGGCATGGTTGACTCTGGTGTCACAGCTGAGCATTTTAGGCTTGTAGCAGTACCAGGGCTCCCCTGTGTAAAGATCTGTGTAGTTGCACAGAGGCTGCTGATCTGGCGGCAGGCACATGTTACACACAGTAGTTTCAGAGAGGAAACCCAAGCGGTAGAGGCTCTTGAAAAACACCCGATCGGGACGTTCTTCCCTCAGCCGTCGCAGCACAGCGACTGCCTCGCTGGAGTGCACCAACGTAATCTCAACATGTGCAGATCCCACCCAGAGGAGAGGGAACAGAGCAGAGTAAAATCCATTCCTGTGGTCCAGCACTTTACCTGCTACACCTGCTCCAAGCTCTGGAGAGTGCAGTCTGGCCAAAAGGAAATCCCCACCATAGCGTTTGGGGCGACCCTGGAAGTCATGCATTTGGACGAGGGCCTCCAGCTGGTCTCCCACATGCCACTCTCTTCCTCCTTTAGTGGGGAGGATGGCAAACAGGCTGTGCACAGGGTCGCTCGTCTGGCGCAAGGCAGTCGGTGCAGAGCGAGGCGGAGGCCCGGGCCACGCGATAGAGTCCAACAAATAGCGCTCTTCCAGTTCATCTTCGGGAGAGGGTTTTTGGCCCAGGTGAGCGCAGAAGGTGCGGTTGTGATAAAAAGTGGGGAGATTGACCGAGATGAAGGATGAGTGGATCCTGCTCTGTAGCTGGTACAGGGCTGAAATCGTGTGGCAATTCCAGCTCTGAAAGAGAAAAAGAGGAGAGTTGATTGGTAGAAGCACACCAAAAAAATAGATAGGAGATGCTGCAGGAAGCGGCATCATCAGCCTGTGACTGGCACATACAAATGTATCTTTAAAACTAAACTGTTTAACCATTCTTGTTGTTTCTATATGACCTCTATATGACTGAACCATCTATGGGATGAGAGTATTTCATTAAATGTTTTTAATCTTTGTATTTAATATTATAAAATTAAATCTCCACCCAAAATACACCCAGCTTTTGCATGCGTATCATCTTGGTCACATATTATATAAGACTGTGTCAAGTAAGTCATAACAGTAAAGCTACACAGTAACTCAAAATCAAATCTACAGAATATTTAAAATGTATGTAAAAAGCAGTTTGGAGATAAAAAGGGTAAATTATTATTATATTCATTTCTAGTCTCGAGTCATGTGTAACCCACTTCCTCACCTCCACAGTGTGAATGTTGCGCAACAGGAAGATGAGTCCAGAAAGAGCTAGGAAGAGGAAGACGAGGGCATATCTGGATAGATTTCTGCACATGGTGACCTCCTTCTGTCTCCCATGATCAGGCCCTTCTTCTCTCTCTGCTGTCACCACGGCGATGATGGCATCACTTCGTCCCCAGGGCCCAATGCTGACAAATGGACACTGTCAAAGAGCAAGATAGAAAGACAGAAAAGTAGCAATGTATTCAGACTAAACGAAAGGACACAGCCTATTCATGTTTCATGTAGAAAGGAAGAAAATTCATGGTAGATGCAGGATAATGCAGAGCTTTTAACTGTTTGTCTCTCCTGCTAAAAAGCTACAGGAAAGTGTACGTCATGGTTTCTGTCTAGAGGAAATGAAACGATTTTTATGTTATTTAGCTGAGACTGAAAAACAAGGTAGCACCCTGACCACTGATGACAAAGTTTATTCTAAGTATCATTTCTCAATATTTATTTATTACAGCTTTATGAGCTACAGCGTTCAGTCATCGCTGCCTACGTCCTCCGATGAGATGATTACTTAGTATTTATTGTAATTGTCTTGCTGTTGTGCTTTCTTAATAAAGTTCCTTGACTCTGTTGATAAAAAAAGAAAAGACTAAAACCCGGAATTATTCATATTTAATAAGCTGGAGCCTGTGAATTTTGGACATTAAGTGCTTAAAAAGATACATTTATCTATCACAATTGTTGCCGGTTCATTTCCCTGTCGATCAACTAATGGATTAATCGGCGAGCATCTTCGGCAGCTCACATTATTTATCCACTAGTCCGTGTAAAAGTTGCTGTCTGTTGTTTGTATACATACATTCCTCCAGGCTTAGAAACGTCTCCATGTTGAAACAAGCAGATTAAAGAGCCGTACAGACGTTCGTGGCACTGGACACTGTAAACATCCGACCGGTTCACGTTTTATTTCATCTCCATCTTGAGTCATCAATCACATGAACGGCTGCATTGGCGCACGAGCCAACAACAAAGAAACGGATAGACAATAATATCCAATACATGGAGATTCCGATACATTCCTTATTATTGATAATTATACGAACCGATTTCCGTTAGCTAACGTTAACACCGGCGGTGCAGGCGTGTTGTTTAGCCGCGCGGTGCTCGCATACTTACACATTACGACGGCAGATTAGCATAACGTCGGACCGTTGGACGGAGGGAGGAGGGTGACGAGGCGGACGTCTGACCGGAGAGGTGCAAACAGCGGCGGGTTGAGTGGCACATCAGGGATGGTGTAGTACACAGGAGGACCCTCCCGGTTACAGCTCCCAGGGGTAGGGGTGGGTCTATGGTAGATCTGTCTTGCTGGCTGCGTCCTCTGGTGGTCATTAATTTCAAACTTGTGCATAAAAGGAGAGTAATGGAAGGAAGCTATTTTTTGCATATATGCATGCATATCTCCATATGACGTTACATAAAGAACAATTACCAAATAATGTACTCATGCCTTATAGATCAGTTATAAGCAGTTACAATAACTATAAGCAATAAGAACAACTTTTGGGTTAGGCAGGACGTTTTGTCCTTTTAGGCTGATTCTATTGGAAATCTATTAATTTTTGGCAAAGGATTCCTTAAACAACTCAGAAATAATAAGAGTAGTGGATCATTAAAATAACTAAGTTGCACCGCCATTTCTTACAATATTTCAACATAATATGAAACCAAATAAGAATATTTGGAAAATTATAATTGCAGGTTTATTTACATTTCTCTGAAGAACATAAAGATACAACATTTTTCTGTCAATCATTGTCACTGTGTGTCACAATAGATAGTATGCATGTTGTGGCTTATGTATAGTATACATCTGTGTTTACAAGTGCACTACATTTAACACATCAACTCCTAATCTGATTTATTGCAGTTTATCAATAATACAGTGGATATCGACAAACAGAATATGCTTGGTCTTTGCATCAGTAGAGGAAGCAACCTACTCACTGTATGTGATGAGAAAATTGCTTTCAAGTTACTAAAACCTTCTGATGCCACATCACAATCATTGCCTTTACACAAAGAGGAGAATGTCCATTAAATAAGAGAACATGTAGTGTAGTATAAAAAACTCGAGTTACATTCACAGTAAGGTGTTGTTTTCAAGCCTGTCCTGGGTTCAGACTTGAGTGCAGTTATTTATAATCTGGGTCAGTAGTCAAGATGAGTGCAGTTTCTGTCATGCCCAAAGTCTCAAGGGAACAATGCATCTCGGTCCTACACCCAGTGCTAATTTACACACGCTGAGGAGTTTTATACAGGTGTGGGCTCCAGGTTAGGTGTAGACTCAGACAGGGCCGAGAGTGGTTCCCTCCGTTCTTTGCACTTCTGCAGCCTTCTACGGGGGAGAGTTGGACTGCGCTGTTTTACCAGGTGAGACTGGAGAGGAAGGCTGGGGTGTTTCTGTTCTATCACTGATCACCTCCTCAGCCTCCTCCTCCCTCTGCTGGACAGAGGAGAGGTACTGCTCCAGGAGGCTGCAGTCTGCGCTGTCCGCACCGTCGCTGCCACCAGCAAAGCCGCTACGAACAGGGCTCAGTGCGCGCACCGTCTTCAGGGAGTCTTCTGTCCCACTGCTCAGGAAACTGTCCTCCTGCGCTGCCTGCTGATCGCTTGTCGACTGGAAGCCAGAGTCTGGGAAGGAGACGTCTGTGCTGGGTGGGTTCGTTGTGCTGGAGGTGACAGGCGGGGCAGCCTTACCTTGTCCAGGAGATGAGCTCTGAGCCTGGGTGACAGCTTGAGTAATATTAGCCAACTGCTGCTCCACAGACTTCTTCCACTGCTGCATAGACTGGAGCTACATGGAAAAAACCAGGAGAAGTTTTACACGAATGAGGCAGCCACGCATTTAGAGAGTATATCTGAAGATGATACCACAACATTATACAACACAAATAATGAATGAGTGAGGTGAATGTGAGGTAATGATAAATAACTTTGATCACTAACCTCATTCCACAGAAACTTCACAGCCTCCTCCTGGACCAGCCTTTGTAACCTCTCTTCTTCATACTGCTTCTGCACACTGCAAACACATCAGTTTTACCTTTTAGTACCTTACCTTTCGTTAACATTTATATATATCTGCAGCCACATGTGAAAGTAGAACCACTCTTGTGCCATAATAAAACAGACAACAAACAAAAATTACTTGTTACTGTTATAGAACGGTTTATTACTTGCTGTTGGTCAGTCACTTACCTGCCCAGCTTCTCAGACAGGAAGAGGATATGTTCTTGCATTCTGCGCAGGCGGATTTCACTGCGCACCTCTCTGGCCATGGGGTGACAACAGCGAGTGTACTGACCCCTCCACCAGGCCTGGATTTTAACTGCTGCCTTGTCTGCTTCCATCAAACCTGATTTGCTGGCACACCTACCAGCGTCTTCCTGCTTGGGGGCTTCTTTCATCTCTGCTTGTCCAAAATCAGAGGATGTTTTCAGATCATTTTGTGCTGTGCTAACTCTGACCCCTGGAGAGATAACTGTTGGGGCTGCACCAGAAATAACTTCTTCTTCAAGAGTCTTCCTCTCCTGCTTATCCACTGGGGGCGAACGATGTGTCTTGTCAGTGTTGTGCTTTCTGGGCTGTGCTGGCCGCTTTGGGGCCAGCGAATCAGGTTCAAAAGTCTCTGTCTCGTCCTCGCTGTCAGACTGGTTCGTTTGTGGCTCCAGACCAGATGTGAAGGGGAGAAAGGTGGACTCTGAGGAAAGCATGCTGCCATTGAGTTTGTCTTCATCTGTCTGAACATCCTCCAAATAGATGTGCTGCTCTCCACGCCTTGGGCTGCGAACTACTGGCAATGATGTGTGGGAAGAATCGCAGCTCACCCAAGTGTTGAACTGCACAACTGGCTCTGTAAGTTAAACACAGAAAAGACAGGTCAGCATTATAAAGAAAACACGTGCATTAAAATACTGGTAAAGAGAAACGATATATGCAAAGGCTTGTATCGTGCACACAAGCATAGCATAAAGCTGAAGCTCTGCTACCTGTCTCCAGGACTGATGGAGCAGCAGCTGGTCCAGGTGCAATGTTTTTCTTCACCTCTCTGTCTCCCCCCAGTGGCGTGGCATCTGATGGACTGTGCTTCTCCACATCTAGTTGAGTTGGACGAGGAAGGCTGGGACAGCCTCCCCGGGTCTCCTCTAACAGCTGCCTTTGGTGAAACCTGAGGGAAAAGAAATGTCAGTACAAGCAGAAGGTCAATCAAGTTAACATTTTACTGTTGATTAACAGGCTCTCTGTAACATCAGATTTGTACCTCTGCTTACTGAGGATCTTCTCCAGCTTGGCATCTTCTGCTGTCTCCAGGGCCGGTGATGAGGTCAGAGGGCAAACAGTGGTGAGGTACTGAACCAGCTGTATATGCTGACCTGGTCGATATGAACGTCCTTTACCTTGACTGTACAGCCACTCTGCTTTGAGACTGGAATTGTGACAATTACGTATAATCAATGAGAGATTCATTTAGACATGAACAACATTTAGATACTATTCCAGTGTTAATCCTAACAAACAAACGAACTGTAACTTTCCAATGTACGCACCCTTCTTTTTGTGATACTACATAACCGTCCAGGACCTTTAGGCTCAGGCACCAACTCATGATGTAAGGCCGATAGTCAAATCCTGGCAATGAGGGTGTTGCCATAACACAAGGGTTGCTCATTATTGACAGCTGCTCCAGTTCGTGGAGAGGTGCCAGGTATGACACCTATGGAGCAATCAGAAATAAAAGAAGGGAACGGAGGTGAAAAAGAGACAGAAATTAGTCAATATAAATAAGCCTCTATAATATATTTTACATAGAGATCCATGTTGTTGTATCAAGTTAGGAAAAAGTGAATTACTTCATTGAGATCTCTTATCTCGTTTTCTGCCAGGGAGAGAATGGACAAATGGGCAGGGAGGTGAGCAGGAACTGTACGAAGTGTTGTAATGCTGTTTCCATGGAGTAGAAGTGTCTGAAAATTTGACAGAAAATGAATCATACAACAACTGATGCTATAACGTTACATTATTAAATAGTTAGTTTTTTTTTTTTGTTTAGACTTGCTTTTGACCTGGGAGGCTGCAGCACTCACCTTTAAAGCTACGAGTTTAGTCAGATCACCAATGGTAGATATGTTATTGTCAGACAGATCCAGGTGTTGAAGGGACACACAGTTGCTGAGTTGCTCAATGACCTTTGTAAAAGAGTGTGCACTTGGTTACACAAACAACATATTAGCACATGGGCTGAAGCTAATCTGTGCATTGATATTTTTGTTTTTAGAAAAATGACGATGTATGACAATCTCTCTTCTCCTCACCTTAATATTGTTTCCAGACAGGTTGAGCCATTTGAGGTGAGGCAGATCTCTTAGCCCCTCGATGTAGCCAATACTGTTATTGGGAAGATTGAGGACTCTCAACTCTGTCAGCCGAGACACACCCATCATTCTCACCAAACGGTTACTAGCTACAGACAGCTGAGGAAGAAAAGACCAAGACTTATAACGGGACATTAAATCAACAAACTGTACACAGTGTTTAGTCACTATCGACTATGCTAGAATAAAGGGAGTAAAAACAGAGTTAAAACAGACTATATTTCAAAGTGATAACTACCTGCTGAAGGCCTGGGCTCCTTTCCAGGTGGTCCAGTTTCATGATGTGGTTACGGTCCAGGATGAGAGTGTGAGTGTCTTCAGAGCAGGTGAAACTGGGATCCAGCTTTTGGATGCTACTGGCTGAAAGATCCAGCACAGGTCCTTGAAAGAGAAAAGAAGGTGGAGATTGAACAGACTGAAAAACCAGATTAAGCTCTTAAAGCAGCTAAGCATGCATACAGTAAAATTCTTTTAAGAAAAGGCTGGTAAAGAAAAAAATTAATTTTGGTCTGTAGGTTGAGCTAGTTCTAGGTAATCAAATCTAAATCTAAACACCTACCAAACAGCAAAAGAAAATATGTAATTCAAACATGTCTACCGTCTTTCAGTAGCGTGGTTTTACCTAATCGTTGAAATGTTACTAGTGTAGTGTAATTATAACTGCTATCATCATGCAGACGCGAAACCTAACTATAAAGAGCAAGAAAAAAAAACAATATACTGCCAAATATATACGTCGCTTCGATCCGCTTCTTACAGTCTATAATGGAAGCTTGAAGAACACACCATACAATTAGTTGCTTTGATATTCAAGGTTTGTTAAACATCGCTACAATACCATAGTCGGACACAGGATGTTTTGATCTGCACCTAAGGAACTGGACAGAGCTAATGGCAGCACTCGGGTGATGCACGCTAGCTAACGTAAGCTACTGATATACATGCTCACATCTCGCTCGCTCACATTGCTGTTTGTAACAAAAACAAGTAGTGGGCCACTTACCAGCATTTGTATCAAACTGTAAATCTGATACACCCATCCTGTTGTCCCAGACAAACACACTGCGTTAGCGAACAACTCTATTAGCCGCAGACTGTAGAGACCGGTAGTGACCAGAAGCGTCTGTTGCTTGTCAAACGGCTTAACCGGGGAGTTTCTGGTAAATGTAGTCCAAAGAGACTGTCGCGCTTATTATGAAGTGGTGACTATGTGGCTCGAAAAGACTACAGCTGTAGTTGTTTCCTACAGCCCGCTCTTGTTGCTGAAAACCGCCAGTCAGGTTTTAGAAATAGGAAAAAGGCTAGTTTACAGTGCTAACGACGAAACGTCGATTTGGTGATGTTGGCTATTTTTTTTTTTTTTCAATCTGCTTGATCCACTATTTTATTATCGAAAGTAATTTTTGACCGTTTGCTGACACGCTTGCAGGGCAACCGTAAGATTGTGACGTCATTGTTGAAATGATTGAAGTATTCATTTAATGAAATATAGATTTTAAAAAAAACATTTATAAAAAATATTGATTAAAAAATCATTTATGTGTGTATGTTACGAGTAAAGCATTAATAAAACTTCAACAGACTAAAAATGTTCACCGTTTATTAGTTTACAAAAGTCTCCCAATTCCGTTTCCGCTACCGACGTCTTTCTTTCCGGTTTTGTGCCCTCTCGTAGCCATCATGAAGTGAGTAAAGGGAATGATATCAAACGCCATCTACACTCTTAAATAAACATTTTAACGACTCTACCCACATTAAGAATGCATTTGTATCATTTTCTTTCAGTAATGCCGTGTATTTGTCGTTTTCAGGGTTGAGTTGTGCAGTTTCAGCGGGTATAAAATATACCCCGGCCATGGCCGCCGATACGCCAGGATAGACGGAAAGGTAACTACAAAGCCCGACACCAGTTTGTCTCAGCTCTGTCCGAAGTTAGAATATGATTTACGCTGCGACCGATTAAGTCCCAGTATTCGCTGTCTTAATATTGTAAAGTGTGTATACAACACAAGTAATAGTCTCTGGAGAGGCCTAGTCGGTTCACTTCAATCCAATGTAGCTTGCTAACGCTAGCTGTCAGCTTCACTGTGTAGCAACAGAACGAGACAACTTTTATACTAATAGTTTCTCAGTGGAAATGTTGTCTTCACAACCGCCCTAGAGCTTGGCAATGTGGATAAAATCACGTGTCACTGTGTGTTGTAACTCATTCGTATATATACATTGTGACAGCCTTAACAGACCACTTTATCAATATGTCAAGAAATGTGATTAACTTCATTGACCATTACCTTTGTTTTTTATGCCTATATCAAAATAATGTATTGGGAAATGCTCTGAAACAGAATTGTCATTAAGTCATCTTACAAGCAAAAAGGTCAAGCATCTGTTGGTTCCAACATCTCAAATGTGGGGATTTGTATATTTCAGAAAACACTGTCATGTCTTGCAGATGTGTAAATGCAATAAACCTGTCAGTGATGTTACAAAAGCATCCAGATGATCAATTGTCTGAAATCTCAATTCATCTCTCACTATAGAGTAAACTGTAGAAGAAAATGAGTGAACAGGGGAGTTATTTTTTGACATAAATGTATAATGAGTAATTAAGTTGAATTTCTTGTCTTCATTAGGTGTTCCAGTTTTTGAATGCCAAGTGTGAGTCTGCTTTCCTGGCCAAGAGGAACCCCAGACAGATCAACTGGACTGTGCTGTACAGACGCAAGCACAAGAAGGGCCAGTCTGTAAGTAACAGCTTATGTATTTGTTGAAAAGGTGTTGTATGTGTTGTACACACTATTTTGGCCTACATTGACATACTGTAGTGCTATTATGTTGCAATCAATATCTACTTAACAAGTATTATTTGTTGGTGAAGCGATTATCTTTGATGCTGATGTTTGGTTGATTGTGAAATTGGCATATGATCTTTTCTTGCTGTATGCTGTTCCAGATGTTAAAACTGGTGTCTGTAGTATTTATAGTAAGGTTTGAAAAATGTGTAAAAGCACTATGATGCCGTCATAGTGAATAGTACGTACAGAACTTGTTGTGGTGTCACAAAACCATATTAATCAATCTATGCTCTTGTGTAGATTATTAAACACAAGTCAACATAAGTTTCCACCACGTTACACATTTTAGTTTGGCTGCGGGTGAATGGTGTGCACAGTGTTGGTCTGTGTTATGTGTTGTTGCCAGACTGTGTTTTGCAGTCTTGGCAGCAGTGCTCACTCCACACCTGCAGCCATAGAACAACAGGAGATCATAGTACTGGCCCTTGACGTCTTTGTTGACCTCTCACCATCGGTCAGCCTCCAAACTCTCCAACATGCTAGAATGAGAGATATCAGAAAACAAGCTGATGATGGTTTGAACCTTCTCTATACTGCTATTGCCTTTTTTGCATGTTGCATTACGAAAACTAGTTAATTTCAGTGGTCTGTGAAAACTAGTTGAAGAAACTGTAAAGTTTACAATTACAACAGTAACTGCAGAGCTGTAGGCTGTTCAAGTCTTGGCAACTTATTCAGACATTTTTGTGGTTCAGTTGAACATCATAAGTTTCTGTTCTGCTTTATTTTTTACCAACACCTCTAGTGTTTGGCCTGTGACTTACACCAGACATTTTTACCAATCTAAACATGTAAAGTACTGAAGTTGTAGGATACTCCTGGTCCTTCTTTATTCTCTCTCAGTGAGCAGAGGTTGGGCTGGGTTGGACATGTTGAGGATTTGCTTCTGTGAAGTATATTGAGAGAACGTGATACTGGGCTACAAATAAACTAAGGTCTCTTCATCACATGTTTTTAACAGGAAGAGGTGACAAAGAAGCGCACCCGCCGCGCAGTCAAATTCCAGAGGGCCATCACTGGGGCCTCCCTGGCTGAGATCATGGCCAAGAGGAACCAGAAGCCCGAGGTCCGCAAGGCCCAGAGAGAGCAGGCCATCAGGTATGATGCAAACTGTAATTCAGGATGTCAACTTAGAATAAGTTCAGTCTACACCAATCTGATGATGTGGGTTTCTGCCTTCAAAACTAATTAATGTGGGTAACGTAAGGTAAAGAATTATATACGTGCAGTCAAATTTGTGAAGGACTGTTTGTGAACTTTTAAGAGAAATGACATTTACAACACATCTGCATCTTTCCATCTCACCTAGCCCTCCAACATGTCTACATTAAACCTCACTAGGTTAATGGAATATCTCGGTATTTACTCTTATAGTTTTAGCTAATATCTACACCACAGAATTGTATTGAACAACAGTAATGGTTTAAATTGTGCACATGTGCTGGAATCAGTGTAAATATTAAGTGCAGCGGGGCCCCCATGTCCAGCCTTAAAACTGTTCTCCCCAAAAGGCATTTCTGTGCCTTATGGGTACTGTATTTACCATAGCTTTTAGCTATTTGTCCCTTACATATGTTGGGTGTGTTACACGATTTATGGATATATTGCAAATTAATGAGCAGGGCTCTTGTATGGCTTTATTGGCTGAAGACTCTTATGTATGGTAATTTTAGAGCTTTTCAATTACAACTCTTCCCAGATAATTTATAAAATTACATGATAGCACAAAGATGAGGATTTCATCCATATTGCTCACTCCTACTTGTTTAGTTTGGCTGATTGTTTCTCATTACTCTTTCAGAGCTGCCAAGGAGGCCAAGAAGGCAAAGCAGGCAGCCAAGAAGCCCGCTGCCCCAAGTGCAAAGGTAAGATTTCCTGTTGTGCATTTCAGTTATTAAATCTGGGCTTTATCTTGTTTAGCAGCAAAAATTGCACTTTCTTTAACCGAAATGCTTAAAATGAGTATTGACATGGTTTTCATGGTGCTTTGCTCTTAATGTTCATATATAATATCATTGGATTATTAAATAACTTGTCAGTCTTTTATTGCATAATATGTCCCAGAGTATTGTATTTAATGTGTTTTTTCTTTCTGTAGGCCGCAGCCAAGACTGCACAGAAACCCAAGATCGCCAAGCCCATGAAGATCAGCGCACCCCGCGTAGGTGGAAAACGCTAAGCCTGACTCATTGTTTATGGTTGTGAATAAAATTTTGTGGTTTACCATCAGTTGTGTGATTTCTGATTTGAAAATAAGATGGTGTTGCAGCAAGACCATAAAGCGAACCTTTTCAGTCATGTCAAAGTGTCGAAAAATAAATGTTAACCTGTAAAGAGTTGTAGGTGGATTCTTTTTATCCAGTTTAATAAACTACACAAGGTGGGAAGCACTGCAGTAGTGACTTGCCAAGGTTACCGACAGGATTCTGGATGGTAACATGGTTCAGAGTCTAAATACCTTTGATTAAACGATTGAATCAACAAGGATTACAACATTATTTATAAATGTCAGAGATGGCCATATTCTCTGGACTATGTGAACATACACAGGTTTTGTTTGATTGACGTATCCCTCGCTCTCCTGTTTGGTTTGTTGTACTTCATGTCCATCACAGCACCATCCAACCTTAATCAGAACTGAGGCCTAGTTGCAAAATCAGTAACATGAAAATGTTCTGGGCCTTTGGCTGTAGTACAGATAATGATCGTAGGCTGTAATCTGTATCCTGTTTCCAGACCTCAACTGTTTCACACATTTATCAGTCCAGTCATCAGGCTGCTGTAATTTTGTGCCATGAAGTGGCAGGCTAAAATGTCAACACCTAAAATATTGAGACTATTTGCTGAACAAATCTGTCTGAGGTTGACATGGTGCATTAAGTATGAAACTCAAAACAAGTGTCAGATGAGAATTGTCTTTGTGGTGGTGTTGATGGTGGATACAGGGATTTGTGATGCTGTAGTGTGGAGTGAAGGTAGATTGGGGAAGTGGATGTTCAGCTTGTGTCTGTGGCTCTTGAAAAGTTTTGAATTCAGTTCCTTAAATCAGTTTATTTTATCTTTAATTCATTCATCTAGCTCTGGTTCATGTTGATTAATTACATTATATTTGTTATAACCAGCTGAATATTACTAACAAATGATATACTGTAAATATCAGTGCTGCCCACATGAGATTTACTGTTTATACTGGGAACATGTTTATACTGGGAACTGGCTCACATCTGTTTTGTGGCCAGAGACAGACAGACGGACAGAGCTGTTCAAAGCCTCCTGCATTAACTGTTAACTCTGCTATTTCAACAACAGGCTGGGAAATACAAGCTCAAACAGCTCCTTTAATCGATTAATATCTTTATGGTCAATCACTTTGTATAATTGTAAACTATGAGATGTCTTTAATCAACTGCAGATTTATTAGCATTACATAGCCATTACATAGCCACAGAGCCATAATGATCAACTTTCAAAGTGCCATTTGTTCAAACAGTCAGCAGATCAGGAAATATTTTAAAGTGATGACACCAATTATTGCTAAAATCGACAGGGTTTTTCTGTGAAGCTACGGTGGGAAAGAAACAAACGTCAAAGAAAAAAGATACACTTTTCTAAGAACACAGAGGCATCAAAAGCGATGCGTTGATATTAAAGAGTCAGGGTTACTGTCTCAGTGCCAGTGTTTACTGGGTGACTGTGTAGTAACAATCAATAAAAAGCTGCACAGGTTAAATATGTGGCATTGGTGGAAGTATTCCTGATAAAGAATCAGAAAATAACAGCATCTTTCTATACAATTTTGACTACAAGAGAAAAAATGTCACCAGTTATTCATAAATTAGGATTTGTTCTCACACAGATTTAAAATACTTAAAGCCATTACAATGGAAGGAATTGTTACATGGTAATTAATAATGGTTTAATAATCACTGAGGTACAGATGGTGTGACTGTAATCAAATTATAAATAAGTAAATCAAAATATTAATGTGATGGCATCCCTCTTAATTTCATTTGGAAACATTCCTTAAACCACGTTCAACACAAATCCAAGAGTTACATTTTTTGGGAAATTATTGCATGAGGTACTGATTTGCTACACCTGAAAAATAATGATGGAAAAAGCAAAACTTCCCACTTAGTGCATGATATATCAAGCATGAACTTAAACCAAACAATGTACAGTCATACAACTTGTTGAACAAGCAGTACTTGTGCGTTGATTACCACCATTCTTGAGTGTGTGTCGATTACAGTTAAAAAAAACGTTCGTCTGTTTTTCCGTCTTTCTTTCTTTTTTTTTTTTTAACACCCTGAGGAAATTTGAAACTTAAGGAAAAGTGCACATTTCCAACAGGGCCAACAGGCTTAATGTGGTAGAATAATGGTTATGGCATGGATGTAATGGAGACAACATGGGATGATGAGAAGGGGCAGGTTAGTGCCTGGTGTGAAGTCTCCCTTGGAGAGGTGGAGCGCTGGCAACAGTGAAGCCCTCAGGACTCTGCAGCCTCTTTATCCTGTGCCTTCTTATCCTGCTTGTACCTATTGAGAAAAAAAAAAGAAAAAATTTAAAATAATATTAAGATTAAAATTTGCATAAAATGTTTTTTTTATTTGCTACCAGTTACACGTGTGAGCTGTAATGCTGTAATTAATTATTTTCTAATGATTCTTTGAATGAATAAAACATGTCATTGTGGTGACAAAGCCTTATTTAAGGCTCGGGGGGTGTATTTGTTTGGTTTGGAGCCACAGACCTCCTCAGACCAAAGACAACCAGGATTACAATGTAGACTGAAAATTGTGACATTTATTAATTCACTCACACACAGCTACTTTATTTGTCGTGCATTGGCTGTATATTCATTTCCTTATAATTTCACATTTTCACTAAGTCTTTATAATGATTCAGAGCTTCTCTGAGAGCTTCAACATTTGCCTGGGTGAGTTAAGTCAATTGTTGACATTGGAAAACCAAGCACACATGAAAACTACTGTGTTATACATTTACCACAACTCTTACTGTAGCAGCTGCAATGTACTTAGTTAAATATTAACTTGTTGTTATGATTTCATATCAGCAATGATTAAGGAATGCATATTTAACACAAAGCTACTGTTAACTTATCTTTAATTCCTTAATATTACTGATCATTAACCGAGATAATAAGTGAGCACCCTTTACTGTAAATTCACCACAAACCTCCAGATCCTGTAGAGCTGGGAGGCTCCTGCGCTGCCGACAAAGAAGTTGACGGCAAACAGGTTCCAGTTCTTGGGGATAATGACCAACGAGTATCTAGACCAGATGAGCCCTGGTGGAGAAGAACGACAGGTAAGAGTGAAGGTTATGCACTCTGATGCTCATGAGAACAGAGTCTATGTTTTGGCAAAAGAGTAACAGATAAGATTTGTTTAAAAACACATATTGCAAAAGCAGACACATGAGGCGACCTTTAGCACAGATTGGTCAAATTCTCCCTGAACACGAGATGAAAAACTAACAATTTTGAAATATTCATCAAGAATTCAAGGTCCATAAATCCAAACAATTCACAGCTCCATATTTTAAAACTACGTATGAGTATTATTTTATGTTATTTTCTTCCAATATAAAATGCGAAGGTAACATAAACACAAATTACTATAATTTTACAGAAAAGGTAAATTTGTTTCAAACTGAAACATAATGAATCCAATTAAAATCTCACCTGTGGCTGTCAGCACCGCAGACTGGGAGGTGCTGAGTTTATCTGCAGGTCGAGTCATATCAGCCAAACCAGCTGCAACCAGACCCTGTAGAGAAGGGACCACATTTTCTTTACTCTGTCAAACCTGGTGTGGATTTTCTACTGTATTTACAGTATGACAACTAATTCAATTGAACTGATGGGATTATTACACAATGGTAACCGGTTAAGTCCTTTATTTCTACGGCAATGGTTCCCAAACTTGGTTTTGGGATCCCCACAGCAGTTGCAGTTGTAACAAAGCTTGCGTCACTGATTTAAGTGGCTACCGTACACAGATATATGCAGCTTGTGCCGTGTAGATCCAAAAGCCAAAGCCAAAAAAGGTTGGGAACAGGTGGTCTAGGGTTTACTTAAAGTTGAAGAGGTGAGACTATGTTAAAATGCACTTACCCATTTAAACACTGGGGCCCAGAAGAAAACTGTTTTAGGTCCTAGAATAAAAAACAAAAGACATGAGAACTGTGAATTCAACAATCATGTTGTAACAATCTATTATATTCAGGTTAATTACATGGATTTTTGAGGTTTTCTCCCTCTGGTAACTAATCTGCCCACTGGGATTTTCTGAATGAGTATAAAGATCAAACCTCCAGACATCTCAGTGTGTCCAAACACACTGGGAGAAGACTAATAAACTAAATTAGCTTTGTTTTATTTAGTTTTTAACAAAGGGAGGAAAATGTGAGGAAATGTAAAAATCCTCTGGTCTGGCGTCAACTGTCATCATATAAGACTATTTCTCCAATACCGATCCACCGCACATAGCGACACTGAACATCTCAAAGAGGCAAATATTTGCAAAATCTAGTATTAAGTAAATAAAATAAATTGATACAGTAACACTCTTCTTTCCCACCTTTGTTGGTGCAATGGGACATAGTACACATAGAAATGGTGACATATCAGACAGACAATAACACAAAACTGTAAAACATAACAGAGGTTATGACAAATAAATTAGAAAAACACTAATAACTAATTTTGTTACCCATCAATTTGAAGAAACTACATTTGAAGGTATGACCTTGGCCTTACACTACCTGCAGTGGGAATTTCTCACAGATTTTTGACATTTCATAAACAAAAATCTATTGATTAATCAAGGAAAGAATTGGTAGATTAATCAACAATCCTCATCTGTAGCCCTACACAAGTTAGCAGATTGCAATCATGCTGGTTTATGCATGGCCTCAATTCTGATTGAAATTGAAAAACATAACACAATCTTTGAGTTAGCACAAAAGTGTTCCAAAGCAATAACAGAATATCACACCATCAGGAGGATAACGCCCCACTGAACGTCAATAAATGCACCCAGCCCTTGAAAAGTATGTTATACCAGTTGATTACATGACATCAATTTCACCGAGGTTCTCTCCTGAAGATAATCTTCCAGCCAGGCTTTTCTAATGGGTGAAAAGATTAGACAGAACCCCAGACAGTCACCTGCGTATCTGTGCTACAGACTTGGACACCTCAGTGCATCTAAGCCACTGGGAGAAAACTCACATGGACCTAATTAGCTACAGCACAGGGAAGAGAAATGTGAGGGAGCATAAAAAGCCTCTGGTCTGGAATCAGCTTTCAACACATTCCCGACCAATGGTGCAGGCTAAACAAAGAGTCAGACGTTTGTCACTGCAAATCATCTATGAGGGAGTTGGCTTTTGTTGCCGCCCCTTTATACCTGGTCAGAAAGTCCTTGCTGTGCCCTTGTACAGACAAAACAAAGATCAGACCGTCCCCAGTGACGCCAGTGACTTCTTAATCTCAGTACCCTCTAGTTAGTATCGGTGTCAAAGAGAAAACAATGTGTGCGCAAGTTGTACTTAAACAGGAGAAATACATATGCTAGTTTGTTAGGTACAACTAACTAAATGCAATAAACTCCCCCTTCATGAAGGTTATAATGTTCAGTTCTTGTTTAAACTCTTGGATGTGCGTTCATTCATCATTTTGGAGGCTATCATTTCTGGTGCTGTTGTACTGCATTAAACTGGGAGGTGTTTCGGCTCTATTTAGATTTCCCTCATTTATAGAAAGTGGGTTGTCAAAATATACTTTCTTGACTATAGGATTTGTTGCAAAATGAATGTATTAGACTAGCTAATAAACTTAAAATCACTTCAGTATTCATCATTGTATTACGATCTTTGGAGAGATTAGGAACGCTAGAAATTCAGACTAGAGCTGAAACAAATTAAGATTAATCGATTAGTTGAGCTACAGAAAGTTAACTTTGATAATCACTTCATAATCGTTTAAGTAAATGAATCAAGCCAAAATACATATTATTTACTTCTTCCAGCTTCTCATATGTAAGATTAGCAGCTTTTCTCTTTGTTTTTTATTTATATTCAATTTTAAATTAAACATCTTTGAGTTTTGGTTGGACAAAGTAACACATTTGAACTTGTGATAATGATTTTTCAATATTTTTTTTGACATTTCAGTGACTAAACTATTGATTTAAAAAATAACGAACAGATGCCTCAATAAAAATAATCGTTAGTTGCAGCCCAATTTGTAGTAATTTATAGTAACAGCACATTATAACAACCAAAGACCAGAATTAGGTGTCAGGATCACAGAATCATTTTCCATATCATACTGCATGTGACTGAGTTTGAGAAACATAACAGTCAGTCTCCATGTTATTATGAGCTGTATGCTATTTGTACAAGTTAATAAAATGACAGTAATGAGACAGTTGGTTAAAGAGTGGCTGAAATCTTGTGTGACTTTGGATCTTTTTTTTTTTTTTTTTACGACAATACCTTTGAACTCCCCACAGATCCAGAACTTAACACCACGATGAACCTGTTGTAGGACAAACAGGGCTGCCCACATTCCCTGACACAAACTCACCTCTTCTCCACAGACTGAGCTGCTGAGCCAGTGTTTATCCCGGCAGCAGATTAGGGTCTCCTGGAGCAACACTGTCACATTAAAACAACGACCTCCATTCAGCTCAGACAACAAACACAGACTGGAGTTGCTATTTATTCCCTCCAGGATGCAGTCAAGACAAGTTAGTGCATCTACATCACTCCAACCACCTCGTATCACAGCTGCACGGAGCCCCACATCTGTCACCCACTACCACAAACAAAGAATCAGCCTGTCCTATGTGGAAGCTGGGTGATCGGCTGTGCATTACCTGCAGGGTGGTTGTACAGAGGTCTCAGTTTGGCGGGCAACATGTGCTCGATCTTGTCCAAGATCCTGTGGTAGGACGCTCTCAGCGCTGCCATGACTGTAGATGTTCAGACTGAAATGAAGAAACTTAGAGCTAGCTCGCTAAATGGCTAGCTAGCTAGGTGTCTTTCTTTAAAAGCCACAGAATCTAAAAACCGCTTCACCTCCTTGAACGGTGTCGACAGATAAATAAATAAACGGCAGGTGAGTGAATAGGTAGAGGTAGATGCTGCTGTCCTACTGTCGACCTTCCCCCTACAACTCTATGGCCATGCTAGCTCCGCTAGCTGTCAGTAGCTTCCCTCTGACCGACACGACGAGGTGACTTTCTGTGCGATGCAACCTATCACATGAAGGGCGGAGTCACAATTTCCTCTATTGTCATTGGTCCGCCTGGTCAGAACCCCGATACGATTGGTTGATATATTATTGTTACTTTTATTGCCCGGCGTATCCCAAATGGGTGGGTACAAATCATCGCTTATCAATAAATTTTAGAGAGAAAAATGTATTCAGACCCTCCTTTATCACCAATCCTCCCTTCTCATAATAATTGCCACCTTTGTTTGGTTAAGTCTCGTGGTGGTTATGGTCTGGCCCCAGGGAGTGAACACAAGAAACATAATGCAAATCCAGAGTTTTGTCTTGTTATTATTGTATTTTTTGTTGTTGTTGAGACGTTAACATCTGTAGCTATATTTGTCCATTGCTATGCTGGTCTCTAATAAAAAGAAATATTTAAAAACGTATTCAGATTTTAGGTGTTATTTATGTTACCAGTTTGGATGTAACAATCATGTAACAAAAAAATAAATAATTAAAAAAAAAATTGTTATGGTTTTAAAAGCACCATTTTTTTCCTACCGAGTTTCCATAATTATTTAATACCCTCCCAAAAAGAAGATATGCACAATAAAATGCCAATACTGCATTTTTAAAAGATCTAGACTGTAATCAACCTTTCAAGTTTCTATTATCATATTATTATCACATTGTTTGTCTTTTTCCATTTTTATATTTTCACTTATATGATTTGATTGTACCCTCCATTTCATTGTTTAACACTTTGTCATTAAAAGTTTTGATTAATAAGTTTTGAATTTTCATACTACTTAATACAATAACTTTTCTTTGTACTAAACAAAACCACAGGAAAGAAAAGAAACGTGATTCATACCATGTGAGACTGATTAAATATCTATGACAGACTATTTTCTACCAGTATAGTACAGTTATCCACGACTGGATTACTAAATGTACAAAGGGATCAAGGGGCTCAAAAGCATCAGATTGCAAACAGCACTGTGTGCCGGTTATTTTTTTGGAATTGCAAATTTGTCATAATTATTCAATTTTTCACCTCTGAAGTAAAATATCAACAAATACAGGTCCTGCACTAATACCTGATCTTGTTGCCTTATTATGTAAAACGTCCCTGTGACAAAATCTAGTTTTCAAACCAGGAACCAGGCTGCTACTTTTTGCCTGGGGGTACCCAGCCCTGTCTTTGAAGACTCGGGAAAAGTGTTTAAAACAGCAGTGAGTGCTGCCTGCCCAACTGGTTTATGATGGCTTACGATCAAGTGGAAACCCAACATAACTGTGCTTTAAGCTATGTTCCCAGCCATCAACAAAACAAAGAGCTTTCTTTGCACCTTCTTGCAAAATCAGAGCCATCCTATAAAAATACAGTATTGTCTGCCAGTAAATAAGATTTATTTATGTTTAAAGAGATGTGAGATTCCACAGCAAGGGACCTGATAGTTGCAGGTTTACTGCGTCAGTTTGTATATGACAGAAAATTATTTTATAAATGTTCACCGCTATTAGTTGACATGACAAAGACCTTGATGAACTGGATCCTGCTTTATTATCTGAACTCAGAAGATGGACACTGAGTTGAAATCTAGTTTTGATTTAAGAGCTTCATAATTTAAGATTTGTACATTGCATAAGTATTGCATATTCTGAAATTAATGCGTTTAATCAGATAATTTTAGCCCCAGCACTGTAGCAGTCTGGCCATGCATCTTTTGTTTAATCATCTAAAAAAAAAAGCCTTAAATTCACAAACGGTGATTAAATGAGAGATTAAAAAAATACTGGTCTTTCTATGTCTAATTATGGCAATAAAATCTGAAAAAAATCTCAGCAAAGGTTGGCTCTATGACTTTCAAACTTCCCCGGACACACTCCGCCCCGACAGCTATTTGGCGTCTTAAAAACGAGCGTCTCTCTGTTTATCGCGTTGTTTGGGCACAGCTGACCGCTGTCTGCGAGGAGAAATACACCAGGCTATGCTAGCAGGACGGACAGTTAGCAGCCCGGAGAGCAGGGGTACAGTCGGAGTAAACTCAGCCGGACCGCAGAGACAGGACCGGAGCGACTCTTCCTACCGGCAATGCAAAGGCTGAGTGTCGCAGCGAGCTAACGTTACAGCTGTCCCGACACACGGGGACTGATCCCGATGGTAAAAGCTGAGAGCGACGATAGAGAAAAGGCGACATCAACAGGAAAGGGTTAGCTTAGTTTCAATGTTATTGTTAATTAAAAGCCACATATGGTCACAATGTCCTGCACTGGCAACCTGGTTTGGGATGTAAATAAACGCTTAATTGGATACAACGAGCCTAACACCATCAGGACCAACTATCTCGGTAAGAACAAAACAAGCCTCATTAATGCTAATGCTTAAACAGTAACGCAGAAGACATCACAAGAAGATGTATCAGTTTATTTTATCATCGTCTTCAGCAGATACCTGATGAACTGACAGCTAAACTCAACATGGCTGTGCCCCAAGCTTCTTTATTAATGACACAGAGCTCCTGCTCCTTCTGCAAAGTCAGACCCGTCCACTGTGACCGCATGCAAATTTAATTTACTTATGTAAAATAAGAGATGTGAGAGTCCAGAGCTAAAGCACCAGATAGATGGGATTAAGTGTTATGTATAACCCTTCATAGTGCAGCTCTCTATGGGGTTACAGCTAGAGCCAAATCATATTTATATCCTCTCTGAGAGATTAAATTGATTTGCACACGAATTTCAGCATAGATGCAATTTCTGGGTTTTGTACGTATAGATAATGTACAGTAACGCAACCATCTGCAGGCTACATCACCATATGCTTATGTAACTGAACTCTAAAGTATAGCCCTTAAATGGATTAAAAAATTTGTGGTAAAAACAGGATCAATCATGTAATGCATTTATGAAGGCCGATTGCCTTATAAAGTGCTCTCAGTTTACAGGAATTTGTAGGCTGTAGAAATGAAACCACGTGCAAAGTCTCACAAAATTGCTCACTGTAACATATACACTCGTGCCATTTAAGTATTAAACGGCCAAAATCTGAACTAACTATATACATGCAGTTGATGCAAATTCTAAATTGTGGTTATTAAAAAACAACAGTAATTCAAATCTACACACACATAGTTCATATCTCTATAAGCAGTGATGCTCAGTAAATTGAGAGAACTTACATCAGCAGTGCAGTGTATTTAACCAGTCGCACAGGATCATGATACATTGACATTGATTATTTGTCCCTATCATGTGTAACCAAGATCATTTGTCAATATACTGTGTTCCTCGAGTGATTCATAGCCTATGTTTTGATAGTAGGAAGGTAGCTGTGCCACGTTGTTTAAGTCTTGTATCCAAGCTGCAAATAATCTCCATCACAATAAAGAGCGCATATAATAAAATAAACAACAATATTTTAAATTCTGCTAATGTAAACAGATTAGTAGAATCAAGCTGATAGTCTGATATTACCCAACATATCAGGCCAATATCTCAAAACGCTATTAATAACTTATTTTCAAAATTGAGTGAAATAATGTGGCTGCTAGAGTAATAGGTCTTTGTTATGGCAAACAACTTTTTTTAAACACATTTGCAAAAACTTAAGGATTATACCAGCTGTGCTTCATTTCAATGTATTAGGAAAAAAAAGAAAAACAATAGTGTACTGTGTTGAAATTGCCACAAAAGTAGGTAACATTAATTGTCTGTCCCATAGCTTGTCAGCATACTGAGTTCCTTGAAAGCTTTAAGTCTCTGTTTGTGCAAAGGTATTAAATGTGGTTAAAAAATATTCATACTGTTTTATTTATTTTTTTATTCATGTTCCATATCCTGCTTGTGATTTGGTCAGACTGCCCAGGCCAACGCTGTAACACTGTCTGAGTTCGGTCTGAGAGAACAGCGTGTAAGAGCAGCAGTGACCGCAGAGTAAACAGAGGACAGTACCGCTGGCACAGGCGGAGAGCTTTATAAGACTTCTCTGCAGTGTGTCCTGTCAAAAACTCAGCACCTGACAGTGGTTGAATGGAGATTTACAAGCCTGTAGAGGTGGGGCAGGGGCCACTGAGGTGCAGTCAGTGCTGTATTTAGCATGACTGAGATATGGCTCGAGCTGTCATTCTGTATGGGTAGAGGATACATGCAGTGGTGTGTGGGTCAGAGCTCTTGTAGGATATATTTAGCTTGAAGAAGGGGGTTGCGGCAGCAAATAGTGGTCCACATTAAATTCCAACAGAGAAACTTCCGGGGAGGTTACATTACTCCATGTTGTTGTGCATTTACATTCACTCATCTGGTAGATGCTCTTCAGGAAGATTAAGGAGTTATTATTGACACCGGATGCTGTTTTACACGGTCGTGAGAGACTCACAAACTCTCATGAGGACAAAGAAGCAAAGCAAAAGGAAGAGGGTTAAGATTTTTTGGCATGTCTTAGTCCATTTTCTTCTTTAACTTACTGTAACCTTTTTATTTCCACGTATAACTGGCCAAATATACGCTATGTATGGTCACACTGAGACACAATTCATCATTGAATCTATTAGTCAGAATTAACCTCTAACTATTCTGATATCAAGCATCTTTGATAAGAGTCAAACATTCTCTGGTTCGAGCTTCTGCGATCCGAGGATTTACTGCTTTAGTTTGTTTTACATCATTGTAAATTGATTATTGCTTCTGGCTCTTAACTGACTAAACAATCAATCAGTTTATCCAAATAAAAAAAGTTGATTACAGTAATCACATTCCCATCTTTAACCAACATGCTGACAGTCCCTTGGTTTTGTGCCAGTAAGTAATTTGTTCTACTTGACTTTTTAAATGATAAATGTCAAGCATGTAATAAATAATGGAATAAATGAGAAATGTGGGGAAATCAGAAGGAGAACAATTTGTGTCTGATTTTGACTGTAGAAGTTTTGTTTTGTTTTTTCAGATTATTAGGTCACTACTTTAATATGTGGCATTAATGATAGTCCCTGTGATTGGGAGCTTCAGGAGACGCCATGACTGTCAGTTCACATAAACCACTCTGAAATCAGGCTTTTGCCTTTGACTCTTCCAGTGGAAGAGAAAAATCCCTGCAGCGCTAATAAAACTGGCAGTGCAAGTTAGATACACAGCAGCTAGTAGAGGAAGAGACCTGTCCTCCCGGTTGACAGAGTCAGGGCAACTCTCGCTGCAGACGTTTGATTAATCGTTTTTCAAAAACAGGAAAAACTACATTATCGTGTTGGATGAAAGAAGGTGGCTGCTTCATCCTCCTGTAAAAGAGTAATAAATCTTTCTCATGATGAACATTTATTACTCCTTTCTCACCGAGGACGCCCTTTCCAACTGTGCTCATTTTGCATTGTGGCTGCATAGTATCAGTGCTGCATATTGACTTGAACACTGTGACCACAACACAACACAAAACCTGCTTACAATTAGTAAGCGGCGTGGATTTGGGACAGTGATACAAACTGTTTTTGTTTTATCACATTTTAATTTTACTGAACATTAAAAAATTGTAGTTATTCATTTTCCCCTTTGTTTTGTTCTTCTTCCCTCCTCCAGTCTCAATAGATCAATAGAAAAACAATCAGCAACTATTTTCATAGCTGAGTAACTGTTAAAGTAATTTTTTCTGCCAAATTGACAAAAATAAAAAAAAGTTGTTTTCATCTTTTCAAATATAAAGTCAATTAAATTAAAGTGAATATTTCGGGGTTTGGGCGAAGGCACTTGAAGACGTTACTTTGAACACTTTTAGAGAAACTGGAAGGGACATTTTATAGACTGAAAGATTAATTCATAAATCCAGAAAATAATCATCGGATTAGTCAATAATGAAAATAATTGTTAGTTGCAGCCCTTGTAGTCTAGACTGAAAATGACACCATAGTTTCAGGCTGACTTTAGAGCCAGTCCATCAGTCACGGAGAGTGCGTTTACATTTTGGAGTTTTGGAGCATCATCCTGGTTATGTGTATCCTGGTTTCAGAAACCTGAATAAGGCCTTATCCTGGACACTGGAGCACTCTGATAGAAACCAGGATACAATGACATGTAAACACCTGATCACTCTCTGTTGGTACAGGACGCAGTGGCTGAGATGGTTGAGAAACCCAGACAAAACTGTACACAGATGATCAGAAACCCGTTAGAATCATGTGAAGAAGTTTCTCATGCTCCACATGAACACCAGGTCCTGACTTGATACTCTCGCACTCATCATTAGATCCTTTACTTTGAGCAGGTCACAGCTCAGGTGTAAATGGAGGTTTCTCACAGGTCTTCATTATTACTTAAGATGAGGAGTAACTCTTTAAAAGAAACTTATTCTCATCACTTAAATAAGTGATACCATCATCCTGAAGCTGCTGCGTTCAGTCACAGATTATTCTACACAAATGAGTTAGTGTGGCTAACTTAGTTTAGGATCTTACTTTAGTGTGTATGTTTTATTGTCTCTTAACTCTTTTATTAGCTGTTCTTCAGAGAAAATATTCCTCTCTCTAGTCTCATTTTACAGCAGCATGATTTTTAGCATGATTCTGACAGTCTTTTACAATTTGCATTTTTCTGTTTTCACAGGTAGAAGAGAGTTTGTGCAGAGGCTTAAACTTGAAGGGACACTGAATGTACATGATGGCTGTGTAAGTGCCCCACATCTTTGTGTGTGTGTGTGTGTGTGTGTGTGTGTCACTTTTTCCTCCTCAGTGGCCTGAGTCTCTGACAGAGAGCAGATCTTTGACTTCAGGTCAGGTTGTTAATGCCTCTGAGAAACCTGAAGCTGACATAAACAGTCACACGTCCTGTCACAGTATCAGCCAGGCCGTCGCTGCGTCCAAAACACCACAACAACAACCACCGCATACATGTCCCAGGAGAGCAGCAGTTTAATACCTGCCAGGTCTAAATCAGAACTGCTACAGGGAAAAGGATTAGAGGAATGCTTTTATTGCATGTTATGAATATATTAACGTTTTAATTTGTGTAGAGAGAAGCTGGGATGTTCTGTATTAAAACTATGGGCTGTTAAAGGCAGGAACGCGATTTAATTAGTGCTGGGACAATTAGTCAATTAGTTGATCAACAAAAAAACACCTTCAGTTATTATAATTATTGATTTTTTTTTTTAATCCATTTATCAAGTAAAATGACCATTTATTTTTTTAAATTATTTTCTGTTTAGAGCTTTTTGGCAAAAATTATGATAGGAATACTCTGTGGGGTTTTTTTAATGCAATTTTAAGATGTCCCTTCAGGCCATGGTAACATGTGGTTGTCATCTGTCACACATTATAGACAGTAAATAATTATTAGGTTAATCAATATTTTTGGCAAACAAAGGCATATTAGCCCATAGAGTGGATGATGTAGCAGCTGGTTCCCATAGAGGCCTTCACCAGGAAGTCATAAATTCTAGAGGCAACAACACTGGATATGTAGAGGATGGGTGCTAAGCGCCTGATGCGCTGTATGGATTCATTCATGGCCTCTCACTGCTGAACATATGTAATTGGAGAGAAAAGAAAAAAAGAAGGTAGATCTGAAACAATTAGTTAGACCATTACATTGATAATGGTTAATCGGTTAAACCGTATTTAGAAATTAAGAAAAAAAAAAGTGGCTTCAGCTTCTCCAATGTGAGTAAATCCTGCTTCATTATATATATATATATATATATATATATATATATATATATATATGTTATTTAAACTGAAAATGATTGGGTTTTGCTCGGCCTCTTTGTTTTCTGACTCTCTGATTTTTGAAGACATACTAAACAAGTAGAAAGACATGTCTCCAGATTCCTCCCACAGCAACGTAAGCACAAACAAATGAACCAAAATCTCATTATTTTTTAAAAGAGTGTGGGTGATATGTGAAGCTGTTGCCCATGTTTCTGGTGTTGCTGTCACCAAACTGCGGCTCGTCTCAGACCCTGATTGAGTCTCACCAAACACATCAAATATTGCAAAATCAGTGAAAACAGGGAAGGAGATGGATCTTGCAATTGATCTGAATCAGTTGTGAAAATCCAATTTGCAGTTGCTGGTCAGAGTGTGAGAGATTTACAGAAGTTTCTCAGTGAACAATGTACATTTAAAAAGAAAGAAAACAAGATGCAGTTTTTGCCGTCTGGTAAAATCTGCCTGTGAAAGAAGGAGTCTGCGATGTTTGTGTCTCTACATTGAACCATATTAGACAAGATCACCAGACCTGTGTTTAAAGACCTCATCACCTCATCTCCTCCTCCATCTGAATCTGCTTGGCACCATCTGGCTATTAATCTTTCATCACATGAGAGACACCGAGGCAGATGCACCCACATTCACCCACATATTCTAATAACATTTCAGCCGACTTCAGATGCAGTTTCTCAGAAATCCATTCAAACCTGTTTTAAAAAAAAAAAAAAAAAAAAAAAAAAAAAAATCTATAGTCAGACCGAGCCTTGAGTTCAGTCTGCAGGATGCGGTGAATGATCTGTCACTCTGGGGAATGATCTCGCCCATTCAGAGTCATTTCAGTGATTCTGTGGCAACGAAGAGCAACGGAGTGATGATGAAACACTGCACGAGGCGGCACGAGCAGGTGCTGATGAAACACAGATCCACCGCGTGACAGCGAACACTGACAGAGTGATCCTCGCTCTTCTTCTGCTGCACTTTGGATTGATGGATAAAGTGAACTGTGTCACAGTTAATCAAAGTGCTTTGACTTGGACAGGAAAATATGAATTTTCTTATTGATGACACCTTTATTATAGCTTTTGATTAATCGTTTAGACCAGTGGTTCCCAGCCCTTTTTCCTGCTTGTGACCCTTCACGACCGACTACCTATGACCCTTTATGGGTTGTGAGTGGTTCAGTTGATTTGCTGGTCTCAGACTCTGTTTAAATGATTTTAGAGACCTGAAATGGTGAAACTACAGATTATATTTTATGGAGCAAACTTTTGCAGATTTTTTCCCCTGACAATATCTCTGAACCCCATAGATTCATCTTGCAGCAGCGCACGGGGGTCCCGACATCCAGGTTGTGGAAACCTCTGGTTTAGCGTCTATAGAATATCAAAAAATTGTGAAAAATCCAAAGCGATCTCGTCGAGCTGCTTGATCTGTATCAGTTCACAGTGAAATGAAGCTGCAATCTATGGATATTTCTGCTCCGTAAATGATTAAACAGTGAATTTATCATCAAAATAGTTGTCAACTAATTGATTAATCAACTAACTGTTTCAGTGTAAACTGCAAAGTAAATATATCTGTCGTCTCTTAATCCAAGCTGTCGTCTCTCCACAGGTCAACACTATATCCTGGAACGACACAGGAGAATACATCCTATCGGGGTCAGACGACACCTTTTTGGTTATTACGAACCCGTACAACAAGAAGGTAACAGCAGTTATACACAGTTCCTCTTAAGATATCTGACTTTGTTCGTGTAGGAACAACAAAAGGAGATAAAGGAATAGTTTTCTACGAGTAAACTGTAGAATAATCATTTTTGACATCTTAAATTGGCACTAGTAGCTAATTTATACTGAAACCATTGGAGACCTGTTTTTCTAAAAGGGTCTTTTTTTTGTTTAATATAGGGAAAACTAAATTGTCAAATCCCAAACCTGACAGCAACATGCTACCAACTAGCACTCTCAGTTACCCTAAAGGGACAAATGTTTTGTTTACCTCTGGGATGTAACACAACATGTAAGTTTCACGCAAAAAAACCCTCAGTTTTGTCTATTAGATGTAAATAAAATTCACCAAAATGATCAAGACATGAGGTAATTCTGTCTCTTCTTTTAACCACTGGAGTGATATCTTTTTTTCTGAATGTGTTTTAGGGACACAAACATGTTGCGGCTAACTTCAGCGCAGGAGTGTTTAGGTCAGACATAGTCTAATATGCATTTAGGTGTAATGTGGCTGGGTTAGGGTAAGGACCTGGGAGGACGACCTTCTCCATATTTCTCTCAGCAGACTTTCCCAGTATATATATGTATATATACTGCCATGTATTTTTGCTTCTTCTCTTCAGGTCAAGAAGTCCATACGTTCAGGTCATCGGGCAAATATCTTCAGTGCGAAGTTCATGCCCCACACCAACGATCAGCAGATCATCTCCTGCTCCGGCGACGGCATCATCTACTACACCCACACTGAGAAGAGTCCCGAGTACAACAGACAGTGTCAGTTCACCTGCCATTATGGAACAGCTTATGAGGTACTGAACCACAGAAACATTAGTCATCATATCACACAACCTGCGCTGGAGAAATAAAATCTCTCCCACTCAGGTTTTTTCTGTCTTCTGATCTTGACCCTCTTTTTTTTTTCTGCCTTTACAGATTATGACGGTACCAAACGACCCCTACACGTTTCTGTCGTGTGGGGAGGACGGCACGGTGCGGTGGTTTGATCTACGCACGAAGACGAGCTGCACTAAAGAAGACTGCAAAGACGTACGGTGACAGCTGTGATATTTGTTCTCCCTTCGGTCGGTGATTCAGCATGCGCTGACACTGAGGGTCGGGGTCTCAGTATCACTAATGTCTGTTCACTTGTGAACTGATGGATCCTTTTGTTTATGTTTTTTGTTTATTTATTTCCTTTTTTTTTTTTTTTTTTTACCAACTTGGACAAACTGGCACATTGAAGATGATAATAATATGTTCTTCATAGGTGATTGGCCTGAATCTTTAGCAATAAGATGAAAATGTTTGGCACAATAACGTGATATAAATTATAAATAAATAACTTTGATTGAATTACTTAGTATCAAATTTTCAAAAATGGGTCTGAATTCAAATGAAATGGACCAGAATTCATTGTAAATATTTGCCAATATGTTTCTGTATGAATTAAGTTCCTGCTATATCTGTTGTTTCATTACCTGCTGTTAATTTCATTTTATTTATTTCATTTTTAATTGATCATTAGAATTAATATAGAAGAGTTAATCGACCACCTCTCTGATAAGAGTTTGTCGTCAGCACTGCTCTCTTCACAAACAGCTTTGTGTCTCTGGAGTAATTCAGAAAACAGTTTCCTTGAGGTTTCCCTTCAGGCCAGGCTGCATCGGAGGGAGCTGAGCGCCTGGTGGATGGATGTGTGTGTGTGTGTGTGTGTGTGTGTGTGTGTGTGTGTGTGTGTTGTTTGTTTGTGTGTCTGTGCGTAAGAGAGAGGCTGTGCCATCCCAGATTGTGTTGCATCTTCTCGTATTTCATGCTGGAGATCAGTACCTGTGACCTTAAAACGGTCACTACAGCCAAACTCTGTTACCTCCCTCTCTTAATTATCTTACAACATGTCAGTGTTTAAAGTGAAACGTTCACAGCAGGGAAAATAATTTTGAAATTTTCTGAATTGCTTAACCGGATCTAACTTTTGCAACTGCAGCATGACTATCCACAAAGAAAGTTGAATCAACTCCTCTTTAAACCATCCAAACTGAACATAACATGAAGCAGGATATATTGCAGGACTGTTGTATTAGACTGCTTTAGTTTTAGCGGGGTGTACCTAATTAACTGGCAGCTGAATGCATGTTTTGATTAGTGCATCTTCTTCTGGTACTAAGCAGAAATAACTTTATATGTTGCCTCTTTAAACTTCACCACATTGTGTTTGCTTTGATTTCAGGACATCCTGATAAACTGTCGGAGGGCAGCGACCTCTATATCCATTTCTCCCCTGGTGCCGTATTATCTGGCCGTGGGCTGCTCTGACAGCTCCGTGCGAATCTACGACAGACGCATGCTGGGCACCAGAGCGACAGGTAAACTGTCCCATATGCTGACCCCCCCCCCCCCCCCCCCGCTTTCTCTTTGTTTCTATTTATGTTCATTTAGTGGATTCACGAACAACAGGACAATCACGTAAAAAATTCCTAAGTGACTAAAGATGTTTGTGAGGAAAAGTGAGGTAATGAAGCAGAGCTGAGGGGCTTCTCTCTGCAGAGCTGTCCCTCCACTCCTGTCTGTTGTTAGATGTGTACATGAATATGATTTTATCTTCTTCCTCTGAAATGCTCCTGACAGATAGAATACATTATCAACTTTGTTTATGGAGCATCATTCAAACACAAAATGCAGCTTAATAGTGTTTTTACATAAAGAGCAAGATTACATAAATAGAAAATTCACCAACAAGAAATTCAAGATTTAAAAAGAAATTCCTGTAAAACATAAAACAAAAACAAAATAGATTTTAAAGCCCTGTCTTGAACTTGGGGGCATGTACATTCATGTATATAATCAAATATGAGCGATTAACTAACTCTACCCATCATAGAAAACTGCACGTGATCTTTATTGTGGGTCGTAGCTACTGTAGCAGAGCAGTATCGCTGTAGGAGGTTTGTGTTTGAATAGATGATTAAAAAAATTAAGATAAAATAAAACAGATAAAATAGGAGAATAAAAATTAAAATGCAAAATTCAACAGAAAAGTCAGAGGGTGAAGCAGAAAAGTTTTGAGCCTTGAAACAGAACTAGAGTAAATCTCAAAGTTTTCTGGGAAGTTTTTTCCAGATATGTGGAGCATGAAAACTGAACAAAGTTTTGACTCTGGGGACAGAAAGCAGACCTGGCACAGATGATCTAAGACTTCTGGATGGCTCATAACACAACAGCTGATTATAGATGGATTTTGGCCTTCGTACTATATAGTAGTATTTTAAAGGAAGTCGGTGCAAAGATTTGGTCTTGAGTTTAAAATATAAAATACTTTTGCTTTTAAAGTGTCGGGATGAGCTGGACTAAGCCAGTGTTTTAAAGCGTTGTGGTGAGTTCAGCTGTTTGGAGATACCAGTTTTCAAAAAGCATCAATTGATGTTGCCTTCAGAGGGAAATAATTCTACAATCTGGGTCTCAAACCTCGACTTTGTCACAGCGAGGAACAGAGAGCTTGGGATTCTCAGCGCTCTTTGCAACAATCAAAACAATCAAAAAGTCAAAGACAAGTTCACGAGTACTGAATGAATCCCACCAGCTGACACTGTGACTATCTCCCTCTCTCTCTCTCGTCCTCAGGTAACTACATGGGCCGGGGGACGACGGGCATGTGCGTTCGCTTCGTTCCCGCTCACCTGTCCAACAAGTCGTGCAGGGTGACGTCTCTCTGCTACAGCGAGGATGGTCAGGAGGTGCTGGTCAGCTACTCCTCCGATTACATCTACCTGTTTGATCCCAAAGATGACCAGGCCCGAGAGCTGAAGGGCCCGTCTGAGGAGAGGAGGGAGGAGGTGAGGGCACAGGACGACCCAGGTTTTTAGCCACACTAGTAGCCTCGCTCTGACCGACGTAGCTCAAATATTATTGGATGGATCCCCATGAAATTTTACATAGATACAACTCTGATATAGATATGACTCCGGTGGTCGCCCCAACTTTTCCTCTAGTGCCACCTTGAGGATTTGTGATTTTGAGTGAGGTGTCTCATCTGTTTGAATAATTGTCTGGCATTAGTGTGTTGTGAGTTTAGCATGTTAGCATGCAAATATTTGTTAATTAGCACTAAACACAAAGTAGAACTGGGACTGAGGGGAATGTCATTAGTTTTGCAGGTATTTTGTCATAAACTTAATATATTGAAGTAAAAATTTTAGCCTTGATGAAGGTGCTAGAGGAAAAGTTTAGGTATCACCAAAAAGAGGAAAAGTCAGAGTAGCGTCGATCAGTGGGATACATCCTGTAGGAACCATGAATGTCTACTAAATTTCATGGGAATCCATTTAATAAATATCGAGATATTTTCAGTCTGGACTAAAAGTGCTGGATTGACCAACACTACCATCCATGGAGCCATGCTGTTCGCCTGGCTACAAACACAGTGAACAATACCCATCACGTCCATCGAGTCGCTGCATCCAAAACCCAAAAATATGCCATTTGATGTGATGTAAAACAAAGAAAAGCAGCAAACTGTCACATTTGAGTGCCTGGAGCCGGAGGAAAGTTTGGTTGATTTGCTTGATTAAACAACTGAAACAAAAAGCTGAGTATCAGAAATGTCATATCTGATGCAGATAAGGTCAATGCAGCAAAAGTGTCTGCAGTGTGCCATCTGGATGAGGAATATTAAGCAGGTAGAGTCTTTACCCTTAAAACAGTGACATCTCTTGTTCCATATGCTCCACATTAAGATCATAAAACCATCTGTAGCCCAGAGTATGACGCCGTATCCGATTGGTTACTACTTGTATGTGTACAATGAAAGATAAACATAAGCACATGTGGCAAATCAAAGTCTTCCATGCAGACAGTGATGATGTTTTTTATTGGGGGGGTGATGAAAGATTGTTTGTTGTAAACAGAGTGCACCTTGTTGTTGTCGTCTGCTTCTCTGAGAGCACTGCGGACATCAGTGCTATATCTGTACTGGTTGATGCAGTGCAGTGAGGGAGCAAATGACCCTGTAAAACCAAGACAAGGAGGGACGGAGGAGAGGGGAAGAAAAGCAGTGACGAGGAAAGGAAAAAACATGAAGGATTATCAGTAAAATCAAGCCGGAAACATTTTTTTCCTCCATGTGTTTGAGTCATTATCTGTCTGGTTGAGGGCTTCAGATAAACTGAGGCGTTCACGGTGAGCGCTCGGCTTCACGTGTGCCTGAATGTGCTGGATCATGGTGCCAGTGTTTCAAAGCCTTGTGGCGAGTTCAGCTGTGTCGAGATGCAACTACCACACACATTCCTTTCCAAATACAGTGACCGACGCAGGCAGTGTTCCTCTATCCTCCAAAATAGTTCAGGCTGAGGGGGTGGGGGGCACCAGCCAAGTAAAGGCTCGTTATCCTTCTCTCCTTTTCCTCCACCTGTGACCCCATTTGTTCGGGGTCTTTTTCTCCCTTATTTATTCGACTATGTCTTTCATCCTCTGCTCCTTTTCACCACCTCCAGCCCATGTCCAGACCTGATGACATTTCCTAAGTGAAGCAGTTGATAGTCCCTGCACTAAGACCCCCTTTTTCTATTTCTGGCTCTCAGCCTGTTGCCCTGCAGAGCGAGCCAGGGGACTGGAAAGTGAAGGCAACCTCAGTCGTGCAGGCAGGAGGGAAGCGGGTGGGGGGGGCACTTTAAAGAGGGCACTGACAGAGACGAGCAGTGTTTTGCTTTGGCAGCGGAGCTATTTTTGACCATGCTTTGACTGACAAACTGCTAATCTTTCCGTGTGTGTGTGTGTGTGTGTGTGTGTGTGTGTGTGTGTGTGTGTGTGTGTGTGTTTCCACAGCTGAGGCAGCCTCCAGTGAAGCGCCTCCGTCTACGAGGTGACTGGTCTGACACTGGACCCCGAGCTCGTCCTGAGAGTGAGAGAGAGAGAGACGGTAAGAACTCAGTGCCGCAGCTGACAAGTATGCGCTCCTGCTCGTCCACTTCCAAGCAGATCTGGCCCCTGAGACACTTTCACGAGCCCCAAATCTGGCCCAGATTTTTTTATTTTTCTTATGTATATATTTTTATTTTAGAATAGCAATGGGATTCATACATAAAACATAAAACATAAAATTTAACATTTACCAAGCTGTGCCTAACTATGCAGTTTGTTAATGTAATGTTGTTAATGAAACTAGGACCAACAGCACTCTGTTTTAGCGTGGCACATCTTTTAAGCAAAGAGCTGCTCATTTCGACATCCTGTCATTTAGAATCGTGGTTCTAATCACCTGATGAATTTAAGTTTATTCACAGAGTTTTAGTTCAGTTTCATGTCTCCACCAGCCCCTTAATCCTTAATTGATTATCTATCAATATCTGTTTCATCTGCAGAGAGAAAGCTGCAGTTCTCCAGGAGTACAATCAAACATATAAGGCAGTACGACCGTTACACGGGGCAGGAGGGATGAAAGTTTCAGAATGTACATAGTTGAAATTTCGTGTTAAAAAACAAAGTGGCAGAGAACAAGCCGGCTTGTGGCCCGCAGGTAGTTTGAAGAGAAAGTGTCAAACTCTCACCACCTGCAGTCTTGAAAATCGGCTGTGAAATGTTTTGTAATTTTTCTCCCTCACAGACAACAGGGTCTGTATTTTGCTTAAACTGAAACCACAATTGCCTCACTCTTTCGCACTTTTTGTTCCTCCGTTTCTTTTTCCTTCAATCGTTGAATTAATTCTTGTGAAATTAACTGTCCCATTTTATTTCTAAGGGCACAAAAATCAATAACAATCCTCTGGACTATGTTCTCCAAATCTTGCAGCAGCTTCCTATTTGAAACTGTATGTAAATGGGATGTTGTGTGATATTTAACAGTTTATATTTAAGTGTTTCTCCTTCACTCCTGCAGGGGAACAGAGCCCAAATGTGTCTCTGATGCAGAGGATGTCGGACATGTTGTCTCGTTGGTTTGAGGAGGCCAGCGAGGCTCAGGGCAGCAGAGGCACCCGACCACAGACACGACCCCGAGGTGAGGCTTTCAGTTGTGTGTCCAGTAAAGGTGACTGTGAGTGTTTTTTCTTAATTATTGAATTGTCTTCAGATCATTATTCAAGTTTAAGACCATAAAGGTCCTTACATTTATTTGTAAATAATAAAATAATTTTAAAATATCTGTAGACGTCACCTTGGGCTTTATGAAACTGACCGACACCATTTTCTTACACTCTTTTAGACAAAAAGATTAATAATCAATAATGAAAATAATAGTTAGTCGCAGCCCTAATACAATATTATGTTTCTTAGTTAAGGAGTGTGTTGACTACTACATGTTTCAGGATTCTTCATAAAAGAGATAGAGGCAGGTGATCAAGCGTGGAGCCAGAGACTTCAAATAAACAACTTATTTATCAGGTGTATGTGTCATAACCATGACTGACGCAGCCTCACCTGCTTCCAGTCTGCACGGAAGAGGGGAAATCTGAAAATGTCAAGTTACACTTTTGCTATAAATACCAACTGTTAAACATTTGACTAAGATGAACATCATGACAGGAAAAAAAATGATGAGTGTGCCGTGTGGTTTCAGGCCATTCACATTCCTGATGGTGGATACGGGTCAATAAGCAGGAGACGTCGCTTCTGGTGACTATTTAATGTGATTACAATTCAACACCTGTTCCACACTGACCAAGTATCTGCTCATATTCTTGCTTTCAGGAACGGCCGTCCGTCCAGAGGGGGCGTCAAATGCTCCGGCTGCCCCCGCAGGAGACTCCAGTCAGGAGTCCAGTGCCCCTGGGAGGCCTGTGGGGACAGACGCTCCAGAGGTACCTGCTGGTCCTGCTGCCTCCGCCGCCGCTGCCCCCGTGCCTAAATCCACTTCCTCTTCCTCCTCAGGGTCAACATCAACAGTCACAGCACCTCCTCCTTCCAGCTCCTCATCAGTGGAGAGTTCGGCCCCTTCCTCGTCCCCCGTCACCTCCTCCCCTGACTCAGAGCAGAGGAGTCAGGCCGACACGGCGGGGACACCCACGCCGACGGCCACGCCCACCTCAGAACCTGCACTCTCAGGTAAAAGGCCGACAAAAAAAAAAAGGCGGACCCTCCAGTCACCTGATTGTCACCTGTGAATTTTTCACAAAATCACAGTCACATAAATTCACATTTTACTCTTTAGTACAGTGACTATTTTTCCTCTTCTGTTCAGTACGTGGAGGGGGACCTCAGTGTTTACCACATGTATGAGTGTGTGTTTGTCGGAGCCACTCCACTCAAGCAGCCGCCTCACTTCACTCTTTTCTCCTTCAGCATCCTGTTGTCTTCCTCCTCCTCGTTTTTTATTTTTATTTTTATTTTTTTCTTCTTGCCTGACTCTCTGCTCCCGATCCTCTCCTCACATCTTCCTCCTGTCAGTCTTCTAATCTTGCATTCACTCTCCCTCTCTTCCTCTGCCTCTTTGTCAGAGTACGGTCCTCACCGGCTGCCCATAAGTTTAGTGTGTAGGCGTTTGCAGAGGTTACTACGGCTGGCCGACCCCCCAGGACAGGGTCAGCGAGCGGCCCATTCTTCTTCTTCCTCCGCAGCCCCTGAGAGACAGTCACAAAGAGCTGCTACCTCTGCTGCTGCTGGTGCTGCTGAGACGCAACCCCGTACAGGTTACCCTCCCCTCCGAGCTCCCCTCCCCCGCAGCTTCCCTCTCCATACGGGCTGTTCGCCTGGTCCCCCTCCCCTGCCATCTTACCCTTCCCCTCTGTGTTGGCAAAGCAGACATGTCTGTTTGTAGAGACAGTCAGGCTCCAGAGAGACCCGGTCTTGCCAGAACTGACCACTAATCCCACAGTGATCCTCTTTCCATTTTCAATAATGCACCTTGTACTTATTAACCTCTGTAGCTGCCGCTGTATCGTCTCTCCACTGTTTGTTCAGCCCCTCGCTCACTAATGCTCTCACTCCATCACTCCACTTGTTGCTTGAGTTTTCACCTGCAAACTGTTGGAGTGGCACCAGCTGACGTGTGTGAAGCTCTGCTTTGGCGTCCTCCATGTCTCATGCGGTTGTTCACCCATGTTTGATGATGCATACTGATCAGTTGTCTTAACTACTGACACTAATCCAGGACTTTGACTCACTAAAGCCCTTTTCAGACGTGGAATATGTAACACGGATGTGTTCATCTGTCTGTTAAAGGGATGGCTTTTTAATCAGAGGAGGACGTTTCTCACACAGTTATGGTTCTTAAAATTTATTTTGCAGCTGGAGCCTTAATTAATGGCCATCGTGAGCTCACCGGCGCTTCTCAAATTGAATCCACTTGTTGTCTCAGTTTCATCAGAGAGCAAATTCAGCTGCCTCTTCTCTAATATCCGACAGTGCACGAGCACAGCATGACAAGATGTTAATTTGGGACTCTAGTTTAATTCCTATTGGCTCACATGATGAGTGCAGAATGTTAAGCTTGGATATCAATTTATTCATCCCTGCAGTTTGCATCAGTAAAAATCTGAAAAATAGGCAGGGAGTGCTGGTTTGAAGATTATTGAGGTTGTATGTGTTTTAATATCTCTTTTGCACTGCACCACAGAGGGAAAACACTCCTTTAGAGTGATTTATGTGATCTGACATGTGTAGAATCCTCCCAGCGACTCATTCACAAGTGTTTCCTGGTTTTTAAAACTGCAAGAGATGATAATTAAGTGATACGTTTGTTACAGTGCCAGGGAGAAGATGGTCAGTCTCTCTCTCTCTCTCTGCATGTTTTTCCGCCTTTATGTTAACAGGATAACATTCATTTCAGACTTGTGAAATGTCACTAGGTCTACTACGTAGTTTAAATGAGTAAGTGACTCAGACGCTTATTTGAACATGAGATCTAAGTGTAAACTTGCCGTCACGTCTGTGTCCTGAGGTCTCGTGTCTGAAAGGGGCTTTTTCTGACACATTGTTTAACGTTAATGCATCTGCAGCTGGTGATTCACTCTCAGAATCAAGAGTCATTGCTTGTATGTGTTTAAGTAAAAACCAAGTGTCACTATCGGAAGAAGTGCAGAGAATATTTTTGTTTACTCATTTTATCTCATTTAAAAACATGCAAACAGAATTTTATCATGAAGCTTATATTTGCTTTTGTGTTGTTATATTCCATCTAAGAATGAGTAAATCTTGGTGGTTGTTATTTCCCAGCTTATATGACATATTCCATTCATAGATTAAGTTGTACATTTGTGGTAAGCATGTGTGAACTCACGAATCTCTGATGCTCATTTTGCATATAAAAGCTGAAGCTGCACCAACAGTATGTGAAATGATCCTCCTTGATATCAGATGAAGCTTTTTTTTTTATTTTTTCCTTTGGCTGATTTTTACAGCTCCTCCTGCTTGGCCTTGGATCGTTTTTTTGTTTTTTTGACTTTGAAGTTTTTAACCCTTGTGCGTCTTGACTGTGTGAGCCCTCAGGTTTGACCTCTGTGTCCAATGTTTAGTCGGTCTCATTTGTGTTCCAGATTCCCCCTCGTCTGTGGTAAACAAACAGCTGGGATCCATGACTCTTGATGAACAGCAGGGTGCGTCCTCTCCCCCCACCCTGCCACTCGCTTTGTCGTCTTCACCCTCCCTCAGGGGAACATAAACGCTTTTCCTCATCCTGACCATGTCCACAGTCTGTCCTCAAACTTTTGTCTCTGTATCCACCGCATTACTTTCCCATTATCTGTCCACATATACATTAAAGTGCAGATAGAAGTTACTAACAAATGAATCTAATTCATGAAATCATCAAGATACTGTGATATTATCTGAATATTGACTTATATACATTGATTAAGAACCCCCACCTGCATGTTGGGTGGTCGGGGTCCTTAAGTTAACAACCTGCTTTTTACCTGTAAAGGTTAGTTCATCCAAATTACAGCACTGACAACAAAAAACAAGACACATGTTATGTTGTCTTAAAACATGGTTTTGTTTTTTCTTACCCGGGTTCTGAGCAGGGCTGTAACTAACAATTATTTTCATTATTGATTAATCAGATAATTATTTATTTCAATGCAACAGTTGTTCAGCCCATAAAAAGTCAGAAAATACTAAAAAAAAAATTATATTGAAGTGTCTTGTTTTGTCCGAGTAAAGGTCCAAAACCCAAATATTTTTTAGTTAATATTGTAGAACATGAAGAAAACCAGCAAATATTCACTGTAAAATCTGACTGATAATGATTTTGTAGGCCAATACTGATATTGATTAATATCAGATACTAATCTGATACTAATTTTCTTATGAAAGCATTTTTGATTTTTAAGGTTTCCTTTAACATTTGTTCTTTTGAATAGTTGACATGATTGATATTAAGCCATTTGACAGATGAAATATGATGATGATCTCAAGCATATTTTTGTTCAGCAATTTCTATCCCAGCTGACATATATACAGATAAAATATCTGATAACATCTCAGCCAGTTTATCAGTCTAGGTCGAGTTCACACTTGCGGCTTGAACCAGTTGATTTTTTTTAGGGGCATTTTAGCTCAAAGAACTGACGGGAACAATTAACCAGTTATCAAAATATTTGACAATTAATTTTCCCTCTACTGTAATTCATTGCAGATCTAGACCTGAGATGCAGTAACGATCTGTTTATGACATGTGACTTGCCTCCCGAACACAAAGTGCCAGTTACACTTCATAATCCGCAAATATCAAATGTCATCAGTTTTTATTGGGGACAAATTTTTTTTTAAAGTTGATAAACATCTCTAACAACTTAAAAATCTAACAAGTGAGGTTGAATCTCTTTGACGTGAGTCTTGTCAAAGACTGTTGTGTGTGTAAGGTGTGTAATGTTCCTTCTGGGGCTGTGACTTGTGTATCTTGTGTCTCTGTGTGTTTCTGTCTTGTTGCTGTGGCTGCGTGTTACAGTGTGTCCTCCTCTGCTCTGGTAATGTCTGCTGCATGTTCCCATCATTGTTTGGTGCTGTTATTCAATGGGAAGTGATGCAACAGATTGTTGCACATTTCCAGTGTGCTTATAAAAGCAACAGGAAAAAAAATGCTCTATTTATTTTAATCAAAATTACAAGGTTAAACGGAACAGTCAGTATTTTTCTACTGCACTAATGAATCCCTCTTGTTTGCCTGTGTCTTCCTCTCTCCTCTCAGGAGGAGCAGAAGCTGCAGGTTCACCCCCTGATGAATCTGTATCTGCACCAGCCACCAGCAGCGCTTCCACCACCTCCTCCTCCTCCACCGCCGCCACCACCTCCTCCTCCTCCTCCTCCTCCTCCTCCTCCACCACCACGGCCGGCACCAGTCGACCGAGCGCAGCAGAGCCGGTCCTCAGCCTACACTACAGCTCAGAGGGAACCACTACCAGCACCATCAAGCTGGACTTCACTGATGAGTGGTGAGTGAAGAAAGTCCAGTGAGTCTCTGCTCTCTGAAATCACCGTGAAGATCTGTCAGAGGTGTTTTCATTCTTACACCTTGAAGGATTTCAGTGAGTTGATTGTTTTGATGGAAGTTTGTTCATTTGAATTAAGAGAATCGAGAAGTAGTGCACCGTCAACTTTGTTTACATGGTAGCTCTTTATTCCAGAAACATGCAATCACATGTTATAATGGACCATCTAGAGGCTACCGTACCAAACCATATCCAGCTAATCAGTTAAAACAAACCAAATGACACAGCACACCGTGCAAATTAAATACACGGTACCAAAAACACAGGTAAGGGACCTTCTTTTTGTTCACGACAAAGGGTGCAAATTGGTTGTTGGGGTGCAATTTAAGTGATTTTATTGTACAGGCTGTTTTCTATTGGACCTGATTTTGAAGAAGAATCCTAAGAATTTTACGACTACAAAAAACGGTGTGCAGAATTTCTGATTCCATCTCAGTTTGCAAAGAGAAAAATCTGATCCATAAAACAAACAGTGCCAACTCTGTAATGTAACCTTGAGTTATAAAACCTTCACACTCACACATTTATTTTTCTCTCCTTCAAAACAAATTTAAAACTATGCAGCCTGAAGGCTTGATGCACTCGCTCACTGCTTTCTTTTCCTCTACAGGAGCAGCACGTCCAGCTCTATGGGCAGCGGAGCTCCCAAAACATCTGAGGCCGTGGCCGCACAGAGCAGAGCGAGTGTGAAGACGGAGAGCTCAGTGTCGGAGCAAGGTGAGGGAGTCGTCTCCTCCAGCAACATGAAAACTGACCTGACAGAATTTCTAAACAAATCAAATTTAGAGTAAAAGCCTGTTGCACCTGTGAAACCCTGCAACACTTATAAGTGTGGTCTGTTGTGATCAGAAGTGGAGTTTTTGTTTTTCTTCTTTTTTTTTTTAGATAACTTTTTTTCTGAAATCAAGTGCGTTATACAAACAAGAAAACAGCAATATATGTCGAAGCCAAATCCAAATAAGGAGTAAAAATAAAAACAAAGTACAAGTAAAAGATTAAGATGTGGTTGATGTCAATATTTTAAATGGTTTTGACAACTTTATTATTTAAGCAGGATGAGACAGTGTCTAAATAATGTTCATTTCTCTTCAGAAATACAGTAAAAATGTTTTTTCTAAGTAAATTTACATTTGTGAACATGAAAATTCCCTTGAAAAAAAAAATGACTAAGAAAATTGTATTCGTTGTATTTATGATATAGAAAGGAAAAAATGTTTTTATTTAATTAATTTTTTTATTTAAATAAATTTTTTTTAATATTCATTTTCATGAAGGAAACATAGAGATGCCACAAAGAGACAAATAAAACGTAGTAATAGTGTATTTCTATTTAATAAATACAAATAAAACTTTCAAATACTCTAAAACATGAACTCTTTCATACCTTGATAATTACAGGCAAACACACATCTGACTTGCAGACCTACAGCTCAGCACACTAAACTAAAAAATACTGCAAAGTCTTGATGTATTAAAGTGTGTTTCCTCTCAGCTCCCTCTGAGTACCCGAAGCAGCAGAGTGTGCCGGCCGCCTCTGCAGAGCCCCCGTGTGACGCCTCCTGCTCCGGTGCCGCCGGCAGCTCGTCGGCTCCGGCCCCGGCGGGCGGCCCCTCTGAGGGCAACGGCGTGGCGTCTTCACCGGCGGAGAGAAGTCAGCCGGAGGGTACGGAGGACACATCGGGAGGCTGCAGGAGAGCGGAGCCCACAACGGAGGAGGGCCACTGTGGGAGGGGGCCGCAGTGGAGAGGCCCTCTCTCACCAGAGTGGGCGGGCCAGAGTCAGCCCGCACGGGGCAACCAGGACTCTGATGACAGCGATGACGATCCGATACTCATCCCATCAACGAGGCTCAGGGGACAGGGACAGAGGTATGTTAGACAGGATGTTGCTCTTTAAGAAAATACCCTCATGTGTTTGAACGCAGCTTATTATCTGTTAGATTCAAATATTGCTCACTTTTAAAGGGTGGGCATGCTGACCTGGGTTTTTTTATGATGCCTTGCCATTGATTGTTTTATTACAAATATAGATTTAATACCAGAGGATCTGCAGTAGGAGATAGGATGATCAGGTAAAGTCCTTGCACTGGCAACTTAAAGCATCTAACCTTTCAGGTGTGTGACATGCAGCAGAGCTTTAAAACTCAACAGTGTGTAGTTTGAAGATAACGGTTTATGTGTTGGTTTGGTCATTCCACAAAAAAAAAAAACAAAAAAAAAATCACAAAAACACTAATAAGCACACAGCTAACTTTAGTGTTAGAGCGCCGTGCATGTGAGTACTGACTCCACAAATGGTGTGGGCATTTTGAGGATGTGACACCACAGAGAGGTGAAGAACCAAGAGTGAATGACGAATGTGTGCATGACATCCTGATGGAAAGGAGCCGAGCAATGTAAATCTTCTCAGTAGGGGCTCTTTAAAAAAAAAACAAACAAACAAAAAATAAAACATATCAACGGAAATTTTTTTCAACATAAACCGGTGTGTATCTGATTAAATTCACTGACACTATTGTCTTGTGGTGAATGGTCAAGGCTTTGCATAACAATGGTAATGGCTTAATTCAGTTACCACAGAGCGAGTGGCTGCTTTCTAGCTTGGAGTTTTGTTTAAAAAAAAAAAAAAAAAAAAAAAAAAGCTTGTTATTGATCAATGCGGCATAAAGTAAAAGCATGGAGTTCATGAACATCAATGACAGCATGCGGTTTGTCTGTTTTTCTTTTTGTGTGCTTTGTATTTACACGTGTTGGCTCTTGTTGTGTTTGTCAGACGCTCGGCGGCAGCTCGTATCCAGGAGCTGTTTCGCAGGAGGAAAGAGAGAAGGGAGATGGAGGAGAGCGAGACCCAGAATATCAGGAGACCCTCAGTCAAAATGGTCTACAAGGGTCACCGCAACTCCAGGACAATGGTAAACCTCGGGCCATTCACATCGTATATTTGTTAGGGGTGTGAGGACCTCGTGGAAAAGCCTCTTAAAGGAATAGTTCAACATTTTGGGGAAAAAAGCATTTCATTTCAGAAATCAAGTCTTTCTAGCTGTTCCAAAACGCCACAGTCGAAGAGAGGGAGGAGATAGAAACTGGGATTACAACAGACACTTTTGAAGACAGTCCGTCCTGGAAACCGTTCATTGTGTTGCAGTCAGTGCTTCACATGAAAAGTGACAGAAATAGTTGTTACTTAGGAAAAAAAAAGAGAGGGAAGTTAAATTCTTGGCTCCATTCTCACTTCTGCACATTTTACGTTGAGAAGTGGGTGTGAATGATTTTGAGTTTCAGAGAGTTACAGAAATGGTCGGTCACGTTGAAAAGGTGAGGGGGTCTCTGAACCTGTTTGAGCATCCGACTAGCAGCCTCTGGTGAGGCAGACTGGTGGCTCTCTTTCCCGGTAAATTAGGAGATCAATATCAAGCACGTGTCTCTACATTAAATATGTATTTAAAGCAAGGACTTGCTTATCTTAGCTTATTTTAGTTTAGTATAAAGACTAGAAAGAGGGGGAAACAACTAGCCTGTGTCTGCCAATTTTTTCCTTTGTAAATGCACCTACCAGCACCTCTGAAGTTCACAAATGAACATAATGTATCTCATTTATTTAATCCAGACACAAACGCGGGAAAACAACAATTTGTGGTTTTACTGGGGATTAGGAAGTTCTGGGCAGATGGATAAACTGTCGGTTGTCAAGAAACTGTTGGGCAGGAAACTCTTTCTGAAACCACAAAGTGTCGTTTTAACATTGCTGTTTGTGTACGCATTAAACAAACGAGATACATGTTCATTTACGAGTTTCATCATGCTAAAGGTGATAAACTTCAGACACAGCCAGGACAGGTGTTTCTAGTCTTTAACTAATTAGTCCTTTCATCTAACTCTCGAAGAGAAAGTGAATAAATGTATTTCCCAAAATCTTGGAACTATTCCTTTAACAATCAGCGGATACAGTCTTTTAAGGTTTTACCTCTTTCGTGTGTAGATAAAGGAGTCGTGTTTCTGGGGCAACAACTTTGTGATGAGCGGCTCAGACTGCGGCCACATCTTCATCTGGGACAGACACACGGCAGAGCACCTGATGCTCCTCGAAGCCGACAACCACGTGGTGAACTGCCTGCAGCCGCACCCCTACGACCCCAGTGAGCCCCACCCCAGCTTCACTCTGGACCACTGATCATTTCGCCCAAATCCTCTCTGATAAGATAATGCGATGAGGTTGTCTTGATATTTTAACTTTTCATTTTCTGGGTCTGTTGCAGTTCTGGCTTCTTCAGGGATAGACTATGATATCAAAATTTGGTCGCCACTGGAAGAGTCGCCATCTTTCAACAGAGTCCTCGCTGATGAGGTACGAGAGATCACTGAAACCCTTTCCTCTGCTTCGGACAGGAGAAGAGAAACATCTGAGAAGAGAGCTGGTGGTTTTTGGGTATTTGTAGAGCTGGTTTTAATTCGCTGTGGAGATTCTGCGTCAGATCACGGTGACCCGTTGACTCCTGGCCGGCCAGACTCTTTGCTGCTTGTCATTCCCCTACTCTCTTTCCCCACATGAAGAGTAAATGAAATTGAATTTAGCTCATTTCAAAGTAATTTAACTCCATTTTATTTTTTCTATTAATTTACTCATCTTAATTTAGTTTAAATATTAATTTATAATATTTAATTGTTTTAATATAATGAAATTTACACAGTTTGTCACAGCAAACCAGGATTCTCATTAGATTTTCCCTCTTTCTGGAACAAAAGTATTTGTTTCATTCCTGTTACGCACCTGATTCAAGTTCCTTCACACTTTAATTCACACACTTTTTCCCCTCCTCCTCTGTCAAGGTAATAACTCGGAACGAGCTCATGCTAGAGGAAACGAGAAACACAATCACAGTTCCAGCCTCTTTCATGCTCCGAATGTTGGCCTCCCTTAATCACATCAGATCAGGTACGTATATATACACACACACACACACACACACACACACACACACACACACACACACACACACACACACACACCTGTTTTTTAACCTCATGCAAATTGTTTAAATATATGTGCCTATTAATACCTGGGAACAGAAATACTGATATGTATCTACTTTTTCATCCTGTAGATCGACTAGAAGGCGATCGCTCTGAAGGTTCGGGCCAGGAAAATGAGGATGAGCAGTAGCCTGCTGGCATTTTATTATAAAGAAAACACTATTTCTTCTTGCTGTATAGCACTTGAAAAAAAAACGAGATTTGTACAAGTATAGTGTAGAATACTTCCTTTTGAAAATTAGTATAATTTCTAGCCCCCCTGTTTTTTTAAGATGACTTTCTTACTGATGTTTCTGTATGAGGATAAACTACATTTGTGTGAATGCAAAAGGAAAGGACGTCAGTATATATATATATATTAAGTGTGAGAATAATGGCGACTGGTGTGCAAGGATGTTAAGTGCAATATTATTTTGTAGGAGAGAGTGAGCTTTGATCAGTGTTAACGTGTGACATTTTGGATTTGTAGCACAAAGCTAAGAATTGTTGATGTGCTGCTCCGGCAGTTACGCATGTGAACAAGGACTTTAAGTAAAACAAACTTGGAAAATGCTTTAATTTTGTTGTTGGAAAACCAGAATCAAAGCTGAGGTTCTTCTCCCCAAAGGGTCACGTCACTAAATTATAATCTTTTATAGAATTTGGAAAAAAAATAAAAGCCAATGGCATCTCAAAGATGTCAGCACTTGTCCAGAAGACAAACGCTAATGGTGACTGTTCATTGATCAAACAAATTAATTCAAATTAATTCAAGAATTAAACAATAATCTCTGTACATCGATTACAGACTTGCACAGACCTCTGGAGAGATGCTCTGGGTAGATACTAAGTGAAGCAGCAATAATTGTTGGCAGGATACGTTTTGTGGATGTCTGCACTCTTCACCAAACTGACTTTTTCAACTGTATATAAAAATAATTCCCAGTAATATAATTAATTGGACTTGACATGGACCTGGTAAGTGCCAGAAAATTGATGGATGGATTAAGCAATTTCGAAAAATAATTTATCTAATTGAAGTTAATTTAGGTTTTTGCTAAAATAAACTTTTGTGAGTCTTTGCTACTGTGGCTAGTAGTAACAACAGTGTTTGATACAGGTCTGATGGTTCTGACTTTATAACTAATGTTACTGTTTACGACAGGTAAGAAAAAATATTCTAGATGAAATGTAAGACTTAAGGTCTTTTTATTGAGGGAACTGAATTCAATGCTTTAACATTTTTCAGGACTTGCAGACACCATGGTAACGCTGTGAAATCACAGCAGCACAGAACAGGACAACAATTTGTTCAGAAAACTTTATGTAAAAAAAACGTAATAGAAGAATCTTAATACAAAACTTTACTGGAAATATTGGTATTAATAGTTACTGTATAGTGAAAATCAAAAGGTTACATCACTTCTCAGGTGTACAGCTTTTTCTTACAAAAGTAGTACCTGTTCAAACATAATACAAAAATACGAGGTAAGACTGAAGCATCAGAATTGTGCTCTACACATTACAAATCTCAGAGTTCCTTTTATAATAGCAAAGGAAATGGTGGAGTGTATAAACTGAGGTAAACCACATGTACCACCAAATTAATAAATTTTGTAGTTTAACACCAGTTTTTTTTCCTTAACCTCCTAGGACCTGGCGTCCACATATGTGGACCTCACATTTTGGGTTCTCTAGACCACAATACTAACTTTTTCTCAACAAGGGCCTGGTGACCACATGAGGATATTATACTGCCACTCAGTAATCGAAATTTAAAACTAATGTCCTCATATGTGGACATCATTTTTCTCAGGTCCCAATCAGAATAAATAGCAAAGAGAAATTAAAAATGCACGCCATGCAAGAGTTCGGGTCTTAGGAGGTTAAGACAGAACTTGCCCTCTGATTTAACACTGAACACGATTTCTTTTTCAGTGAGTTGACTTTCAGTGACCAATGGTAATTTATTTCCGTCATGTCTTTGCATTGCCCATTTTGTGCACAATATTATGAAATGTGGGCCCTTGCTAATGCATTTTCGTTGATATAACAATCTTGAAATATTAATAATAGTCGGTCTCCAAATGACTAATTTTGGACTTCATTACTTCATGAGTCTGTTTTCTTGTTACCTCATTTGGTCGTCACTACATCACTGCTATTATACAGCTTCGCCTTGGACTGTATCCAAAAACTATGACCAAACAGTAATAATCTCCTTCTCTGACATTAAGCAAGAGTGGTTTCTGTGAGAACAAGTACACACTGTATGTTCAAGTGCAATTACTGTGCATGTCCACAGTCGTACGTAGCAGATCCCTGCTCCTAAAACACAATAAGAAACACACCTTAATCTTTATGTACCTTAATAATACTACAAGTGTTGACAGATTCTGTTGATATGGTGAAGCTCAGGGCTGGGCAATACATAGATGGACTGTATCACTGTAATAACTTTGAATTTCAATACACAAGTTCATTTTCAAAATGTGCCTGTTTCCTAAACCAAATAATTCCTATTCATTCCTATGTGCTTGAACTTACAGCCAATTTAGTAGACCTGCAGTGATTAGTTGACTAATCGATTAGCTGATCGATATAAAATTAATTGTTGGCTATTCTGATACTCAACTAATGATTTGTCATTATTGGATGGTTCTAACTTCTCAGATGTGAAGACTTGATGCTTGATGTCGTACATACAGTAATAATAAACTGAATATCTTTGGCTTTTGGACTGTTGGTCAGACAAAACAAGACATTTGAAGACGTTATTTTGTGCTGTGGTAAATTATAATGGGCCTTTTTTTTTCCTATTTTCTGGGCTGAAAATCTGGGCTTGAAACAGACTTTTCTTACTGTAACTAAGAAGACCTTTTGAAAGGGATCTGGTAGCAGTGTTTTGAGTCCTTTGGAAGATAGAAATGACTGTATTCTTTCTTACTGCCCAGCCTTAATGAGGTGTGTGTTCTTGTCATTTCCATGGACATACAATAACAATAATATATAGTAGTAAACAATTTACTACAACATTCAGACCATTTAGGTTACAGTAGTTAAGTCTTCCTGTGTGATAACATACAAAAGCTTGCAAAGATTGGTGTGCACTTTGTGTGGTCCATCATATTGGAATGAATAATGTGCCTCTTCCTGTTTCCTAATAATTTCAAGTATGGGGTACCCATGTGTAACAAGACTTCATAATGTGTACCAAGGAGCAGGAAAAGCTCCAATCTGAAAGGTCTCATATAAAACAGTGTTAAGGGTGCGAAACCCTTACAGTTCAGCAATAATAACGGTGTATGGTCTAAGAACGTCCAACAAGTTACCAGACCGGCTGTGTTCAGGCTGGTTTCTCCTCCACATCCTGCTCTTCTTCATCTCTGTCGTCTTTGACGATCCCTTCATCGATACTCTCCAGCCTCAGTCTCTGTCCATCCAGGTATCTGGGTCTCGGTGCTGCCCTGGTCGTGAACAGTCCCGCTGGCAGTGCCAGACCGTCCCCAAACAGAGTGAGTTTAGCGTCACTCTCTATAGCCTTCGCCAGGCAGGAGGCAAAAGAGTCGAGAGATTTGTGTACCTCTGCGTGGACTTGGACTGAGGATGTGTTGGTGTTTTCAGCTGAGGAGGAAATTGTAGATACTGAATTATTTGTGAGGTATATTAGACAAATGCTACAGTAAACAAATCTTATGTTTCGTGTGATTTGTTTTATAGCTTGCTGACCACAAACTCTTTTTTTTTTTCAAGCCCCCTGTGAGTATGAACTCTCTCCTCTCTAATCTTTTGTGGAGCAGGGAAATGACAGATACCTTTGGAATGCTCCACCTGGTCTTCAAACGTGACTGAGCTCCTCCTCTTCCCTGATGGATTTCCGTGCTGCTGTGGTTGGGAGGAGCCGTCAATGGAGTTATCCAGCAGCATCACATCTGTACCTGCAGGCGAAACAAAAAACCGTGGGGAAGTGAAAGAGGTACCTCACAAAAAACTCAAAGTGTAAAAGGAAATATCCTCCTCATAGCTCTGATAGCCAGAAATGTACACAATGAGTCGGACAATTACACATTTCTTAGAGTTACACATGACGTTACTTGCCCAATTTACGCCAGCCTCAAATGAAAACATGAGCTGTGAAACAGGAATGTGAGGCTGACAGTAACAAAGCTGTGGAAGTATGACGCAATAGGGTGAGTAAGATCATCTGCCAGCCTTTCAAGACCCCATGTTTACAACTTAATCTGATGTTCAAGTTAAGATCAACAGTTGGGTTTTAAAAAGCAGGATAGGCACAGTTTAACAGCAGGAATGAAAAGATTTGTCAAGAAACATTCAACTTCTGCTGGTGATACTACCAGCAGTCCTTTAGCAAATATAAGGACAACCCAAGAAGTTGATGATTAGCAGTAAATATAATTGAACAGTGGGTTGTAGTGCTTTAGTGATTATTCAATGATTTATTATTCAAAAGAAATAATCTAGAAAATCTGATAAATAAATTCAATGTTCAAGTAAATTATAAAGGAAATTATCAAACTGTCTCGTTTCAGCTTCTCAAATGTGGGAATTTGTTGTTTTTCATTGTTTTATATAATTTATATAATATATAATGTATTTGAGTTTTGGATTGTTGGTTGGTCCAGACAAGCTTTTTAATAGGATGCCACTTTGGGCTCAGAGGAATTGTAGTAGGCCTTTTCCCTCTGTAATATCTAAACATTTCATCTATAAAAGTCAAATGTCAAGAAAATTTGAATAAGATTTACACCAACACGATTTCCAGTCACACCATCAAACCTCTTTCTGCCTGGTCTGTGTTGGGTTAGCAATATGTAATGAAAATATCACATGAAACTACAATTACAAGAGAATATGTTGATCAAAAACCATGACAGAAAAAAAAAATGTGATTCACATTTTAACTATAATTGTGCAGCTCTAAAATGAGAGTAGGTATGTAGTATATACTGTGCAGATTTAGTGTATAGGATGGATTTAGGACACACAGAGGGAGTCTTTTCTAAATCCCTGTGCTTCCTGTGTGCAACACTTACATGAGTCCTGAGTGAAACTGAAGCCAGTATCTCCTGTGCTGCTGCCAGGGGCTAACAGATGCCCTCCACCCGCCAGCATGGCAGTCAGGTGTGGGGACATACCCAAGTCTGAAAGAACACCAGAAAGCTCTTGTCATACAAACTCACACATACAACACACAAAATCATGACAGCACAGGACTGTAAATCTAAGCAGGCTGTGTAAACAGTACAAAAACATTTATACAGGCATATTCTATAAATAAGAAGCTTAGCTTTGTTGTCCTTGTTTTGGCTGTCTATTTGCTGAACATTGTTTTTGGTACTGTGTGTAGCACATTGAGAGCCACCAAAGTCCCAATCCGTATATTTGTAAAAATGCTTGGCTAATAAAACTGATTTTGACTTTTGGACACCGACTTCACATTTTAACATAAAGAGGTCAGAAATCCAGGAACAGAGATATGCCAACATTCCCATTCATACCGATCAGCATGGAAAACGTTTCCCACCTGTGATTCTGTTGGAGATGCTGAACAGTCGGGACGTCCTTTGTCGAGTGGCAAACGACTCTCTGTAGTAGCGGTCTCCAAAGCACATCCCCAACAGCTCCTTCCTCACCGTTTTATTCCACAGACCATAGATGAGCGGGTGGCACACGGCGCTGCAGAAGGAAAGCCATGCTACCAGAGTCTCCAGCCCCTCAGAAACACTCCCCTGTCCCAACAAAGCCTCAGTACACACCACACCAACATACGGCCCCCAGGTCATGAGGAAGGTGCCTATCACCACTAAGATGGTGACGAAGGCCTTGCACTGGCTCCCTGCGTACACAAGGCTCCGCCGGCTTCCATTAGAGGAAGTTGAGGTGCTGGAGTTCTTACGTCCGTTCCTCTGAGCTCCACTAGAATCGTCCTGAGCCACGATGACGGTTCCACAGTGTACTTTACGAGCTTTCATGCGGGCGACGCGGAAAATGACACCGTAGCAGGCCAGCATGATGAAGAATGGGGGAAGGATGCACCACGCGACCCAAAACGCTGTGTAGCTCGGCTCTCTGTGCCAAGACGCAACACAGGTCCACTTGAAGCAGTCAAACTCGAAGGAGGACCAGCCGAACAGAGGAGGCAGACAGCCCACCAGAGAGTGTAACCACACGTAGGCGATGACCACGACCGCCCGGTTTCCTGTGATCTTCATGGGGTAGATCATTGGGTAGAGCACTGCGTAATACCTGTTGCAGCAAGAGAGGAAAGCAGTGAGGGAACAGTCAATAAGGGAAACATAACACCTTTCTCAAGGGAGCCTTCTGGTCCAACCAATACAGAGACTGCTCAGATTTGTGTGTGTGATACAGAGACTAAAGGCGGCATTACCCCCCCCAACAAAGCTGTAAAGTCTTTTCTGAAAAGCTGCATACAGAGGAGAAAGAGAGGGGCTTGGCAGAAGAACAACAACATGCACTGTAATCAAAAATTCCCAAAGGTGCTCGGGGTAATTAGGATAGCAGTGAGAACAGTGAGGACTGTATGCTACAAGGAAAATTTTATTTAAAATTTTTACAGCCCGCTGTGATCCCTGACAACAATATATTTTAAATAAGGTGGTGTTAAATGTTATTCCGACAAACTTTTAAGTGCAATGTGTCTCGATAAAAAGTCTTAATTAGGGTTGTAACCTAGGTTTATTTTCATTGTTTATTAATTTGTTGATTTTTTTTTTGTTGTTGGTTCTTTTTCTAAATGATAGATTAATCCTTTGGTGAATAACTGTTTCTCCAGGGGGTGTCTTCAATTTTCCTGCTTTGTTGAACAAGCAATCCAAAACCCAAAGAGATTAAATTTATGGTGATATACTTGAAAGATGAATCAAATCATTATTGTTGACAATATTTGATAAAAATAAATCTTTTAATCAAATATTTGATTTTAAGTTGTGTTATTTTCTGGCACACTCTTTTTTTTAAAGGGGCTGGGTATAGTTTTACATTTTTTGATGCCAATATGAACCCTATTTACAGTATTGATAACAAAAGATACATTTTATACATTGGCATCTCATCGAATATAAAAATTTTCTCCTTTCCCAAATGCATGTTTAATTTTGTCTTAACTCAAAACAGCCATACAAGAACTTTGTCTAAATGAAATACAGTCTTCAATTACCTAAATTATTATTTCACTCTTTAAGTATCAAATCAATTAATAAGCAAACAAACCTAAGAATCTATTCAAACACCTAATTCCAACTTTCATTACTTTTGTCGATACTAGAGACACATTTTGGTTGGTGCTTAGAAAGTTAAGTTTTATCCTCAACCCTATTTCTTGAAATTTTCTGTGACTTAAAAAAAAAATTAAAAAGGGGTTTAGTTTGCTGATTAGCTATGTACGTGTCGGCACTTTTATTTGTGTATCAGTTTCTTATTTCTAAAAATAGGAATTAATGGAAATAATCTCAGCTCTGCAGATGAATGGTGCATTCATATCAGTGGACATTTGAAGTTACTTTGTGTAAGCCTGTCTAATGCTTGTCACTTGAGCTGGGAAAATCTCCAGAAAAATACTATGACCTAAGTGTGTGGCTGACTAATCTTATTTTACAAGGCTACAGACTGACCTTAAAGGGAAACACACCAAACATTTAACTTTTCTCATTTGTGAACAAGAATAGTTCCAGAGCCAGGAATAACAGAAAAATGTCAAATCTCTTATTAACTGAAAAAGGTTGACTAAGAACAGCAGCATCAAAATGTGGAGATGCTTTGTAATTGTACTGAGGTAAAGACACAGTTCGCATTTACTAAAAAAAATATGTGCTCTGCTCCCAGAAAATGGAAAAATACCTATTTATTGGCTTTTATAACAGGTTTTTTTTTTTTTCTCACAAAAGCTGTTAACGTTTGTCACTCAGTGAAAGATATCACTGCACGAGGAATGAAAGCACAGACTAAATATTTTGTTGTTCACTTTCATACCAACTGTGACGGACATAATCATGCTCCTGCTAATCTCATCAAGATGTTTTGTCACCAAAAACGGTTTGCAAAGAATTTTATTTAACAAAACGGCTTCAAAAAACTAAATGAATGCAAATTCAACTCATTTGATTGTAACGAAAAAGAAATCTCACCAAGGCCTGTACTTTAGTTTTTAAAAAAGCACATCTTTTTGTATGTGGGGTCCTCTGCTTCAGTAGCTCATTCTAAAATTTCACCACGCTAGTTACATCTGAGTAAAATATCCACTCTCCCCAATAGATACTGTTGTATGCAAATGTTTGCCACCATTACTGTTCAATATTTTCTGTTTTTTAAGTTCATGAAATAAAAAGCAGCATGTCTTAACATTTGAAGAACGGCTCATTTTTTAAATGTCTGTTGCTGTATTTACTGCTGTATATGTAAAATACTGCTGTATTTATTTCACTCTCAATACTGTTGTATTTATTATCACCCATGAAAATGCTTCTCCACTGACAACAAATACTGGGCCACATTTGCAAAAACAGCACTGTCACTCTTTTTTAGCTACAATGGAACAAATGTGTTGTATTTAAGAGGTCAAACATTCCTTCTTAGCAACACGCTGCCTCACACTCACTAACATGTTGAAGCTTCCTAATACAACCACAATCTGATAACAGTGGCCAATGATCAGCTGTTCTGGTGATAGCGTTTAACTGCAATGCTCATGGGTATGGGAACAAATTATGGTAAGAGAAATGTACCTATATAACCCTTAAGCCACTGCTTTCTCTGCATAAAAATAGTCAATTCTGTTTTAAGTTTGAATTTAAAGTTGTATCAATCAGAATTTCTATATTCACAATGTATCAGATGAGTAATGCATCATGTTCAATGTGAGAGAAGGCATTTGTAGTGAGAATTATCACCCAACTCTGCAATTCCCCTCTGCTTTTATTTTGGTTTTACAGCCTGCAACTTTACTGCTGTGGTTCAGTGAAAAGCCTCTAATAAATCAACAGTACACTACCTCCCCAACACCAAGTGGCAAACAGACCAAATTAACCACTAGCAATTAGCAAGCATTTAGCAGCTGTAGATTCACATATTTTAGTTTGATAAAGACCAAAATGGAGCTTAAAGGAAAGTGACTATGCATTAATACAGGTTTAAGGACACAACATTCACTTGCTACTACTCTACATGACTGATAATGATTATCCAGGTGCCTACAATCATTATTCAGCACTAACCTGTCAATGGCGATAGCTCCAAGTGTGAGCATACTGGCAGAGCTGATGAGCAGGTAGAGCAGGGCAGTGAAGTTGCACCATACCACCCCAAACACCCACTCTCTCTTTGCCGAGCTCACGGCCACGAACGGCAGCACCAGCATTGACAGCAGCAGATTGGACAGGGTCAGGCTGAACACAAACTTGTTGCTGGGTGTGAGCAGATAAGGCCTGCGATAGAGGGTGGCCACAATCAAGAGGTTCCCCAGGCAGGCGAGGAGCGTGATGGTCACAATGGAGACTGACTCCAGGGCAGCCAGACCCTCACCATTCCCCACCACGGTGCAGTTCCTACTGGTGTTCATGGTGAGAGACTGGGCCACTGGACAGGTGAAGGAATGGTAGGCGTCTGTTAAGGAGAAGACATGGTTAGAAAAAAAAATGATGAAAGAATATACATTTAGCACTGCTAAAATTTCTGTTAAAATGGTGGTGGTGGGCAGGGGGGCAACAATATGCAGAAAACACTGGTATAGTAATTTAATGCATGTCTGTGGATTATCTGTCAGATTTATAAACAAAACATAGATTAGTTTATGAGCCATTAGTATAAATTAAATTACCCACACCATAAAGTTGTTTAAATCATCTCTAACTAGAAACTTAAAATAATCAAGTTATTGTTTTTTTATTGACTCAACAATTAATCAATAATTAAAATATGTTGATCAGCTGTCATTTAATCGACAAATTGTTGCAACCCTTATAATATGTTATATCAATGACAACAGGAGATAATGTTTCTGTACTTAGTCACATTTTGAATGCTGGACTTTTGCTTGTATTTGAGCTTTTTACATTGTTGTATTGCTACTTTAATTTAGTAAAGGATCTGACTGTACTCCTCCTGGCACTGGTTTTAATTTTCTCCATCCTCTTAAGTTAAGCAGAGGACATGTAACAGGGTCACTACTTATTCACAAGCTTTACACCTCAATTTAAGCGCCTGGAGGCTGAAAATCCTCACTAATAAATCGCCTGTGATCGGTGAAAATGTGTCTAAACGCTCTAACGCTAGCTTCTTTAGTTAACATTATTTTTGCTGCATATCTGTTGCCATCTCTCAGCACGGTTGAAATTAACTTTTTGGAGTGAGTAGGTAGCAATAAAAGTGAACTTTAAAACACAGTCTATAGCGACATCTTAGCTTTTTGTACAGCTCACTGCCGATAATACAAACTTTATAAAAGTGTAATTGCCGCACTGTGACTACCGCTCGCTAGCAGTAACGCTAGCTAAAACAACAACCGTTAGTTAGCCTTGGTTAGCTAAAACTTTCTCCCATTGTCCCCCCCGAAAACACAGCCACTTATCCCTCCTTACCTGCTTTGGCTTGGCTCCGTGGCTCCACATTTTCTCATCCGCGGTGACAAAACGTCCATATTATTTGTCTGTTTTCAAACTCCGATCCAATAACTGATCTAAGCCTGAGAAATCTCTTGAAAGACCTCCCCTGACATCGTGAAGTTTAGTAACGTTTGAGCCGAATCACAGACGGCCAGCTGCGGCTGCAATGGCGTCCTCCTCCCACCTCCGCTTCAGCCCCGTCTCCCAGCAGACTCCTCCAGCGTGTGGGTGGTCGCCGAGGGGAGCTGCCTTGTTTTCACATCGGCATTGTGACTGTGATTTCGAGTGTAGCATGTAATGGCAGTGCACGTAATGTGTGTGCTTTTTCATCATCATTACACTGGATGGGCTGGAAAAACCATACAATACATTTTTATCCAACTTCGGGTGCAACATGCAGTGTAACCGTCTGTACTCATGTTTACAAAAACTAGCTCAATGCATGCATGTGTAATTATTTAATACAAAGCTGGTCGGTTTTGTGAATGAAGCATCATGTTTGTCCGGCTGGACCACCCACATGGATCAAAGCTTCCCGCACATAAGCGTCATCTTCCGTTATCCAATGGGAACCGGGACGGTACCGACTCCGCCCGTTTGATGGCGCAGTTTGCCTGCATGTGACACCATGAAACAAACTGTGCTGAGGTCTAAAGGAGATAAATAGGAGCATGAATATTTTAGTGGTCCTCAATGCACTGCAATAAAAAAAAAAGGCAAATAGAAAAAAAATCACAAAAAAATGAAGTTCACCGATTTGACAGCACGTGTGCAGCATTAAGAAAAACACCCAGTTGGCAGTTTATTGGGCACATAGGCCTACAGCTAAAAATAATGAGGTCTAACACAGATGTCCTGCAATAAATCCCACCCATCAAGGTCAAAATGTTCCGTTTTTACTGAGATTTTAGAGATATGTTCATTTAACTGTAGGATCATTACAGCAGCTGTAGTTTGTGGTGTTACTGCCCTCATTGATATAAATGGGGTGGAGAAAATAAAAACACCTCTCCAAGTTTCAGTATTTGACTGCGTTTTCTGTATTTGGTTGTGGTTTTTGTGCATTTTTGTCAAATTGGAGAATGTTTTCTTAATTTGCTTGTGTTTTGTCCGTTTCCATGTTTTCACAAGTAGAAGTTTGTTGACTGTAGAATATGAAAGTAACCATCAAAGTCCCAAACACTGCAACAAAGATGATTGATTATTTATTATTATTTTCTCCTGATTAATAAACTGATTGTTTGGTTTGTAAAATATCAGGAAATGGTGAAAAATCCTCATTACAATTACCCAAAGTCCAAAGTGACAACTTCACAATGCTTGTTTTTGTCCAACCAAAGGTCCAAACCTCAAAATTATTAAAATCCAATTGAATTATTAAAAGGAAAAACAGCAAATCCTCACGTTTGAGAACAAGGAAAAATACCTAAATGATTATCAAAGTAGTTGTTGAGTGGTTTAATCTAGTCTTACTGAAGTAGAATTAAGTGTGTATAACTGGATTAAAAAGCAGGGACATACCACCCTAAATGACTTGTTCCAGACTATGGACTGAAATGATGTATCGCCTGTGATACCTTTAACGTAGTAGTTTGTGAACTACAATTTGATTCCATCGTTGTTCCATCATTTAGCACATCATAAGGGACACAACTCAGAGGCAGCTTTTCAAATGCAGAGAGCATGATGTAAACAGTACATGTATACATTCATACTTAAAAAATTACATAAAAAACATGTGTAACCATATGACATGGAATCAATCCTTTAACACAATGTTCATTTTGCTTTAAGATATGTATGTGTCCCTTATTAAGCCCATTTGCTAAGTGTAAATATTTTATATTATTGCCAACCCTAGTTTAAAGTTTTGTAACAATCCATGGTTACACAACAACAACTGCACAGAAAATGCAGTAGTGATCATGCAATGCTACTTTTATGAAGGGGGGGGGGTCCAAAAAACTCCACTGTAATTGTCGTAAATAAGCTAAAACACGTAGTAAAAAAACTGTGGTACAGGTATGGTCAGCTTGGGCTGATTTCTCATACAAGTTGTTGGAGAATGTTGTAAAGTCAATAAGATGTTAAACAAGATGAAGAAAGGATCCGTAAAATTTTCCTTTTCAGTGACACACATCTAACAAAGCCATTTCCACTGTAAACCTCATGCTCACCACAATCCTCGCTCTCAATAACAGTAAATGTAGAATGTAAACAGATAACTTCGCATGGCAACAGTCTCGTACTGTGAGACAAGGAAAACAATGCCATCTGTGCTCTAAGTGAGAAAGTGAATTAAACTATGTAAACAGTTACTTTGGGGTAACCCATCTAGTCTTGTGGTGGTGCTATAAATGGGTGAAATCAGCCCCTAGTGCAGAGGCACCCTGCAGTCTGACTGTGACATCATGTGACAGTATGTAATGACAACACAAGTAAAACGCCTCCTTAAGACCTGAAATTAAAACTTTAGCATGGGGGTCTGTGGAGTGTAGTCAGTCAGAAGAGAGACCATCAGACCCTGAAAGAGAGGAGAGATGTGCTGATTAATACCCTGCACATGATAGAGGCTAAGACCATTCTGACAGGATCAAAAGAAACAGCGTTTCATCTCACCATGATTGTCCACTTCCTATTCTCAGCCTCAGGGAAGACGAGGGAGCGGGAGGAGTAGAACACCTGGTCATCCACCTCCTCCATTTTACGTGGGAGACAATGCAGGAAGGTCCAGTCTGGTTTGGCCACACTTCCTGTCTGTAATAAACCAGAACCAAAATATGGAGTTGTTGATGAATGTGTCTTAATTAAGTGTGTGGAAACACTTGGTGGCATAACACAAGAAGAAAAGAAACCAATGTGCAATCACTGTACATGCTCTACTGAGTCATTTTGGCTTTTATTCCCTTTAATATTGTTTAGAATTGATTTTTAAACATAGTGCCAGAAATACTGCAATCTATAATTTTTATTGCCAAAAATAAGTACTGTGGATCTTCCATTTAATACCACCCTGTCAGTTTTGTGCATATAATAATGTAGTGTGCAAAGCATCTTATAAAAGTGCATCTAGTTTTATTTTAACCTGGTTTCCTTATTTATATGTTGGATGAAGTCTGCAATTAGTGTTAAGACTAGTTTACCATACAGACAGTTTGCAGAAGGTTAAATGCTTCACCTTCACTTAAAGCCAGTGTATAATAATACTATAATAAGATCCTTCTTTACCTGCATTGTGATCTGGTAACCATGAAAGTCTTTGAGCCTCTTTTTCTTCTCCTCCTCCTGTCCCATGCTGACCCAGGTGTCAGTGACTAAGACATTGCTGCCATGGGCGGCCTCCATCGGGTCAGAGGTCAGAACAAGCTGAGTTCCATACTGAGACAAAATGCAATGCCATATTTAAGTCCTTTGACAATAGGTCTGTTTGTAATAATGCCACCTGAAGAGGATCTCACCTCTTTGGAAAGTCTCTGTGCCTCCTGAATAACGCTCTTCTCTGGCTCATACCCCTGCGAATGAAGATACAGTTTTAGCGTCGTTTCTCATTAGGAATACTGATGCACCTTACACTACAGAACCACAAGTTTCTCAAGCATCTCCTCTAACAAGACTGCGGAGGTGAGACGCCCACGGTCGACTATATGCATCTATACCTGCAAACTACAATAAAAGGGTCACGTGCAAATGAGTGTAAAAAGAGGCAAACCTTTGGTGTAGCAATCTTCAGGTGAACTCCCAATTTGGCGGCAGTCATCATGAAGGAGTGGAGGACGTTGTTGCCATCTCCAATCCAGCTCACTGTTAATCCACTGAGGGACCCATAATGCTCCTGGAACAGAATGCTAGTAATTCAGAAAAACCCCTTGTCATTATCATTTGCTGGATGAAAATTCTAGTAAACTGAAGGGTTGCAATACCTGTAAAGTGAGGAAATCAGCCAGAATCTGGATTGGGTGGTAGAGGTCAGACAGACCATTGATGATGGGGATGGAGGCCTCCTTATCCAGCTCCTCCAGCGTGGAGTGGCTGTACACTCGTGCCAAGACAATATCACAGAGTCCTGAGAGAACCCTGTGGAGGAAGAGATTACATGTACCCATAAGGCCGGGGTTCATAAACTGAATCAGGGGGGAATATCTGCTTGGAAAGACTGTCATTTCTCTTCAAAAATTACTGCAGCAGTGAACAGTGCCAGAAGCTTGTTGTCGACCTAAAAAGCTCATCGGTATGTCTATGGGTAAAACACATTTGTTCAAATTTCCTTGGACAAACAAAGATCTGTCCGAGACAGTTTATGTACAACAGGTATCCAAAAACTGGATTGATCATTGCTATATGTTACATACTGTATTTCTCTAAGTGAAATCATAATTATAAGACTCACCTAGCTGTGTCTGTGCTGCTCTCATTCACTCCCAGGTGGATGTCCTGGGAGGTGAGGAAACAGGGGTGTCCACCCAGCAAAGCAAAACCTGGAATTATGATATTAAGGCAACTTTAATTCCCCTTAAAGCAAAGCAATGCTTGAAAAAGGCATAAATATTTAAATCAAATAAGCATTCAGCAATGCAAAATGTTGAGAGGGTGACAGTGCAGGGAAAAAGAGGAGTAAAAGACGAGCTGTTCGGAGGCAGAGTGCTTTGTTCCAGGGATGCACTCAGAGTTGCCTTTCAGCAGTTCTTTTGTGTCCATATTAACAATGACTTTCAGGAGTGGTATCAGCCGAGCTAACAGTATGAGGATACATTTTTATGGGAGTGCTATGTAAATGTAATAATGGAGGCCCCCCCATGTTTGTGTAAACTTATAACACTTGGAAACTGACTTGTGTCTTTATACATTTTGCCTGCAGTGACAGACCTCCATTATTATCCATGTTAATGTTTAACTGAGCCGCATGGCACACACCAGTGTAGATGTATATATGTATAAACTGACACCTGTCTCTGTGGACATTCTTGTTCTGGTGCTCCTCTTCTCAAATATCATCGCAATCGACTTTCCTTGCAGGAGAGGAAGATACTGAAATAGACATGATAGTTAGTTTCCTTAACTGGCCCACAAAGAGGCTGCACAGTCAAGCTGAAGACACTTAACAAATGGACACTGAGCTTAGCATTACGTAGCTAAAGTAAAATACCTGTTTTTCATGCTTGATCCGATGTTTTAGATCCCCCGACACCCACAGCAGCCTCTTGATTTCATCTGAGCTGAAATCTTTCAACGTGAGACAACTGCGACCCTTTAAACTCACAGGGCCAAGGGAAGCAGCTCCAATGCTGAAGGCATAATGGAAACAGTATTATGACATGATTTCATTGCTGACAGAAATTGACCACTCATTATGCTAATAATGAAATGAAGTTCTGTGGAGTTTCTTACCTAAACCCTCGTGTCGAACAGTTGTGTAAAGTTTTCAAACATTTGAAAACTGGCCTGTTTGCAGATAATAGTTTAGCAAACATTGCACCTCAAAATGGAAATCCAATGGAAGGGTAATGTGTGAATATTTCATCAGAGAGAAAACAACTTTCCCTCGCTGCCACCCAGTCCCACCTTAAACATATGCAGCCGGGAGCGTAGAGGACAACCAACCGGCAGCGTGGCTGCAGCTGACGTCACCGCATGACGCAGAAGCGAGGCGTGGCTTCACTCATGGGCTTCATTCAGTACTAGCTACGTGTTTGTTTGTTTTGGCTATAAACTTTATTACCATTTGAGATTTTTAATTAGAGTAAAACAAAATGCCTAAAACCAGAAACACCTAGAAATGCGGTTGCTAGGGAACAAATACAGCAAGCACTCATGAATCTGTTTCGGTCACATCGCAATCCCTCGGCAAACAATCGTTTGTACCTGTTATCCAGCAGATAGTTAAATCTTTAAAATGGATTTCTTAATCTCACAGAAGTAACCAGTATTTTCGTGATACAAATGTTTGCGAAACTAACGTTTGAATCCATTATTTCCACAGACTAGCTCTACCGTAAACTGTAAATAAAGATTGCTGTACTCTGTCTGGAAGGGCAGGCTCGGTCATGTACTTTGTGGAAATGTTGGATTTAAACGTTGTTTTCGCCCCCGAGTAGTCATTTTATCATACCGGGCGGATAGAAAACATCTGTGAGGTCTAAAATACAATTAAGCAAACAACATGCCGCTGGAAAATAGGTAAAAATAGTAACAATCCTCTTTCTTCTTACGGTTTGCGAATGGGACTTTTAAACGAGCAATCACAACAGTGATAATGTCGCGTTCAGGTTATGCCGTTTAAAAGAACTACGGACACTGGCTGTAAAAGTAAAATAAAAAGATGAAAACTACTACAACAGATGCAGCTAATTTCATAGGATCTACACATTGTTTGTTTGTATCTGGATTTACTTACAAATACGCAACACAACAAAAGTAGCCAGTTTAGGCTGTTTATTAGCACTAGGGTTAACCACGTGGGAATAATGACCGAACGCTGTAAATGACTGTTTTTTCCCATTCTGCCGCATTGCGTGAACGCAGCATAAGGTCATAAACGGGCTGTATTACGGTGAATCTGTAGGCGCATTGATAAACTTGTAAAACGGTCACAGATAAACGTTTAGATATTTAACGGTTGCCTTTGACTATTAGAAACTTAAAATCATGCTTTTAAGAACATGTTTTGTTTTCCCTCTAATGTGTTTTGTTATTCCAAACTAATTACGCCATCAAAATGCTTGTCTGCCCACTAGGTACACCTGAAAGCCAAGATATAAATATTTATCACCTGTAATTGCTTCATAGTTAGAATAAGGACAGCTAGCTTAGCAACTCCTTTACCAAGTCCTGCCCCTCCCTGACTTGTACTTGATCTGCCGGTGTGTCAGCATCGAGCTACACGGCAAAGGTGAGGAGGTGTGAGGGGGATAGCGGTGGAGATGACGGGTCAGACCGATGTGGATATACCTGGTGAGTGTACTTTCTACACATTGTTATAGGCGATATAGACTTCAGCTTTATGTATGGTCCTTTAAACCTTCCCATTCAACTAATGGCATGTGTGTGTGTATGGTAAACCTGTTGCTATTTCTGTCAGGCTGACAGCAGGTTGGGTTGGGATTTAGCCGGTGTTAAATCAGAGAGCAGTAAGTTAGAGTTGCCTTGCCTGCATCGTGTATTACTCATGTGAAGACTGTTTCAACATGCATCACCCATTTCTCATCAGAAACAGGAGCCCTCTTCACATTTGGAAAGAGCAGCTTTGCAAACAACGTGCCCAGTATATTCTGGGTGAAGAATGACCATCCAGTGCATATATCCTGTGGCTCTGAGCATACTGCTGTTATCACAGGTACACACACTACACTATATGCATAATTCTTACCATATTCACTATTGGAATAAGTCTATTTTTTTTTCCTGCAGCCAAGTCACACTTCCATGTCTGTAAATGATTGTGCAGGAAATGGGAGGCTGCTCATGTTTGGTGCTAATACCTGGGGCCAACTCGGGCTGGGATTCAAGCCAGCTGCCAGTAAACCTGCCTCTGTGAAAGGTACTCTACATCAGAGTTTATAACTAGTAGTATTAGTATAAATTAGTATATTTATATACTACTATAGTATAATTAGTATATGTTGGATATTTTCTAAATTGATTCTTTAATTATCTGGTCAGATAAAAAAGGGAACAGGCCCAAGCTGAGATTTGTAAATCCGTTGTTTTGCCTGACTAACAGTCCAACAATATACAGTTGACCTATGACAAAAGCAGCAAAACTTTACAACAGGCCACCTGAAATCTGGTATTTGGTATTTTTAGCTGAGATAAATGAGTGAAACTGTGAATCAGTTATCAAAATATTTGCTGATGAATTTGTTGTCATTTGATTGATAAATGAATTGACTAATTATTGTTTTTTTTTGTAATAACAGTAACCCTGTATTTCCTTTTTTTTTAGCCTTAAAGTCCGAGAAGGTGAAGCTTGTAGCTTGTGGGAGAGATCACACGATTGTCTGCACATGTGAGATGACAAACAATATTTATGTGACAGATGTTTCTGTGGACACAGAACAGTGGTGTCCTGAGGTTGATCTTGTATTGAACTAGGTTTTGTATATTTTTAGGGCAAGGTAGTGTGTATGGTGCTGGCAGAAACCAGGAGGGGCAGCTTGGTTTGGGCCACTGCAACAACACTACATCCTTTCACCTGCTGCATCCCTTCTGTGACCATGCACCAATCAGCATGCTTTCTGCAGGGTGCAACACCTCCGCTGCCTTAACAGGTTCAAACAGTCACAAGTAATAATGTAATAAGTGTCTCTGTGGTCTAAGGTGCAAACTGTGTGTGTGTGTGTGTTTCATAATCCTGTTTCTGTGTGTTGGTTAGAGGATGGGAGGCTGTTCATGTGGGGAGACAACTCTGTGGGTCAGATTGGTTTAGGGGACGAGGGATTTGCAGCAGAACCCAGAGAGGTGAATGTTGGAGAAGCGGTGATATGGGTCTCCTGTGGGTACCACCACTCAGCATTTGTTACAGGTACAACACAGTCCAATCAAACACAGCACATGACTCACTCTTCAGTTAAATATTTTATTCTGTCAAACAATTTCTGAAGCACATGCAAAACAATTAAAAGGAAGAGGCTGTTAGACGTTCGGACAGCCACAGTACAAAGAAATGGTCAGCTTACCTTGAGAAATACACTTGCACTTTTTAACATAATGTGCCCCTGTGGTGTTGGATATTGTTGCACAACTACAGGTGGATCCTTGCGTATTTCGGCTCTTTGTTATATTTGTATTTTTATATTTGTACGGTGAATTGTTTGTGTGTACTTGTATTTGCAAATTAGCTCACTCCAAGTAAGGATGAATAATTAATACAAAATAATACGTAGCCTTCAGATATCTTTAACATGATTCATTGTGGTGAGAATATTGTGTTGGCTTTCAGTGGATGGAGATCTCTACACGTTTGGTGAGAGTGCAAATGGTCGGCTTGGTCTCCAGGCAGAGCAGTTTGCCAACCACAGAGTCCCTCAGCGGGTGCAAGGGATTCTGGGTCGTGTCACCCAGGTGTCCTGTGGAGGGGAGCACACTGTGGCACTTACAGGTAGGTTAACAATATAAAGCCTATGTTCCAGAAAAAGACACTATCACACAAATATCTCACCTGTTAATCAGTGGTGGAAGAAGAATTGAGATCTTTTACTTAAGTTAAAGTAGTGATTCCACAAAGTAGATACTCATTTATAAATAAAACCACAGCATTTAAAGTTTTATCAAAGAAAAAGCAAATTATTACCTAAATGTGATTTAAAATACTATTTTACATGATGATCATATTGTGTTTACTGTCATGTATTCTGTTCATTACTGTCAGTAATTAATTACTGTCTAATCAGTAAAGTCTGTTTCTCTGTGTATGTTTTCTGTGCCAGAGGAGAACGTGTACACATTTGGCAGGGGTCAGTACGGTCAGCTGGGCCATGGGACATTTCTGTTTGAAGTTGATTTGCCAAAACCGCTGGAGCACTTTTCTAACAGCAGCATCAGAAACATCATCTGTGGAGAAAACCACACTGTTGTGATCACAAGTAAGCTATCTCTGAAGATTACTCCAGTCATTGCAATAGTATTTATGTAGTAGCATGTTCACCATTGTGGTTGTTCATGCATGTTTTGTATACTATACATAGCAAACACACCAAAAAGTCATGGAAGGCATATGTTTTTTCAAGGCTACTGAATAATGTGTTTTTTTTAATGAATGGGGCTGCTGATTCAGTTACAGCCTTTTATCTTGTACATAGTTTCAGATCTTAAAAACACCAGCCAGTCTGCCTCGCTACATTCTTGGCCCAATCAAAGAAACCCGTACAATAGTCACACAGCAGTTTAGGACTGAATCTACTTATCTGTTCTCTTGTTTGGATATCTGTATGTTTTTTTTTTTTTTTTTGGTTAATCAGTCAATTGTTTTGCTTTATAAGCTGCAAGAAAATAGTGAGAAAATGGCAAACAAATTCCCAGAGCCAATGGTGTGGCCTTATTTTTGTTTTGACAACAAATAATGAAAAGCAGCATATCTTTTCATTTTAAAAACTAAAACCAGCATGTTTGACATTTTTGCCCGATAAATTGCTTAAACAATTAATAATTTATCAAAAATCTTTGTTAATTACTCAGTTAACTAATTCATTAAGCTACTAACCATTTTAGCACTACAACAGTTACATGACGATTACACCCAAGTCGTGCAACTTTAAAACCTTATTCAATGTATTTTTCCTCCTCCGCAGACAGTGGGCTGCTCTACACGTTTGGTGATGGTCGTCATGGGAAACTGGGGTTAGGGGAGGAGAACTTCATCAACCAGTTCAGCCCAACACTAAACACACGGTTTCTCAAGTACAAAGTTCAGTTAGTAAGTGAACGTGATGAAGGGGGTTAAGGCCGGCACAGCATGTTGTCCAATAGTCACGTGGTTTCATGCCTAGCTCCACCTGTGTGCATGTCCTTTATATCCTTTAGCAAAACAATAAACCCCCAAACTCTTCAGCTTAAGTTGCTGTATACGTGCAGTCCACCTCCTAAGTGGTATGTCCCGTATGTTTGAAAGTAAATAAGTATAAATGGGTGGGAGAGCAGATTAGAGGAAATACATAGTACATAATAATTAACTGTAATGAGTGTGTTTTTTGATCTTTCCCTATGTTCAGGTGTCCTGTGGAAGTAACCACATGCTGGTCCTGGCTGAACCTAGACCACCAGAGAGCCCAGACGTGGTGCCAGAGAAGGATATCACAATCAGTGACAACTTTTTGGAGTCAAGCCACACAGAAATTCTCAACCTGTTCGACAGGTTGATTGATCCAACTGCACTTGTCCCACTCTCCGCCCTCGCTGCTCGAGCCCGGCACAGAGAAAAAGTAAGAACCTGCTCCTTTGAGTCTTATCTTCCAAACATAACCAGGTTCTTATAAGTCTTCCAGAACTAAATAGTCATTAACTTAAAATGTTAGCAGCTGTGTACATGGTCGAACTTCAGAGTATCTGCAGGTCTCAGTAAGCAGGCAGCGGTTTGGAGAAGTTACAAACCTATAAACTAAAAGTAGGATTGTTGCAACAATGGATTGTGTGTGCAGGAGGTTGTTTGAACTTGTGGAGTTTCAGTCTGAACCATTAGACCTCGCAAAAACCTAAATATACTGACGATTATTTTCATCATCAGTCTGCTGATTAAATTCTTGATTAATAAATTGGTCTACAAAAAATTGACAGTGTATATATGTATATCCTACAGCACAAGGTGACATCTTCAAATGTCTTGTTTTGTTCAACTAAAAGAGCAATACCCCCAAATAGTTCTTGGTTATTTTGATTTTGATTTACCTAATTGATTAATTGACTAATAGGTGCAACTTTGAAATGTACTAGCTGGCTAACCCTTCCATCCATTTTATGCCACTTATCCGTGTCCGGATCACTTTAATTTAATTAATTATATCATCGGCAATTATTATAATATGTTGCTGTGAAGCACTGATATAATATTGCCCCCCACTAGTTTTCCATCACACTTTCAAACTTTGGCTGATATGATTGTGAGACAGGTATTAAAAGGTCTTGAAGAGTCTTAAATTTAACTTGAACCATGCACATCGTCTTAGCGTCAGACAGTTGTAATCATTGTTTAACTCCAGTAGGGAGCAGTGTTGCACCAACAAGTGGCTTAACTGTAAGGCCACTATGTAACTGGTTGGGCTCCATAGATGTGATTTAAACCTCATTCTCAGTAATGTTTTTGCTGTTGTCTTTCAGGAAAGCTCTGTGGAGCTGTTTGGGGAGATGTTTCAGAACCTCCCACGTCTAAATTCTGGCTTCCTCAACACCTCCTGGCAAATGTCTAGAAATATCCTAACCCCCGAAACACTTTCAAAGGACATTACTACCCCTTCATCATCTCCCAAACCCCTATCAGAGATAACACCAAGCCCACCGTTCTCGCCCAGATCTCTGTGCAAATCCCCTCAGAGTCCATTTTTGTCCTCAAAGCCATCGAGCCCACATTCTCAATCATCAAACAAGTTTCAGAACAAAGCCTCCAGCTTTACCTCCTCTAAGTCTCAATCCAAAGAGTTGCCCTCTTCTTTACTATCGCCAAAATCTAAAACTAAACGTAACGCAAACATCCCAGTCTCCCCAAAAAAGACTGCAAAAAATAGATTACAACATGTGGCAACTGCTGAAAAGGCCTTAATTGAAAGATTGTCATCTCCTGTACCACCTAAAGAGCCCTGTAGCCCCACTAGACCCCCCACTTACTTTCCCAGTGAACATCTCAGAGAGAACGAGCATCCTGCCTCCGCAAAAACAGGTATGTTGATTACTTTCCTGGAGTGTCTGTTGTAGCCAGTGCTGAGCTGAGTTTATCTTGGAAATCCTTGAAGAAAATCTATTAAAAAGACAGATATTGTTGTGTACAGCAGTTTAACCAACTCCTGTCTGTTCTTTCAGAGGGAGAAACTGTGCAGAGGCAGATGATCACCCAAGATGTGGAGGAGAACAAAGTCGACTCTGACTTTTTGCCAAATAAGGTGAGAGAAAAAGTAAATTTTAAAAGCTCCCTGTGCAGTGATTTGACTTTGATAGAAGACAGAAATACTGCACTATATTGTCCATAGACTCATAAACATAGCGTCAGTTAGATGTTATTTTCCTCTTTAGGCTTCTTGGCTGCGGTCTAGATTATGTGTACTCCAGGGCAGGAAGCAGCAATGTTGAGCACTCGCTGACTTTTCCAGGAAATGTGCATAGCTCAGCATACATACTGCATGTGTGTGTGTGGAGAAGTTTTCCACTTATTACAACACTGAGGTAAAATATGAAGTGGAATTTGGTGTTTTGTTCTCTCATTTTTTCACACTGATTTGCCCCCCCCCCCCAATAATGTCTGTAAGGAATCTCCTCTAAACAGATTGAGATATTTGGATTGCTTCTGCTAATACACAAATGTGCTTGTGCTCCACCCTCAGATATACAAACATACACACACATACACATATGCAATGCTTTGGAAAAGTTGGCCGGAAATTTGCCACATCTCATCAGTGTTTCCACAGCCAAGGATGAAGCAAGCTGTGAAGCAGTCTCCTACGTTGTAGTGTGTCATAGCACAATATGTGGTGCTCAGTAACTCATTCCTGCCCTAGTTGTAGTGTTGTATGTGCGTTTGTGTGCAGTGGTGGAAGATATATTCAGGGCCTTTACGTAAATGTACTTAGTATTTACTTTCCACCGCTTTCACGTGTTTGCTTCCATGTGTTTGGGCATTAATGCGTCACAGAGAATAATCTACAGGTACGTTTGAACGCCTTATGGTGCATGAAAGGGTGATTAAATAACACCCGACTGACCTCCACTTAACCAGTCTATTTTTCTTCAGTGCAAATGGAAAAAATAAGGATTTCCTGATTATTTCTCCACCATCACCATGGTTTTCTCCCACCCACATCTGTATTTAAATCTGATGACAGATTTGTTGATGACTGATTTGTTACGTGTGCCCACCATGCATATGTCCAATGATATTCTTGGTATTACCGTCAAGATCTACCCAGACCCCATAAAAAGCCATCATTTTCCATATGCTTCAAGATATTTTTCTGTTTCAAATTATACTGTGCAAAAATGTATCAAATGTATTTGTTGTTGCATACATACTGATGTATATTTACAGTTATATTCAAAAGATCTTTTTAACCATTGTTAATGGATTAGATCTATACCTACAAAAACTACTGAAACATAGATGTATCTCATAATAGTTTTATTCTCTCAATGTACTATAAGATGAAATTTGGCAGTAAAACACATACAACACTAAATGCCATAATTACATATGCAGTCATATTGATTGCAGGTCTGCTGCTGTGCTTGTACAACCTCTCTTTCTTATTACTGTTTGGCGTATGACCTTTTTCTGCCGGTTTTATTTTTATTTTTACATCTTACTACATCCCTATTTTCTCTTTGATTTATTCCAGGAACAGAAAAAGGGCAGAGCTCTTAGAAGAGCTAAAGAAGAGGCCAAGGCATTTGCCGAACAGCTCCAGTCTAACGGGAAGACAGACCAGAGTTCTCACAAGGCCTTACCCACAGAGTTCCTGAAAGGGTCCAGGTCCTCAAAGAAAGAAGTGTCTGCATCAAAGGGCACAAAGAAAAACCCAAAGATCACATCCAAAGGAAAAGAGAACATTACCAAGCAGTCCAGTAAAATCATAACTCAAGAAGACAAACACGTTCAAAAGGAACTCTCCCATTTTAAATCACCAAAACATGACAAGAGCAAACTATCAGAGCTGAGCCCACAAACTCCACAATCTGTTTGGAAGACACTGACCGGAGCACAACAGAGACTGACTGAAGTGAAGAAAAAAGACAGGAAAAATAGAAATTTGCAAGAAGGTAATACAAATCAAGAGGATGTGAAAGACAGCTCTTTAAATAAAGATTTGATAGGCACACCAAAAAGGGAGGAAACTAAATCATCAACCTTGAACAAGACATCTCCTGTTTTTAAGGCCACGAAAGGAAATGAAATAACCAGCTTATCTGTCCAAAGTGGAAGTTCTACATCCGCAGAAAATGCTGCAGAGGAAGACACCAATCATTCACAAATCCAGGTTAAAAAAGCAGACGTTAAATCGACTTCAACAAAAGATCTGCACAAGGTTAAATCTGCACCAGGAAAAGGTCAAACTAAAACGCTAAATGTTAAATCATCACACGTGAAAAAAGAAAGCACACCTGTCATACCGCTTGCTCAAGCTGAAACTACGAAATCCCTAAGTGTGATATCTACACCTGTGAAAGTCAAAGGGAAGACACAACAGGTCAAATCCACACCAGTCAAAGATCAAAGTGAACATACCCCAGTTAAAAGTAGAGGCAAAGGAAAAGGAGCAGACATTGAGTTAAACACAGTTAAAAAAACGAGAGGTACACCTGCAGATCAGCAGAAGTTACCTGATGACAGTAAAAAAGTAAAGGACACAAAGAAAGCAAAGGAATCTAAACTGAAAGCAAAGACAAAGCCAGTGGGAGAAGAAGGAGAGATCAAAGTTAAAGGTGAAGCTGATGCAGACACTAAAGATAACACAAAAGCCAAGTCGTGGAGTAATAAGACTGAATCTCCACAGCAGGATACACCTATTGAAGTGCTGTGTAACCCAATTTCCTCACAAAGCCCTCAGAGAACTGAAGTTTCCGTAAGAGGTGCCCAATCCCTGCAAGGCTCTGAACCTGCTGATACGCATCTGCTTGTTTCTCAGAGAGACAAAGAGGAAACTCAGAGCGTGACTGAGGAAGAACCAAGGTGGGGGGAAATACTGAGTAACGCAGCCTCTATTCTTCCCGCTGTTGGGATGGCAGGTGCAGCTTTGGGGGTTCTTAGTGAGGCAGTGACAAGTGTACAGGGTTTCCAGTCCGAAGGAGACACAACTATCTCTACACCATCCAAAACATCCAGTCGAGCGAAGCAATTCGCGAAGCAGAGTGCGATTATGCAGCCTTCTTTCTCCTCGACATTGTCACGTCTGTCTTCAACAGAATCATCAAATCCATTAGAAGAAAACTCAGGGAAAGATGCTCAAGTCAGTGTCCTATCAGAGTCTGAGAATGCAGTTCAAGAAGAAGAAAGTAATGACACCACTCGTGATCAGTCAGAACAGGAGGCGGCAAAAAGTGACATGTCCGAGCAGGTCGAGGATGAGGACATTTCACAAACAGAGCACAGCGGCACAGACATGGAAATTTCACAGAAAGAACATGAAGAAGAGGAGGATGAAGATGAGAAAAGCTCCAAGGTCTCCAGTCAAGATGTGGGAGAAGAAACAGATACTGAAGATGAGGAGAAGGAGAGTGGAAGCGACGTGGAGGACAAAGAGGAAGAAGAGGAGGGAGCTGACAGTAGCAGTGACAAAGAGGATGAAGAGGAGAGTGTTTCTGGAGAGGGTGAGGAAGAGCGAGATAATGAATCAGAGGAGGAAGAAGGTGAAGAGAAAACAAGCTCCAGCAGTGAGGAGGATGATGAAGGAAGTGAGAAGAGCGATGCTACAGAATCTGAAGGGGGAAAAGAAGAGGAAGAAGAAAGCAGTGAGGAGACAGGTGAAGGAGGGAGTGACTCTGAAGCAGCAGAGGAAGAGGAAGAGGGAAGTAAAAGTGAAGAGTCCAGTGAAGAAGAGAGTAAAGAGGAAGAGGATGAAAGTGAGGCGAGTGAGGATGAAGAGGATGAAAGTGGTGAAGAGTCGGGGAGTGCAGCTAGCAGCAAGAGCGAAGAGTCGGAAGCAGAGGAGGAGGACAGAGAGGGAAGTGACTCTGCAGAGTCTGCAAAAAGTGAAGAAGAGGAAGACAAAGAAGAAGAAGAAGAAAATGAGGTTGACGAAGAGGAAGAGGGTGAAACTGAGGATCAAAAAGATGATCAAGATTCTACTGAAAGTGAGGAGGATGAGGAGAAAGACTCAGATGAAGATGAAGAAACAAATGAGAGTGAGGGAGAGGAAGATGATGATGATAAACAGGATGAAACAAGTGTTGAGAATGAGGAAGAGGAGATGTTAGGTGAGGGGGAAAGTGAGAAAGATACAGAGGCAAAGGATGATGAGGATGAGGGGCAAGCTGATGAAGACACTGCAGAGGAGGAAGAAAATGAGGGTGAGGAGGAAGATGAGGAGGAGGAGGATGAGACGGTAGAGGAGGAAGAAAATGAGGGTGAGGAGGAGGAGGATGAGACAGTAGAGGAGGAAGAAAATGAGGGTGAGGAGGAGGAAGATGAGACTGCAGAGGAGGAAGAAAATGACGGTGAGGAGGAGGAAGATGAGACTGCAGAGGAGGAAGAAAATGAGGGTGAAGAGGAGGAAGATGAGATCGCAGGGGAGGAAGAAAATGAGGGTGAGGAGGAGGAAGATGAGATCGCGGAGGAGGAAGAAAATGAGGGTGAAGAGGAGGAAGATGAGATCGCGGAGGAGGAAGAAAATGAGGGTGAGGAGGAGGAAGATGAGATCGCAGAGGAGGAAGAAAATGAGGGTGAGGAGGAGGAGGGAAAAGAGGAGGTTACAGGGGTAGAAGAAGAGGAGGGTGAAGAAGAGGGTGAGGAAGAAGTTGCAGAGGAGGAAGAAGGTGAGTCGGAAGCGAGTGCAGGTGAGGAGAAAAGTATGGAAGCTAATGAGAAGACCGTGGTAGGGACTGAAGAGGAGGAAGGGGATGAGGAAGAAGAGGAGGAGGATGAAACAAAGATTACACCGAAAACAGAGACAAGACTCAAAAATCAGAGAGAAGAGAGAACACTGGAACAAACTCAAGAAAAGAAACGTCTTGATTCTGAGGAAAATGAAGATGAGGGTGAGGAGGAGAGTAATGAAGCGGGAGAGGAGACGGGTGAGGAGGAAGAAGAGGAAGCAGAGGACGATACAAAAGTGGAGGATGAAGAGGAGGAAGATGAAGAAGGAGCGGAGGAAGAGGAGGAAGGAGAGGAGGAGGAAGAAAAAGAAGAAGCGGAGGAAGAGGAAGAGGAAGAAGAAGAAGAAGAAGAGGGAGATGAAGAGGAAGAAGAGGAAGAAGAGGAAAAAGTAAAATCAACAAAAACAAAGAAAGAGGACGCACAGAAACTGCCTCCTAAAGCTGCTCCCCCAGACACAAAAGAGAGACAGCAGAGAGAAACACCCAAACCAGCACCGAGGACGAAGCAGAGAGCTGCAGGGGAGAAGAAACCAGATGAGTCCCAGCAGTTCTGGAACAATGTACTGCCACAGTATCTGGACCTGCAGTGACGTTACCGCACATTGTGTAATTGAAAGGACAAACTGTCTCATTGTCTCAAGAAAGAGCTGCACACTGAGTCAGACTCAAAGTGTCAGCTATGTTTCAGTACATTTTTCTTATTGTCAACAAAATGCATCGGTCTATCTCTCCATACATTATGACGTCATTTTTTAACTTATCATTATGAAGTAAATGTTGACTGCGCTACATAATGGGAGAGGGGGTTAAGTGAGTGACTTTATACCATTAAATCCATTAAATCAGTAAGTAACAAACCCTGCCTACAACTGGGTGTTTTACTCTGCCTCTATCATAGCCCAAAGATTGGGGATCCAGATCAAATTAGGATTTTTTTACAGTTGTTTTTTGCCTTGGACAGTGGTCTGACAGCAGTAGTGATGTTGCAATCTGGTCTTTGCAGCCAAGCCTCCTTGGGGGGGAGCAGAAATACTTGGAAACCACTTTGAAAAAAAAAGGCCTCCCTGCTTGGTGCTGTATTATTCAAACTACAGACTATTTTCGGAGATGTTCAATTGTGGATGAATAGGCATTTGGGTTCTATTAAGTATTTGCAGCAGCAGAGAGATGTATGTGGGACTGACTTAAACTTGCAATAACTAGATTTTCTTTTGGCCATTTCAGCAGCAGTGGAAAGTTGTGAGCACAACATTGACATCAACATCTTTTAACTGGATTTGGTGAACTCAGCAAACAGTTGCGTATTTATTTACACATCCTTTATCACTTTATATTTGGCGTCATGTTTGTGGCCACCTGGCATGTAAATCGTGCTCCTTTTAGCTCTGTTTTTGATCTCCAGCAACTCCTGAGGGAAATATGTGGCTCTTTAGCTGCTAAATGCTTCGCTATGTTCACCAGTTATTCACTAACTGTGTCCATCAGCTCTTGAGGACGACGCTAAGAGACCAGCAAGAGTGAACGAAAACAATGAGCTGAAACTTGCTATGAAGCTCCGTAAAGCTAATTGATAATCCTCTGTAGAGTCGTCATGACGAGTGACCTGTTTCAAATTATCTCATTGTTTTCACACTGTCATTTTATACAGAGACTGCAGAGTTCTGGTAGACTCACCTCATTCTAACTCCATACCTGCAATTTATTTATTTATTTTTTCCAAATTTGAACTTGCATCCTCAGCCGACATCAGACTTCACACAACTCCCGCTGGAGACACAATACAACTTGATTTTCATATATGTAGCAGTAATCCCACAGACCTGTAAACAGACTTTGATGTGTAAAATCAGCACAGTTCCCCTTCAACAGACAACAACGGAGCTCCGTGGCACAGAGAAATAGGCCACATCAGGCATTGGCTATGTAGGCAGTACTTGTGTTTGTTGACAGTAAGAAAAATACAGAATATCACAAAACATCCTAAAATATAAATATGTACAGTATATCATTGGTCATGCAACAAGAAGAAGAATAACTGTATATGTTCTCATAAATACATTCGTATTCCTTGTTTCTGCCTGGATATTGTTAAATCATCATCCATGATTTAGATGATTTTACACCTTTGAGACCTCAGAGTGAACCATAGGTGGCGAATGTTCATATTGTACATGCCGCACCAAAATCACACCCCACTAATGTGTCTCTGTGCTATTCACTCCCTTCATAGTGAGAAAATGCCTGCAGTAATTACATGCTTTATAAGAGAACTGTATGTACGGTAGCATCAAAAACAATGCTTTCAAAATGCTTAAACCTTAAAAGATTCTTCAAATCACAGACAATGAGAACACCAGCTCAGTGGAGATCCGTGTAAACACCAGTTAAACACAACAAAACAAAATCCAGAGTCGATCTTAATCCAAAATCATTGCCTGTAACACCTCATCAAGGTGTCAGACCAATCCCTCAGAGCCAAGTGAGCAAAGATGGAGTGAGTTAACCCTTTCTTCACCCGACCTGAGAGGGACATTTCAGCTTATGCAGGCGTAACAGTTGGCTGAACCCCACATGTAATTACAGCTCAGGAGATCCTCTAGCACTCACATCACCACACGCCTCCCTTTCCTGTTTCCCGTCAAGACAAGGAACACTTCAACAACTTCATGTGTTGACTCGCCCCCTCAACGCATGCACACACACACACACACACACACACACACACACACACACACACACACACACACACACACTCACTCTACGCAGGGTCTTTAACCCAACCTTGTGCTTGTGGAGGAGAAAATTAAACAGTGGTTAGTCTTTCAACAGCTCTGTACTTTCACCAAGCTTTCCCGCTGTGCATTATTGTGTATGTGCAGAAATAAAATAATAATGAGCTACAGAAGGCTGCCATATAAATATCATATGGTTACTATAGGGCAGTGAATCAGAAAAGCGTTGCCAGGAAACAATTTGGATCAAGCACGACTTCATGTAAGATCTTCACATCATTAGAAAACAGCAAAGCAGGGAGTAAACTTAGTACCAAATGTTTACCAAACTGACAAATCTTTCAACTGTGCACCATCACTGTCTTACTGCTACCGACCAGTGATGACACTTCCCATGTGCTTAATATACTGGAATATTAATATGCAATGATCATAAACAACAAAAATTATTTTATACATAGCTGACTTAAGAAAGATGAGCAAACAACAGATTTCTGGGCTGGTAGCTGATTGGTGAACTCTCCCCCCTCTGCCCTTGTTTCCAGTCTTTATCTACAAAGTCAGCTGTTGAAAAAGGCAAAGATGTCAAAGAAATCTTAACCAACATCAACAACAACAAAAAGAAAAACGTAGAGAAAACTCAGAGAAAATATATTTGAAAAACACAATTCTGTCCTATCCCATTCATTATCTGGGCACCCTTGAGATTAATCTTGTGACCTGTTGATTGGGTCTGACCCCCCAGATTAGGAACCATAGGTCTGATTTATAAAGTTGCTTAAAATTTCACCATCTGATCATGTTTTTATGTTCACGATGGCATGAATTCTCAAGTACAAGTACCTCTAAGCTTAATTACTTAAGTACAGTAAACAATATATGACTTCAGGGACTACTTTTTTTATAAGCGGGTTCATCTCACTTGTGGAGATAATGGAGAACATGTCACAGTTTACCAACAGGAATTGGCCCCGTCTTCACTTTATCTGTCTCGCCCTATGCCGGTGGCCGAGCCTGACTGTATTAGGAGAATCCTCCCTTGTTTCTGGAGCAAGAGGCGGGCCTTTGGAAAGCAGGAATGCACTGGAAGTTTTCCTGCAAGCAAGCTCCCCTTCACATGTCGAAGAGCGTCCGTCCCGCGCCTCAATATGGACATGTGGCTGCTGGTGCTCCTGTTTGTCCAGCTCTGTTTCTGCTCCGGGTATGAAGGTAAGAACCGTTGAAGGCCCTCATTCACCACTGAGTGACATTGTTAACCCCGCTGGGACCAGATTGATCACATTATCAAACAGTTTATCTTTTCTCTGTGTGTTGAAAAAGTTTGATATCACTGGATTGAGGTTGGATTTATATTAAACACAGATCTGATTGGGAAAATATTTTTGTTTCAAATTTGCGCATGTGTTTGAGGCTTCTTATCCTCATCGCTGGTTTTTGGTGAACCGCTGCTGTGTTTACGTGGAGGGGGTGGAAAGCGGGGGGAGTGCAGTGTGCATCTGGGGGACGTTTCTCTGCACAGAGCTCAGACTGTGCCACTAATGAAAACCCTGTAGCTGCAGTGTACTGGAAGTTTTTCCTTGCCTGCGCTTTCACTGCTTCACTAAGAGCGACCTATTCATCAGTCATTTGAATCAAACTACTGCAAAGGACTTTACCATCTGGTGACTGTGGCCTGGTCTGGAAGTGGTCACTGTACTTTACTGATGAGTTCCTCTCCTGGTGTTGAGTAAACACAGAAGGAGTCCTCTTTCTCCGACACACACTACAGTAGAGCTGCAACAATCAGGATTAATCGATCAAAAGATGAGTCGATTGCTAGAAAACTAACTGGAAACTACTTATTTTGATAATCAATTAGTCATCTAAATAATTTTTTCTTGCAAACATCCCAAATATTCTTTGATTCCATTTCATTTTTTTTTTCTTTGTTTGATGTCATTGTGACTATAGACTATCTTTGATCTTGGACAAGACATTTAATGATATCACCTCAGACTCTGGGAACATTTGATGGACATTTTCCAATACTCTCTCACCTTTTATAGAAAGAAATGATAAATCAAGAATGATAATTGACAGATTGATAAGATAGCTATCATCCAACAGAAGAAAACATACAGGCTATACAGAGAGAGATGGAGCCAGACAGAGCAGAGCCTGTCGCCTGCAGTGAAGAGCTGAATTGACTTCAAAGCTCAAGTTTGGATGGAGGAGTAGTCTCTCTCTGTGTGTGTGTGTGTGTGTGTGTGTGTGTGTGTGTGTGTGTGTGTGTGTGTGTGTGTGTGTGTGCGTGCGTTGTGGCTGTGTGCCTGTAGATGGTTTGAGAGTGGCTCACCGCTGCTGTATGATCATACAGGCTGAAACATGAACACAAGCTGCCGAGCAGATTTACACTGACAGACTAAAAACTGCTTGTTGAGCTGAAAGTCAGGAGTCTGGTCTGTACTTGTGGTGTGTGTGTGTGTTTGTGTGTGTGTGTGTGTGTGTGTGGGGGGGGGTGTGGGTGTGTATGTGTGTGTGTTTACGAGGAGTTTATTTTACAGGGGCATGTTTGTGTTTGTTCTGGGGGTCAATTTGCCCCTTTATCAGTTGTGTGTGTGTGTGTGTGCCTAAAACTGGGTGGGAAATGTTTGAAATATGGGTTTCTTTTAAAAACCAGAACCACTCTGCAGCAAGTGTTCGTAAAAGTCTGATCACATTTTCCATGATGATTCTTGTACTGATGTGGGTCAGGAGCTGAAAGATCCTCCACACAGGGAGTAACTTGGGGAAACGCCAGAGAGCACTATTCCTGCAGAACAGTCACTCTTGTCCACAGTTGTGTGGCTGCAGGAAAAAAGTGCAACACTTTCTGAATAATTATAAAGGAATGCCTAATGAACATGTCAGGTTCTGACTGTTAATTAATGAATAAATAAAAAGGAGTTAGTGGCTGACTGCTACAGCATGTCTGGTCAGAAAACAGGGGCAATGTCCGCTCCTCGAGTTTCACCGAACGTATTTGTATGTAGTTCAGCAGAGAATGTAACGGGACCTAAAAATGTTAACCTCATGGCCCTTGAGAAAAAGTCACCAAAGTCATTAGGATTAATCAGCTGGGGACCATGAACGCCTGAACAAAATCTCATGACGGTACATCCAATAGCTGTTGAGATATTTCAGTATAAAACAAAGTGGTGGGGCATCTCATCAACATTCCCATCTCTAGATAGGCCATACTGTATGTAAGAAACGCTGTGTAAGAGCAATCTGTTACAGCCAATCTAAAAACATTTGGAACTGTAGGATTATAACATACACTATCCAATCTAATAAAAAGCTGAAAATAGCTGACTCGTCAACGGCAACATAAAAACATCATTATCGCCTTATAAAATCAATTTGGTTATGTTGTCTTTCTGATTAATACAGTCCAGACCCAAGTAATTGGATATTTTTTGTTCTTTTTTCTCTGAGCCTGAGCATATTGAATGTCAAATGAAGTAATGGATACTACGTTAAAGTGCCAGGTCTTAACTTCAGTGGGGAGCAGAGACTGTGGGGGGCTCCAGGCAAAGAAACCGATGCTGCTATTTACAGAAGTTCCCCCAACGCCTCAAATGCAGACTCTTTGTAGATGCTATAATTTACAGATATTCCCTGAATGCCTCATGCAGGCAATGGGTAGATGCTAGCTACAGCACACATCATCAGGGGCAACAGCAGTGCACTGTATAGTGTCTTTAATAGGAGGTTTAAGGGGGTTTATAGTTGTCATTGCAAAAGGTGTCAATGTGAGGGGCCTTCGGGGGCCCATTTTCCCCTTTGGTGCCCTAAGCATTTGCCTAGTTTGCCTGGTGCGCCTCTGCTTAACTTTCATTTGAGTAGGTTTACATCAGTATTTAAAGAACTGTGTCCCTTTTAATGCGCAGTGTAAAATACTCTGTTGTTCACGCTGAGGGAAACTGCAGAGGCAGCTGATAACTCTCTGTGGGTTTGTCACATTGAGCGTTCCCGTTCACATTAGTCATTTGGTCCATTGTTAATTAAAAAACTATGGATTAGCGCAGCTGTAAGAAGAGACAGATACATGCTGTAATAATACAGTGCTGTGAAATGATCTGTTTCTGAGTGTGAGTCTACATCTTGAACGCTTAGATGAATCATTCTGAGTTTACTCTGTTGCTCTTCATTTTTGGATCTCCTGCTGAACTGCCAAGTAGCTCCAGAGCCTTTAATGGAAATGCAGTAGTATTTTATGAATGACACAAACCAGAGACAGCAGAGCTCTCGCAATAAACATGAATGTTTATGTATAAATGTTGTAAAACAGTGACACTAGATGCTAGCCAGATGAATGGCTAAAGTATAAGTAGATAAGTAAAAAGTATACAAATAGATAAAGTATAGGACATATTACTGTAACATATAGCTGTATGATTCATTTTTCACCAGTAATACAATATATTGTGGCGAGCTATGAGTCCATTACTGTAACTACTTATGAATTGGTGTACCTATTGTAAAGTGCTAATAAGATAAACAGCAGGAGTTTGTTCCTCAGGGTCACAGACAGCTGATGTGATTAAAGCAGCAGCAGACGTGTTGGTTACACAGTACAACTGGAACAGTAATCATTAGTGCTCCAGGAGAAGTTATATAACTCTGTAATCACGGCAAGTTGAGTTGAGTGATGAAGAAATGACATTCCTTTTTATTTTCTGCTCTCTTCTACTCTACTCAGCCTGTAGCCATACTTCAACAGGGGAGTGAGCTTCCACATAATGACAGTTTGTATTACAGGCCCTCAGAGAAAAGCTAATTGGAATATCAGGCTCTGTAATTTAAAGCTTATTCACTCCCAGAGGTTTTGCGCTGCCTGCACTAGTAACATTTTGACATCTTTCTTGCCGAGAACTCTTTTGAAGTAGTAGAGTTGAGCAGGAAGATGACGCCGGCTGCTGATCCCACCACATCATGTTGACAGATTTATTAGATAGAAGTGAAGATTAGTCTCAGATGGCATGGTCTCGCCTCGGACTTGTTTGAATATGAAATCCTTTTTTATCAACGATGACACATCAGGTTTAGCCAATTTTATCAGTTTCAATCCTGGAGGTCCGGTCGAGCCTGCGCCACCTACAGACAAGGAGAGGAACAGCAGCCAGCAGGTTAGATCTGCAGGTGAAGACATCAAGGATGGATCAAGAAAAGTAGATAATTCACAGCATACACCAAAAAGAGTTTTACGGAAGTGTTTCAAAGCCTTGTATCATAGACCTTTTACACAAAGATGACTTCACACACTGCACCACCAAAGGAGGGAGTTTTGTTGAGTCATACTTCTGGGAGGTTTACAGAGTTCACACTGCTCCGGTTGTCTGTATATGTCCTCCTGGTTACTTTGGAGAGACAAGAAGTCTTAACCAAAAAATAGGGATGCAAAGGCCAAAAGAAAAAACAGTTCAAGAAAATGAACAATAAACATTAACTAAATTCGTCCTTTAGTTCTGTCTGAAGTTCTGTTTCACGTGTTATTGTTTACATATTTCTTGCGTATTACTTCACCTCACATGTCTAAATATTATGTAGACAATTATCATAGTGCCTGAATAAAGCCAAGTAATAGATGCTCATCAAAGAAAAAAATATATACAAGTGTTTACAAAATCTTTGAAAGTTAACATTTGCTTCGCTGAATTGTCTCGGTCTTCTTGTTTCCAGTCAACAAGTCCATGGTGCATCCAGAGTTTGATATCTGCTGGAGGCAAGAGTGGCAAAATGATGTGCCATCTTTATCAGTGATTTTATTTTAAGATATTTATAATGGCGTTTTGGACCCTTTTGTTCTTTTCCTGGAGAGATATTGATTACATGTTAGGACTGAGCTTTATGCATCAAGAACATGTGGTTAGTTCCTGTGCTGGGAATGATTCTCATTCTCTGTGGATTTTGTTTATGATCTGATGATTTTATGTTTTTGTTTAGATTGTTTACAACCTTTAAATATGTTTTCTACTGACCGAAATTAAATAACAGGACCACTGATAATGTCAGTAGCTGTATCTGTATCTTAGTCATTACAGAGTTTGGTTACTTGTTTAGTGTTGATTGAAGATGTGGTAATGTATCTGTGAGTTTATACAGTCTGATCAAGTTAAATGTTTGTTCCAGGCTGTTTTACTTGGCTTGTTAAGAACTATACAGCAGGATCCACTTTCCCATTCACTTGTAAATAAGGGGAAGTGGTGACAGACTTTCACCTCACTGTATATACACAGTAATACAATATTTGACAGTTACGTGGTGGTTATGTTTATCAGCCAATAAGATGTGGTACATTAAAAAGTAAAATTTAATGACAAAGGGTATTTTTTCATTCGTTTAGATAGAAATAGTATCAAAAATTTCATAAGAATTTTATGGATTATAATAATATTATAATAATAAACTAATTTCCATGTCATCGTTTCTGGCAACACCTACCAGCCAATCGGAGACAAGTAGCCTCCCTTCACCACGGTGTAAATTGTCATATCTTATTTGCTTGGCTGCAAATTGTTACAGAACTGATCTACACACACAAACACACACACACAAACACACACACACACACACACACACACACACACACACACACACACACACACACACACACATACATACACCAGACATACCTTTCTCTCCCTCCCTCCATTTCCCCATTAAGAAGCAGACACTAAAGTTTTCCCATTAGACAGCTAAATCTGACTCACTCAGTCTGTGGGTTCTCTCTGTACAATCCATGCTGTGTGATCCGACATCTAAAACCTCAGAGCTTGTTGTCTGTGTGTGTGTGTGTGTGTGTGTGTGTGTGTGTGTGCGCGTGCGTGTGTGCGTGCGCGCGCGAGTGTGTGTGTATTAGATGACTTGCAGCATTATGGTCCAGACCAGCTTTTATGAAACTGACTGAAAAGCCATGATGAGGAATAGGGAACGGGGCGGGAGATGTGCTCACAGTATCAGGTTCACTGACCAACATGCGGCTGATATCTGAAGCTGGAGAAGGTTGAACACTCCTCCCTTTTGGATCCTGAACAGAGGATGCATTCACACCAGGGTTCATAACATCCCAGGTTGAACACCCCTCCCCCTTCTTTTAACCCCTTCCTCACCCATTTCCTCTTTCCTCTCTGTTTTTATTGCCTCCTGACCTGCCCCCCCCATCCCTTCTTCCTCTGTCCTTAAATAATCCTCCTTGCTCATCACAATTCCCTTCACATTTGTCTTTTACCAGTGCTGCTCAGCTGTGTCCTCCACCAGCTCTGCAGCCACCACTCAGAGACATTTCAGTTCCTCTTGAATGCTGCTGTTTTATGCTCTGAATATATTTTTGCTCTGTCTCACAAATGTGTTCACTGTTAAAGCTGAAAATGGATTGCTGTCTACGGTAAGTATGATCCATGGGAGCTGTTTTGGAACAAAAAAAGTTTCAACATACTCCTTTCATTTCTACCAATCACAATATGGGGTCACAGAGTGAATCTTTGTGTTAAACAGATTAACTTTTCCCAACGAGCTGGAAAAAGAGGATCTTTTGAGGTTTTTTCTTTCTGCATGTGTCCTGTCCAAAAGATCCAGATCACCCCCCTGGAGTCTGGTTCAAATGAAAAGTTAAGCAATGTTTTTAAGCTTGGTGCTGCTTTGCTGTAAAAAAGAGAAAAAAAAGAGAAAAAACTCCCATACGTCAGCCCAGGACAATACTTTCAAACATTGCCTAACCTCTTGGATGCAGCTCTTTTTTCATCATATTAGTTGCTTTTCTTTTTTTTTTCTCTTTCACCCCCAGGATCAGGACACTACGGCTACGGAGACGATGAGGACTGGTATTCTCGTAGATATAAAGGTGACTACATGCTGGGTTTGACACTTGACGGGAACACGCACGCATACATACATGCAGTAGATGCATTATGAAATTTTATATTTTTTTATATTATATTTTTTCATTGTAGGGAGTGAACCAGCTTGAGACCAATCCCTCTTTGAGAGTTAACTTAGTTCCTCTAGTTTAAAGTCCCAGAGAAATGGCAGTGAGAGCAACTCCATCTTCTGTAATGTGAGATATTTCAGAGTGATTTAGAGGATCTGAATAAGATCCTTCAGATTTGATTGATTGCTCAAAAGTGGCCATGGCATGGCTAACACAGAGCTCCACCCACACCTCCTTCACCAGGGAAATGTATAAGTTTGAGCACAACCATGACTCAGATACACTCACCTCTGACACTGCTGCTCTGCTAGTTAACAGTCAAATGTGAAGCTAGTTTCCCTGAATAACATTTAATTGTATTCATGTATTTATATGTCCGAGGGTTCAAGATGTGCCGTTGAAAATAATTTAATGTTTTACAGGGAGAGAAAAGAGATTTAATACAATACGGAGAGTAATAATACACAGGCACACAGGATTAAAATTAGAAGGACTGTATTTTTTTTTAATGTCCCTGTTTCTTTAAAGAGCCGTAATTTAACGGTAGGTAGTTCAGCCAGTTATGTAAAATGACACAGTTATGTCAAAGTAGCTTCCCGCTTGAAATTCGGGGTCAGTTAGACACGGAACATTATCGTCCAGGCCAAACCAAACTCTCCCCTTGTGTAAAAGCTCAAATGTAGTGTTATTTTCTCTCACTCAGTGGCTCTGGAGACTTTGCCAATGCACACACACGCATAGAGAGAGGCAGCAAGGGAGGCTTGCAGTGTAATGAATACTCATTTTTATTCCAACTGGAAATTAGCCTAAGCCTGCCCGGTGTGTATTCTCCTCTCCAAGTGTGTGCATACAGTATGTGTGTATGTGTCGGACCACAGAGCTGAGTGCTTGTCATGAGCCAGCAGGAAATAAACTGCAGATTTTGATTTCCATGTATTGGAAACGGACCTTGTGGCCCCTCAAACTTGGCATCAAACGAGGAATTGTTGCGCAAGCATTGTAGAGATGGGCAGAGGTATCCGCCGTGGGAGGAGACAAGTTGAAAGCAAACATAATTGTCTTAAAGAATAGTTTGACATTATAGGAAATATGTTTTAGTTTAGTTTATTTGTTAAATTGGGGGATTGTGTGCTGGACTATTTCTTGGTCAGGACCAGTAACTTGTTGCAGTCTCCGTTGTTTGCTGGCTAAGTAGTAGTCCGTGACATAATACCCCATGAAATGGCAATTTGTCATTTTTACTCTTAGGGTTTTGCCTGGAGTGAACAAATGAGATACAACATGCTAATTAATGTGCTTTATAGATGGATCTTGTTTCTTATTGGCAGGACCAAACGTCAAAATATTGCAAAAAAAAATTTTTATGCTTGCCTGAGGTGGAAAAGTTGGTGTATGAACAATAACAACATGCAGCAAAGTGTATTAGAAAACACAATTACCGATAAATCATTTCATACACGAAGCTGTGTGTGTCCGCTGTGGCTTCCACTCCACTGAGGAGATGAAAAATATCAGTAGACAAAAACATTAGTGTGCAGATGTGTGCGTGAATCCGGACACTGTGACCTTCCTCGAGTTAATAGATCAACCAAACTCTGAATATTCACTCAACAGAAGTGGACACAGACATGCATCTATTCCTTTAATTAGGACTCTATTGTGCTAAAATAAAACTGATGCGTCTGTGGTTGGTCTATTCAGCATCATCATTTCAGAAAGACAAAATCTTGGAGGGATGCAGGGAAAGCTGAGAGTTCAAATCAGTAGTGTGATCACTGTCAATAGTAATAGTATAACAGCTGAACTCTCAACACAGACTTCTATCTGTGCGGAGGTTTTCTCACTCTCTCTGTGCTCCCTACACATCACCACACATCTGTCTTTTCCTCAAGTGAGACTACCTTCTGTGCCTCATGAGACACTGTTGGATTAAGGCAAGTCGCAGATAAGGTAATCAGAAATCCACCGTATCGGTCTGAACTCAGATGATGGGCGGGTTTTCACACTTACAGTATAAGGAAGTCTGTCTTAGCTTTTATAATCTCCAGGTAAGAGATTATTGAGCTCATGTTGAATACTGATATCAACAACCTTCTCTCCCATTTTGTGCTGCTGAGTTTAAGGTCATGCTATAAAAAAAAAAGTATAATGCCTCGATGTGGTGGAGAAAAGGTCAGCGTAGTTGTCTTTCCTTCCATTTTTAGGGACCCCGTGGTGCGCGCCCATTAAGGTGAAACATGGTGACGTGAGCTGTCGCACACCCAGAGGAGAGCACTACAGGAATGTGATGGGGACCCGCTGTAAAATCCGTTGTAAGCAGGGATACGAGTCCCAGAGCTCAGAGGTGGTGTGTATGGCCAGCAAACACTGGTCCTCTAACTACGCCTGCCGAGGTGACCGTGCACGCACACACACACACACACACACACACACACACACACACACACACACACACACACACACACACACAGTAATTAATAGTAATCCTTACAACTTTGAGCATCCAGGTTTATTCTGCAGCTTCAGCCTCATGTTTTTTCACTTGTCATAGAGATTTTCCATCCAAGTCTTGCACATCGGCTTAAAACTATCTGCAGCTGATGTTTGGAGTTTTTTTTTTTCTTTAATTGGCTGATGTTTATACAGCAAATTTGTAAACAATTACATGGGCCCATTACTTCTCCCAGAAGTGTGTTCTTGGCAGGTGTGAAAGCCTCTTTGGAAAGAAATGGTATTCAGAGCATGGGACAGTTGAGCTGAATTGCTCCATTGTAACTCCGAATCCTGATGGAAAATTACTGCCACTACTACAAATAGTATAACTACTACAGCTGCTCTCGAGTAAGTTCAGGTTTAAGGCTTCTTCTATCTAGACAGAGTAGGGCTGATGAGGACCAAGTTTTAATAATATGGGCCAATCAGTAAATACATTTACCAGGTTCAACTTATTGCAAATGTCTGAACAGAATGAAGAATAAAAAAAATAGTTCTCAACTCAAAAGCCAGCACTGAGTTAGGTAAAGAAATATCTCTGTGTGTGGGAGGGAGGTGTTAAATGATAAACGTGTTCAGTAAATGCTACAGCTTGATTTATGTAGTTCAGTGCGATTCATCGTTTACATTACAGAGTGGTTAGTTGCTCTGAAGACGCTCTGATGCTGCGTTTCCTATGAGAAAACTCACTATGGTAAAATTTGCTCTGGTGAAATCAACAAGACAGTTTTTAGAGTGTTTTGCTAAAGGATTGTGAATGTCATAGCTGTTTGTTTGTTTGTTTGTTTGTTTGTTATCTATTTCTCTGTTTTTGTTTTTCTTGGGCTATGGTGGGTGGAAGATCTAGTGTTTGGTTGTAAAGATAAAACCCTTCTCTGACAGAGATCCGCTGTGCCAAACTGGACATGCCCGTTAACGGCGGCTACAAGTGTTCGGACGGCTCCTACTTCAACTCTCGCTGCGAGTTCTTCTGCTCACCTGGATTCAGTCTGAAGGGCCAGAAGACGGCAACCTGCCAGTACAGCAAGGTGTGGAGCGCTGGTGTTCCCACCTGCGTCGGTAAGACTGTGTGTGCTGTTCTTTTGTGCAGAATTTGGTCTCCCACAGAGACCTGGAGCCTGCAGACCTCTAAGCTGCAATGGAAAAACACTGTGGAGACTGGTTTAATTACTTGCTTAAGGCACAATGTCAGCTACAGACTACTATATAAAAGTCTACAGCAATGACTATTCTTCATAATATAAAAGTTATATTATTGATGTTTGGAAAAAACAGGCCTCTGGACATGGACATATACATATACATAGACACACATACACAAACACATACTCTCAACACCAAATAATGACAAATGCTTTTCGCTTCTTCGCAGCCTGAGTCTGAGGCTGAAAATGACTACTTTTTTTGTGATAGGGCTTAGCTCTACTTAGGTGATCATATAAATGGCTGTGTAGTCTTGCGACCTTGTGAACAGTAGATAATCACAGCACACACACTCAGCTCACAGAAACAGCCAGCATGTTCTCACCAGTGTTGTTTGTGAACGTCTGTCTGTAAGGACACTGGTGCGACTCATTTTCCTTAGAGCAATGATGCAGTCTTTTTTGTTGTCACCTCAAAACGTGCTTTAATTATTGAATCCAATACTTTTCACACCAACCTGTCTCTCAGCGTCTCTGTTTGTCTTTATGATTCGACTCTGACGACTATGATTCTAGATGTCCAGTGTTTGTTGGTAAATGGTGCTTCAGGTGATAGCTACTAGATGTTGAACAGCTTAGATGTGGTGGTTGCTTTCTTTTTTTTACTGTTCACTAAACCCCTCCCCCTTAGTTTTTCCCCCTTTTCTTTATAGTTAGTAGTATTATTATTATTAGGACTTACTAACTAACCAAGAATGAGCTGTTTCTTCTACATTAACTGCTGAGGATGCTGACTTTTTGCGTAACCACCAAGACTCTTACAGGGTTCTCACTATAAAATGAATGGTGGAAAATATAAAATAGTCAGTGGGAGACAACATTTTCAACACTGGGAGCTAATGCTGCGTGCATGTAGCACCTCTAGCTAATAAAGTCTGCTAGCCACAACTGTCATTTTAACTGTCAAAATAAATGAGCAGCCTTCTCTTGTCTACCTCTGGATTAATTTAAAGGATCAAAAATTAGCACAACTTTAAGTGTTTAATCTTCTCCCATTATAATAGAAAACTGTAAACGCTGAGTGAAAAAGCTTGACAGGCGTAGCAACAGTGAGGAGAAGGGAGGATTAACCAACAGTCATTTGGGAGTTACACTTTCCGCTCTGTCCAAATTTCCTATTTTCCATCTGTTGTCCATGTAATAAGACAGAATGTACATTTAAATGTGGAGCATGTGATTTGATTTTGAGATTTGTTTTCTCATTTGTTCCTTTACTGAAGTTTTTATACATATTTTCTCTCTCTCTCTCTCTCTCTCTCTCTCTCTCTCTCTCCCTCTCTGTAGATATTGATCCCCCTAAAATCAAGTGCCCTAATCTGAAGGACAAATGGGCAGAACCAGGAAAACTGACAGCGAGGGTAACTTGGGACACACCAGAGGGTGTCGACACTGCAGATGGCATCCTTACAGAGTCAGTCTCATCTCCTCCACATCTTTTTAAGCTTTTTCTTACATTTTGCTTCAGTGCACTCACTTCAATTTGTTATTCAGGGAGATCACATTGAAAGATTAAAGCTGAATCTGTCTTTTGCAGTGTTATCCTGAAAGGGAAACCTTCAAAATCAAACTTCCCCGAGGGGCTCCATAAGATGTCCTACACTGTGTTTGACCGCGCTGGGAACAAAGGATCCTGCCGCTTCACTGTCAGAGTGCGAGGTGAGTAAGAGACAGAAGCTCTTTGATAATCTGTGTGGAGCAGGGTCTCGGTAACACTTTTTTCTGTGTTCAATTGTTACACTTATAATTATATCATATTCATTTCTAGTATAATGTACATAATGACTTTCATGCAAAATATGGATCTTTTCTTTTACGGAAACACCTACACTTTCCCTATAATTAGTACCAAATTACATAGATCTTTGTGGGACATTTACTAAGAAATTAAATGGAAATAAAACAGTGCTACATTTTCTGGTCTTCACTGATATACAAAACTTTTTTGTTGCAAGGAGGTCAGAGGTTAATCTCTGGAGCTGACAGAAGCTGCTCCTTTGGCTCACAGAGACAAAATCTAACGGTGTGATTAATGGTCTTTCGTCAGCTTGTTGAGTTAGAAATTAGAAAAAAAAAAAAGTTGAAAGTACAATTTATCACAAAAATGAATTGGATAACTGTCCATGAGTGAAGTAGGTTAATGGAAAATGTCTCCATATAACTCTAACTATTTAGTACATTTAGTGGATTTATGTCAGGCCTTCTTTCATCCTGCAGGTTTTTTCCTTGTGATATATTCACCAGGCTTTAATGAACACCTGAACCAAATACCTGTTTAACACAAAGTGATAATGTGATACTCCCTGACTTAACAAGACAGGACAAGGACAACGGCTGCATCTGTGAGAGCCTTTGGAATGAGGCAGGCCATGTAAGCCAATTATGACTAATCCTATTCAATTTATTCAATCTAGTCATACAAACTTCAAAGGATCCAGCCTCTGAATTAAGACACTCTCTGATTAAGAAATTTGAATCTCATTCTTACGGTTGAAGTGTAATAAAGACAAAAACAATTCATTAATTCCAACTAAATTCCCTCCATGTGTAGGCTATGTTGATGTCAATCCTTCTGTCTCCTTTCTTTCAATGCAACCTTGTTGCTTCCCATATTTCCCGACACTGTGTGTCGCATGTGTCTCTGTTTAGTGCGCCGCTGCAGCTCACTGTTTCCCCCAGACAATGGCTATATGAAGTGTGACAGTGATGGAGACAACTATGGTGCCAATTGTGAGTTCAAGTGCACCGGCGGCTACGAGCTACAGGGCAGCGCTGCCAGAGTGTGTCAGTACGGACTCACCTGGTCTGGCACAGATACAACCTGTACACGTACGTACTGCATGCAGATTAACACACGCATACACGCAAACACACACACAAACAAAACAAGCTGTCTATTTTTTTTCTCAGAACAATTTGCAAAATGAATGTACAAATGCAGAGACAGGAATAAATTCAGTTAAAACAGAAACAAACAAAAGAAAAAGAAAAAGTTTAAAAAGTAAAAGAAGGAAAAGTTAATAAAAAAAAAGACATATGAGGTGAAGTTGATAATAACAGTAGAGGACTCAACACTACCATTAATTCTTCAGTTTTAGAGACATTATTTCTAATGAATGAGTGTCATTTTTTCCCAAAAGTTTTTGACCCTAGTTTCATTCTATAAGTAACTTTGGGCTACTTAGACTCCCAGTTATTTTTAATTTGGAAGCAGCTACTGTCTTTTTCTACAGTAGCAATAAACAGAACAATAGTATATAAACTTTGCCTACCTGTGCTAAACTGGTTCCCTGTGAGGAGCTCATTGGAGGTGAAAATGGCCCCCTCTGCTATCCATCGATTGGAAAAATCAATACTGGACGCCCCTCTATTGAATGTCTGTATCTGTGAGACAGGAAAAAGTAGTTGATGGGAGCGACTGTGTTGCAGCCTTTGTGCAGAAGACCATGAGCAATTAATACTCAATTGTGCATGTTCAGCTCATTGTTGAATACACTACAAAGGGTGCATGAATTTCTTGATTTCATCTGCATTGTGTTGTAATAAATAGTCTGCTCTTGCACTGTGTGTCATTGTCACTTAATTGTACATTCAATGTCATCGCAGCCATGAACATCAATGTGGGAGTGCGGACGGCTGCTGCACTGCTGGACCAATTCTATGAGAAGCGACGGCTTCTCATTATCTCGGCGCCGACGGCTGCCAATCATAATTATCGCTTCCAGATGACTAACTTACAGGTGAGGCATGACGCACAGAGGCAGTATGGGTTGTATGTGCGGTGACTGAGATGGGAGGCAAGAGCAGGAGTGAAGAAGCGATAGAAGTCAATACTGCAGGGATTTGTGTCCTCTCTTATGCTGCTCACAAAGGGGACGACAATGTGTTTGGTTTTTCTTTCTTGCTCAGCTGCCTAAGTAGGACAAAGCATAGTGATAAATAAATAGGGGGGAGGGCGTCTCATTGCACAGAAAATGTCAAAGCAATGAAGAAATGATACTGACACTGGCTCTGATAAGGCTGCTCTGGAGCTGAATGTTCCCGTCGTCAGTAACCATTCAGTCAGAACTGTCTTTAAATGTCTGATGTTTCAGAGCGACTGGGTTATCAGCTGAAAGACAAACCAGCGTTAAAAGACAGTCCGTTTGTGAATAGCTTGAAAGATCTGTCAGGTAGTTTGGTTATCTGCAGTTGTTTGTGATATCTCTTGTCACTATTTTGACAATTTGACTATTTTTCAATTTTCAAGCAAAAATGTCAAATATTCTCTGGTTCTTGCTTCTCAAAAATGAGGACTTGCTACTTTTCTCTGCTTTATATCAGTGTAATTGAACAACTTTGGATGCTGGACTGTTGGTCAGACAAAAGCCTTTCCCCCCTTTGGCTCTGGGAAATTAGGATTAACTAGTATTATATACAAAATTTCATTCTAAAAATGTCCTCAAAATAACAATGGAGAAACTACCTCTGCAGATTTTTCAATATACATTCATACATTAGTGTTTATTACATCAACATTTAATTAACTACAGCTGATATAAGGACATTTAAGTGTTGATTAATATACATATTTGTCAGCTAATACTTTCCTCAATGAAGACTATGTATTACTTAATTTTCTATCTATCTATCTATCTATCTATCTATCTATCTATCTATCTATCTATCTATCTATCTATCTATCTATCTATCTATCTAGGTGTCGGTATAAATCAGTGTGTCATATTTTATTTTTGAGGAAAATAAACGCAATGCTTTTAGCAACCTGTAATCACACTCAAGGTCAGACATCCAAGTGAAGTAACAATGAGCGAACACATTTTTGAGTTGAGGGGGACTTTAATTAATCATGACAGTAATCATTAGTTGCAGCCCAAGTTCTGTCTATTATATCTTTGGTTCAGCATTATCCTCTGTACTATGAGCTGTGCTCAGTTTTGTTTTGCCTGCACAGGAATCGATACCAAAGCTATAGAACTCATACATCAGTCTGTCTCTGTCTGTCTCTCTTGTGGGAACAGCACGCTCAGTGTGGACTGGACCTGAGGCATGTGACAGTAATTGAGCTGGTTGGGACTTACCCTGCACAGATTGGACGAATTCGACACAGGCTGCTCCCCCCAGGACTCGCCCTGCAGCTCAGGTACACACACACACACATATACATGTGCGCACACATACACACACACTTTCCACAGCTGCTTACTGAGCTGATGTGTTTCCTAGGTTACTGCTCCAGATCCCACAAAGGTCTTTCCAAATGGTGCTGGTAGACAAGCAGGGCATGGACAAGCAGCGCTACCCGTTCCCGATCACAGCCGCCGAATTATTCACCACCATAGACACTTTCCCTCCCCGCAAGGACGAGATGTTGCTACAGCAGGAGGCGGGTCAGACCTGTCAATCATAAAACACCCTGGCCTTCAGCGCACTTCTAATGGACTGTCGACCATCTTCGATCCTTTTCCTCCTCAGTCACAGCAGACAGGACCTGCTCTGATCTTCTATTTCTATCCACATGTCACACACTCCTACCTGAACTCATTCAATCCTGTATCCTGAAGGTGTGAGTGTGACTGTGTGTCTGTGTGTGTGTGTGAATGCATGTAAAGTGTGTGTGCCATCAAAAGTTTGGATATCAGTCATGGTGCTGATCTGAAGCAGGGGGATTTATAGAAAGAGGTTACTAAATGGAATGGGTCATACAGTTACAATCATATTGATTCCTGAGTCTTGTCTTTCTGTACATGTTTTATTATTATTATTATTAATATTTTCAAATCAGAAATATGTTTTACTATTTTGTACAAAAAGTCTTTTTACTGTATGAACTGGAAAACTTTTCACCTGTCTAATATTTATGTCTTATTTCTCTAATAATGATGTACTCTGACACTCTATGGAAAACTGTGTGTGTTATGTACAGTGCATCTGTGCATCTACGTCAGAAATTACAAGACACTGATTAAATATGTCTTCACAGACGATGTGATCTTCATTGTGTCAGTGTGAATGCAAGAGGCTAATATGTAGGCTATCTAAAGTGTAGCCTATATGTAAAAACATTACATAGGAAACCTGTTAGAAATTGGAACAATATCATATATTGAGATACATGTCCTGCTAATAGAAACATGTATTTTAGTATGTCTTTTTATATTATAGACTTACTATATGTTACATGAATACAAGCCTGTCAGTATATGTTCATATTATATGTGTAAATATAAAAGATTGACATATATATTTAAATTTAATAAGAAATTATTAAGAAAATCATATACAAATAAATAGAATTTTAAAACTATGTTGTTTTAATAAAGTTGCACTTTACTATGAGTATTTCATTTGCGTTATGAACTGACCTTTATATATCCAGAGGATGTATATATGTCATAATAATATATCCTCTTATCGGTGACACATATGGTAACATTTCTCTTGATATGGGGACATATCAAGAGAAATGACACAAATCATATACATAAATGTCGCCAATTAACCTAATGTGCAAGTCTTTGGCCTGCAGGAAGAAGCCACACTGGCACAGGGAGAACATGCAAACTCCACACAGAAAAGGCTAGAGGTTTGAACCAAGACCCTTCTCACTGTGGGCCGAAAATTCTAACCAATGGATCCCTGTGCTGCTTCTCAAATACATCACAGTATAGCGAAGCATAAAAACATTAAAGTATATTATGGCATAAAAAGTCATAGTAAGTCTTAAGAATAGTATATAGTCATACTATAGGTCATAAGTCATAAAAATGTCACAGTATAGTAAGGCATAAAAACGTCAAAAAGTATCATACTATAGTATGGTTTAAAAAGGTAAAAAAAATATCATAGTATACTAAGGCAAAAAATCTTTATGATATATTATGGCATAAAAACTTTTTAAAAAGTCATAGTATGGTAAGGCATAAGAGTGTCAAAAACCATCATAGTATAGTGAAATATAAAAAGGTTAAAAAAATGTCATAGTATTGTAAGGCATTAAAAGATCAAAAACATCATAGCATAATAAGGAATAAGAAGGTAAAAAAAAAACGTCATAGTATAGTAAAGGATAAAATTTCAAAGTGTAGTAAGACATAAATACGTCAAAAAATGTCATAGTACAGTAAGGCAAAAAAACATAAAAAAAAGTTTAAGTATAGTAAGGCAAAAAAACATCAAAAAGCGTCATAGTATAGTAAGGCATAAAAACATCTGAAAATGTCACAGTATAGTAAGGCATAAAGTCGTTAATATACAATAAGGCATGAAAACGTCAAAAAATATCATAGAATATTAAGGTATAAAAAGTCAAAAAAAGTTATAGTATAGTAGGGCATAAAAACGTCTGAAAATGTCATAGTATTGTAAGGCATAAAACTGTTAATTTACAATAAGCCATGAAAATGTCAAAAAACTTTATAGGGCGAAAAAAAACCAAAAAACGTCATACTATAGTAAGGCATAAAATTGTTAATATATAATAAGGCATAAAAATTTTTAAAAAACGGCATAGTATAGTAAGGCAAAAAAAGTAAAAAAAAAGTCATACTATAATAAGGCATGAAAACATCAAAAAATGTCATGTTATAGTTAGGCATAAAAACGTCTGAAAATGTCATAGTATAGTAAGACAAAAAAACGTGATAAAACGTCATAGTATAGTATGACAAAAAAAGTCAAAAAATGTCATAGTATAGTAAGGCAAAAAAAAAGTCAAAAAAAGTTATAGTATAGTAAGGCATAAAATTGTTAATATACAATAAGGCATGAAAACATCAAAAAATGTCATAGTATAGTAAGGCATAAAATTGTTAATATACAATAAGGCATGATAACATCAAAAAATGTCATAGTATAGTAAGGCATGAAAACGTCAAAAAATGTCATAGTATAGTAAGGAATAAAATCATTAATAAACAATAAGGTATAAAAACGTCTAAAAACATCATAGTATAGTAAGGTGAAAAATCCCCAAAAAACATCATAGTATAGTAAGGAATAAAATCATTAATCTACAATAAGCCATAAAAACGTAAAAAAACGGCATAGTATAGTAAGACAAAAAAAGGTCAAAAAACGTCATAGTATAGTAAGACGAAAAAACCCTAAAAAACGTCATAGTATAGTAAGGCAAAAAAAAAGTCAAAAAAAGTCATAGTATAGTAAGGCATAAAAAAGTCTGAAAAAGGCATAGTTTAATAAGGAATGAAATCATTAATATACAATAAGGTATAACAACGTCAAAAAACATCATAGTATAGTAAGGTGAAAAATCCCCAAAAAACATCATAGTATAGTAAGGCAAAAAAAAGTAAAAAAAACGTCATAGTATAGTAAGGCATAAAATTGTTAATATACAATAAGGCATAAAAACGTTAAAAAAACGGCATAGTATATTGAGGTATAAAAAGGGCAAAAAAAGTTATAGTGTAGTAAGGCATAAAATCGTTAATTTACAATAACGCATAAAAACTTCAGAAAATGTCATAGTATAGTAAGGCATAAAATCGTTACTTTACATTAAGACAATAAAATTCAAAACATGTCATAGTACATTAAGGCATGAAAACATCAAAAAAATGTCATAGTATAGTAAGACAAAAAAAGTCAAAAAATGTCATAGTATAGTAAGGCATGAAAACGTCAAAATATGTCATAGTATAGTAAGGAATAAAATTGTTAATATACAATAAGACAAAAAAACCCTAAAAAACGTCATAGTATAGTAAGACAAAAAAAGTCAAAAAACGTCATAGTATAGTAAGGCATAAAAAAGTCTGAAAATGTCATAGTTTAATAAGGAATAAAATCATTAATATACAATAAGGTATAACAACGTCAAAAAACATCATAGTATAGTAAGGTGAAAAATCCCTAAAAAACATCATAGTATAGTAAGGCAAAAAAAAGTAAAAAAAACGTCATAGTATAGTAAGGCATAAAATTGTTAATATACAATAAGGCATAAAAACGTTAAAAAAACGGCATAGTATATTGAGGTATAAAAAGTCAAAAAATGTCATAGTATAGTAAGACAAAAAAAGTCAAAAAACGTCATACTATAGTAAGGCATGAAAACCTCAAAAAATGTCATAGTATAGTAAAGAATAAAATCATTAATATACAATAAGGTATAAAAACGTCAAAAAACATCTTAGTATAGTAAGGTGAAAAATCCCCAAAAAACGTCATAGTATAGTAAGGCATAAAATTGTTAATATACAATAAGGCATAAAAATTAAAAAAAACGGCATAGTATAGTAAGGCAAAAAAAGTAAAAAAAAAGTCATACTATAATAAGGCATGAAAACATCAAAAAATTTCATATTATAGTTAGGCATAAAAACGTCTGAAAATGTCATAGTATAGTAAGGCAAAAAAACGTGAAAAAACGTCATAGTATAGTATGACAAAAAAAGTCAAAAAATGTCATAGTATAGTAAGGAATAAAATCATTAATATAAAATAAGGCATAAAAACATCAAAAAACGTGATA
>NW_019525112.1:392779-398100 GCF_002814215.2 Seriola lalandi dorsalis
GCATAAAATTGTTAATATACAATAAGGCATAAAAATTAAAAAAAACGGCATAGTATAGTAAGGCAAAAAAAGTAAAAAAAAAGTCATACTATAATAAGGCATGTATACGTCATAGTATAGTAAGGCATAAAATTGTTAATATACAATAAGGCATAAAAATTAAAAAAAACGGCATAGTATAGTAAGGCAAAAAAAGTAAAAAAAAAGTCATACTAAAAAAAGGCATAGTATATAGGTATAAAAACGTCTGAAAATGTCATAGTATAGTAAGGCATAAAAACGTTAATTTACAATAACGCATAAAAACTTCAGAAAATGTCATAGTATAGTAAGGAATAAAATCATTAATATAAAATAAGGCATAAAAACATCAAAAAACGTGATAGTATAGTAAGGCGAAAAAACCCCAAAAACATCATAGTAAAGTAAGGCAAAAAAAAGACAAAAAACGTCATAGTATAGTAAGGCATAAAAAAGTCTGAAAATGGCATAGTTTAATAAGGCATAAAACTATTAATTTACAATAAGGCGAGAAACCCCTAAAAAACGTCATAGTATAGTAAGGCTAGAAACCCCTAAAAAATGTCATAGTATAGTAAGCCAAAAAAAGTCAGAAAACATCATACTATAGTAAGGCATGAAAACGTCAAAAAATGTCATCTTATAGTAAGGAATAAAATCACTAATATACAATAAGGCATAAAAACGTCAAAAAACATCATAGTATAGTAAGGCAAAAAAAAGTAAAAAAAAGGTCATAAGTCATCAGTAAGGCATAAAATCATTAATTTACAATAAGGCATAAAAACGTCAAAAAAAGTCATAGTATAGTAAGGCATAAAATTGTTAATATACAATAAGGCATGATAACATCAAAAAATATCATAGTACAGTAAGGCAAAAAAAGTAAAAAAAATGACAGTATAGTAAGACAAAAACGTCAAAAAATGTTATAGTATAATAACGAATAAAATCATTAATAAACAATAAGGTATTAAAAACGTCAAAAAACATCATAGTATAGTAAGGTGAAAAATCGCCAAAAAACATCATAGTATAGTAAGGAATAAAATCATTAATCTACAATAAGGCATAAAAACGTAAAAAAAAGTCATAGTATAGCAAGGCATAAAAACGTCAGAAAATGTCATAGTATAGTAAGGCATAAAATCGTTACTTTACATTAAGACAAAAAAAGTCAAAAAATGTCATAGTACATTAAGGCATAAAAACCTAAAAAAATGTCATAGTATAGTAAGGAATAAAATCATTAATATACAATAGGGTATAAAAACGTCAAAAAACATCATAGTATAGTAAGGCGAAAAATCCCCAAAAAACATCATAGTATAGTAAGGCAAAAAAAAGTAAAAAAAACGTTATAGTATAGTAAGGCATAAAATTGTTAATATAAAATAAGGCATAAAAACGTAAAAAAAACGGCATAGTATATTGAGGTATAAAAAGGGCAAAAAAAGTTATAGTGTAGTAAGGCATAAAATCGTTAATTTACAATAAGGCATAAAAACGTCAAAAAAAGTCATAGTATTGTAAGGCATAAAAAAGTCTGAAAATGTCATAGTTTAATAAGGCATAAAACTATTAATTTAAAATAAGGCGAGAAACCCCTAAAAAACGTCATATTATAGTAAGGCTAGAAACCCCTAAAAAACGTCATAGTATAGTAAGACAAAAAAAGTCAAAAAATGTCATAGTATAGTAAGGCATGAAAACGTCAAAATATGTCATATTATAGTAAGGAATAAAATTGTTAATATACAATAAGGCATAAAAACGTTAAAAAACGGCATAGTATAGTAAGGCATAAAAAGGTCAAAAAAGTTATAGTTTAGTAAGGCATAAAATCGTTAATTTACAATAAGGCATAAAAATGTCAAAAAACATCATAGTATATAGTAAGGCGAAAAAACCCCAAAAAACATCATAGTATAGTAAGGCAAAAAAAAAGTCAAAAAACGTCATAGTATAGTAAGGCATAGAAAAGTCTGAAAATGTCATAGTTTAATAAGGCATAAAATTGTTAATATACAATAAGCCATGAAAATGTCAAAAAACGTTATAGTATAGTAGGGCGAAAATACCCAAAAAACATCATACTATAGTAAGGCATAAAATTGTTAATATACAATAAAGCATAAAAATTTTAAAAAAACGGCATAGTATAGTAAGGCATAAAAAGGGCAAAAAAAGTTATAGTGTAGTAAGGCATAAAATCGTTAATCTACAATGAGGCATGAAAACGTCAAAACATGTCATAGTATAGTAAGGCATAAAAACTTCAAAAAATGTCATAGTATATGAGGTGAAAAAACCCCAAAAAACATCATAGTATAGTAAGGCAAAAAAAAAGTCAAAAAACGTCATAGTATAGTAAGGCATAAAAAAGTCTGAAAATGTCATAGTTTAATAAGGCATGCAAACGTCTAAAAAAGTCATAGTATAGTGATGCAAAAAAACCTCAAAAAACGTTATAGTATAGTTAGGCATAAAATTTTTTGAAAATGTAATAGTATAGTAAAACATAAAATCATAAATATATAATAAGGCATAAAAATGTCAAAAAAAGGTCATAGAGTATTGGTGTATAAAAAGGTAAAAAAAAGATGTAGTATAGTAAGGCATGAAAACGTCAAAAAACGTAATAGTATACTAAGGCATAAAATGTCTGAAAATGTCATAGTATAGTAAGGCATAAAATCGTTACTTTACATTAAGGCATGAAAACATAAAAGAAATGTCATAGTATAATAAGGCAAAAAAAGTAAAAAAAAAAGTCATACTATAGTAAGGCATGAAAACATCAAAAAATTTCATATTATAGAAAGGCATAAAAAAGTCTGAAAATGTCATAGTATATGAGGTGAAAAAACCCCAAAAAACATCATAGTATAGTAAGGCAAAAAAAAAGTCAAAAAACGTCATAGTATAGTAAGGCAAAAAAAAGTCAAAAAACGTCATAGTATAGTAAGGCGAAAAAACCCTAAAAAACGTCATAGTATAGTAAGGCATGAAAATGTCAAAAAATGTCTTAGTATAGTAAGGAATAAAATCATTAATATAAAATAAGGCATAAAAACATCAAAACACGTGATAGTATAGTAAGGCGAAAAAACCCCAAAAACATCATAGTAAAGTAAGGCAAAAAAAAGTAAAAAAACGTCATAGTATAGTAAGGCATAAAAAAGTCTGAAAATGGCATAGTTTAATAAGACATAAAACTATTAATTTACAATAAGGCATGAAAATGTCAAAAAACGTCATAGTATAGTAAGACGAAAAAACCCTAAAAAACGTCATAGTATAGTAAGGCAAAAAAAAAGTAAAAAAAAGTCATAGTATAGTAAGGCATAAAATTGTTAATATACAATAAGGCATGATAACATCAAAAAATATCATAGTATAGTAAGGCAAAAAAAGTAAAAAAAAATGACAGTATAGTAAGACAAAAACGTCAAAAAATGTTATAGTATAATAAGGAATAAAATCATTAATAAACAATAAGGTATTAAAAACGTCAAAAAACATCATAGTATAGTAAGGTGAAAAATCCCCAAAAAACATCATAGTATAGTAAGGCAAAAAAAAGTAAAAAAAACGTTATAGTATAGTAAGGCATAAAATTGTTAATATAAAATAAGGCATAAAAACGTTAAAAAACGGAATTGTATATTGAGGTATAAAAAGGGCAAAAAAAGTTATAGTGTAGTAAGGCATAAAATCGTTAATTTACAATAAGGCATAAAAACGTCAAAAAAAGTCATAGTATAGTAAGACAATAAAATTCAAAACATGTCATAGTATATTAAGGCATGAAAACATCAAAAAATGTCATAGTATAGTAAGACAAAAAAAGGTCAAAAAATGTCATAGTATAGTAAGGCATGAAAACGTCAAAAAATGTCATAGTATAGTAAGGCATAAAAAGGTCAAAAAAGTTATAGTTTAGTAAGGAATAAAATCATTAATATAAAATAAAGACATAACAAATAACGTCATAGTATAGTAAGGCATAAAAAAGTCTGAAAATGTCATAGTTTAATAAGGCATAAAACTATTAATTTACAATAAGGCATGAAAATGTCAAAAATCGTCATAGTATAGTAAGGCGAAAAACCCCTAAAAAACGTCATAGTATAGTAAGGCAAAGAAAAGGTCAAAAAACGTCATAGTATAGTAAGGCATAAAATTGTTAATATACAATAAGGCATGAAAACATCAAAAAACGTCATAGTATAGTAAGCCAAAAAAAGTCAGAAAACGTCATACTATAGTAAGGCATAAAAACGTCAAAAAATGTCATAGTATAGTAAGGAATAAAATCATTTATATAAAATAAGGCATAAAAACATCAAAAAACATCATAGTATATAGTAAGGCGAAAAAACTCCAAAAAACATCATAGTATAGTAAGGCAAAAAAAATGTCAAAAAACGTCATAGTATAGTAAGGCATAAAAAAAGGCAATAAACGTCATAATATAGTAAGGCATAAAATTGTTAATATACAATAAGGCATAAAAAGGTCAAAAAAACGGCCTAGTATATTAAGGTATAAAAAGGAGAAAAAAATGTCATAGTGTAGTAAGGCATTAAATCGTTAATTTACAATAAGGCATGAAAACGTCAAAAAATGTCATTGTATAGTAAGGCAAAAAAAGGCAAAAAATGTCATAGTATAGTAAGACATAAAAATGTCATAAAATGTCATAAAATAGTAAGGCATAAAATTGTTAATATACAATAAGGCATAAAAATATTAAAAAAAACGGCATAGTACATTAAGGTATAAAAAGGGCAAAAAATGTCATAGTATAGTAAGGCAAAAAAAGTCAAAAAATGTCATAGTATAGTAAGACAAAAAAAGTCAAAAAACGTCATACTATAATAAGGCATGAAAACGTCAAAAAATGTCATAGTATAGTAAGGCATAAAATTGTTAATATACAATTAGGCATTAAAACTTCAAAAAACGTCACAGTATAGTAAGGAAAACCCCCCCCCAAAAAAACCTTCATAATGTAATAAGCATAAAAGGTAAAATAATGTCAGTATAGTAAGGCATAAAAACATTAAAAAAAAGTTAAGTACAGTAAGGCATAAAAAGGTCAAAAAATTTCAGTATAGTAAGGCATAAAATCGTTAATATAGAATTAGGCATGAAAACGTCAAAAAACATAGTAGTATAGTAAGGCATAAAAACGTCTGAAAATGTCATAGTATATAGTAAGGCATAAAATCATAAACATACAATAAGGTATAAAAACTTCCACAAAGGTCATAGAGTATTGGGGTATAAAAAGG
>NW_019525112.1:398120-467049 GCF_002814215.2 Seriola lalandi dorsalis
AAAAAAACGGCATAGTACATTAAGGTATAAAAAGGGCAAAAAATGTCATAGTATAGTAAGGCAAAAAAAGTCAAAAAATGTCATAGTATAGTAAGACAAAAAAAGTCAAAAAACGTCATACTATAATAAGGCATGAAAACGTCAAAAAATTTCAGTATAGTAAGGCATAAAATCGTTAATATAGAATTAGGCATGAAAACGTCAAAAAACATAGTATATAGTAAGGCATAAAATCATAAACATACAATAAGGTATAAAAACTTCCACAAAGGTCATAGAGTATTGGGGTATAAAAAGGTAAAAAAATGTCATAGTAAGGCATAAAATCGTTAATATACAATTAGGCATGAAAATGTCATAGTATACGAAGTTATAAAAATGTCAAAAAATGTCATAGCACTGTATGGCATAAAAGGCGCAGTGAATTATAACAACCGCGAAGAACGTCATAGTTATAGTAAGGCATAAAATTGTCATAGTATAGAAAGGGATAAAAATGTCAAAAAACTTCAAAGTATAGCAAGGTGTTAAAATGTCATAGTATAGTAAGGTATAAAACAAATGCTAAACTACCACGTTGAACATGGTAAACAGCATCTTTGGAGCATATTACCAAGCTGCATAAGCATTATCTTAAGCACCACTGTGACTAATTATAGCCTCACAGAGATGTTAGCATTCCTGTAGACTTTTTTTTTCTCTCACCAGTCCAAAAACCCAGTGGAGCCTCTTGTGAGATAATTATGTTTTTCCGCTGTATAATAAACACCCTGCTCTCTGTAATGGAGTCATGCTCTTTGTTTGAGCATAGTGTGTCGGACAGACCTTCCTACATTAATCATAATTGTTAGCTTTGATGGTTGCGAGGTTAAAAGAAAAGGCATGCAAATATTTAAATGTGCCAAAGAACAAACTTCAGACACTCTTGCAGAAGAGCAGCAGTATATGGAGCTAAGATCAACTATGGGTTACATGGTTTGGTCATGAATCAATAAAAAGTAAAACCGTTTTAATCTTATCAGGTCTGAAGCATGGATACAAATCAGGATGCAACACCCAAGCTTTTTATATATTCATTAATTTTTCTTTGAGTGATTGTTTGCAATAGTCCAAACTTCTTACAGATGGTTTAAAAAGTTTTCTTTGGCTTTTTATGTTATATGTTCGGTTTTATATGTTCTTGGCCTGGATGTTTCCCTGGCAGTCGTTGGTAAGCATCGTTCAAAGTGGTTGGATTGGATCTGTAACACAAGCCAGTGATAAAAGGCACTCAGCCTGTGAACAACCTGAGTGATAGGTTTTGAAATCTGTAGGCAAAGAAGTTTTGTTAGAGGTTGTTTTTTTCTGGAAAAAATTAAGCAATAAAGTGATTGATTAATTATTCAGCATGTATTTTGATCATACATCAACTGGCCATTTTATAGGCAAATATGACAAATATTTACTGGTTTCAGCTTTTCGAATGTGAATATTTACCACTTTTTTTCTATCAATGTAACCTATTAACTTTTGTCATTTGTTACAAACCTTCAGTCAGAAAGCCTCAGAATAGTTTTGCAGCTGCCCACTTACAAAACAACACTTAATCAGTCATATGAATATTTAATATAAATAAATGAACAAATGAACAATTAAAATAAAAAGCAAAGTCAGTCAGTCTATGGAAACGTGTTTATTTCAAAATATTCTTGTTACACATTTGGGACAAAATAGGCTTGGATACAGTGAATCTGATGCTTGGAAACCAGACCAACAGAGATAGTACATGCTGTACATCAAGAGTTTCTTCAGTAATAAGGTATTGCACGAGTCTCTCATCTAAAATATGTTGCACACACTATGTATTATTACTGTAGTTGTGGAGTGTGAAACTGTTTTGCCCTGGGAGTTCAGAGCGTTTGCCAAGGACAAGCGGACAGGACAGGCATTCCACATGAGAAATGGTCATACGGGGTTTAACTTGAAAATCGTTTTTGTGAATTGCGTGATTCATCACAGGATGGTGGGTCGTGGAGCCCTGGGTGACAGGGACAAGGTGACGGTCACGACTCATCATTAGGCTTCACTTGAGATGACGGCAGCTCGTCTCAGTGCTGACTCACTCTATAACACACAGCCCCCACCTCAGGGTTCCTGGGAACACACTGAAAATCTCACTTCCTGTTGAGTTCCTCTTCTGAGTGTAAAGTGATGTCATTATCAGTGCTTTAGGTAACTTTCTTTTGTTCTTCTACCTCTGTTTTCTCTAATACAGTACCATGCAGTTTCTATTATTACACTGATACAGTGTTATGTAAATTTACATTGAAAGTAGTCTAAATTGTGTAATCTGTCTAGACTTTGTGCCACAGATTTTTTTTTGCAGACAACCAGGGGTGGAAAGTAACTAACTGGGAGTACTCTTGTAGTTGCAAGTACATTTTTTCAAGGACTTGTTCTTGCTCACAACGACAATGCTAGCATGCTGATGCTAAGCAGGTATAATGTTTGGTATGATGAAGTTTAGCTTTAGGCTTAATTAGCTTCTTCTCCTAATTAGATACTCCTTTCATTTTGCTTTGATAATCTTTTCCTTCATGAATCGAAAAACAAAAATTTCGCAGTGAGTGTAAGTGCTCTGAGAAATTTTCAACGTGCTACTATTTTATTTAAGTGGTCCACCACTCTGCTTGAGTAAAAATTAAGTCAAGTAGGATGGTACAGTAGTACTAACACTAGTCACTTTCCACCTCTGTACACAGCTGTTTATGAGGGGATGAATCTCAGCATCATTGTGTGCTTCAGAGCAGGATGCAGCTTGGTTGCTCATAAAGGGAATGTCTAAGTCTCTACATTATTGATCAGTGCCTTGTGTACTGCCTTACAAATGGTCTCCATCAGCTGTAACTACATGCAGAAATGACTCTGGTACATGAATCACAGAGACGAGGACAGACACATCAGGAGTCACTGTGTGCTTATTTGGTAGGTACAGTAAGTTACATACATATAACATGTTTTTTTTTTTTTCCATATACAGCAGTAAACAGCAGTGCTTGGTCAAGACGAGATGCTTCGGATGGCAGAGGGGCACATGTAGATGAGTGTGTAAGGCATGACTGGCTGCTCTGGACAGGAGAAGGGATCTGAACAGGGCGTCTCAGGGGAGGGAAAGAAGTAGGGAGAAGGACGGAGTCTCCACTTCTGCAGCTCTCTCCTCACACCACTTCTTTCTCTTTCTCCTCTCCCCCCTGTCATTCTCTTTTATCCTCTCTGTTTGTGCTTCGGTCCGCTCATGTGTTACACTTGCGCATGCTGGATCGCAGCATCAGAGTGCACTCGTGAGGGACTTCTGGGTTTTCAATCATGCGTTGCCACAGCCGCTGTTCCTCCCCGTATGAGTCCATCCAATCTACCTCGTTCCCGTAACTTTTGCCTTCAGGGAGGAAACAATGACATAAACATTTGTTTTACTTTGTTGGAAGTACCAGAGAATCCTGAGGAGGTAAACACTCTTACACGACAACACTATTATTTGATGAACTGAAATCTGTCAGATATTTCTGTAACAGTGGAGAAACCTGAATAAGTACCAATTAAATTGGCCATCATGCCCTCTTCTCCAAGATTTGGAAACAAACTAATTTAAAGGAACAGTTTTCACATTTTGGGAAATACAGCTGTTCACTTTCTTGCCCCAAGTTTGATGAGAAGACCATCTTGTCTGTATGGGAAATATAAAGCTGAAGGCAGCATTTAGCTTAGGAGCTTAGTTTTTGTGCTGAATAAAAAAAAAAACGAGATGTGTTAATTACTGAGCTTCAGATTTTGTTACTTTTGGACAGGTTAGCTGTTTCCCCCTGTCTTTAAGCTTAGCTACGCGGCTGCTGGCTCCAGCATCATACATATTGTTCAAACATAAAAGTGAATTTTGAGCTTCTCGTCCAAATCTTGGCAAGAAAGTGTTTTAACACAATTCCCAAAATGTCAACCGTTTCCTTTAAGTTTAGTTTAAGTATATCAAAATTTTACTTAAGAAGAAGAAGAAGTTATTGAGAAAAAATACTTTGTCACTTTCCATCACGCTGTATAATATTGGAGAAATCGGAATAAATTGTCAATCTTGCCTTTTTTCAGGATTTTGAGAGAAAGTTAAGTGACTCGAAATTGAAGAACCAAATTAATCTGTACGCCTGAATACTTCAGGGTTTTGTTGAGCCACTTTATGGAAAACAGACACTTAAATAATCATAATATGTACAATAGAAGAGAAAATAGGCCTCACTTTTCATTTCTTCCTAATCACACAGCTCTCACACAAGCTGTTTCCTCTGAATATTTTTCAGTCAGCCAACATCAATAGCCAGAGGAAGAATACTAGCTCTCAGTTATGCAGCTAAAGATTTTTGGCTTCCAGACAAACAAGATTAACAGATTCAGGACTTTTGTTTGATATGCATATATATCCGTGATTTAGGTCTTTCCAAGATATTTTGAAGCCATAAAAGCCTGCTTTTTAAATTACACATACAGCATTCAACCTCCTCAGAGTTGCTGTAAAGCTCTTTAGTCCACAGAGAACAGTTCAAAGGTTTTACCGTCGTATTTGAAATTCTGTGTGAGACATTGACCTTTTAAGAGAAAAAAAAATGCTTGAGGATGTCTCACATACTAACAAAGTCTAACCAGATATTTTTTTCTTTTTCCAGTAATCCACCTTACACACACCTGTGCCAGCTCCCAGCCTGACTCCTCCCAGGAAGACATTGCTGGCCAGGGCCTCCTTGTCCCACACGGTGAGCTCAAGGCAGACGTTGTTGAGGTCTCCTGGCTGCAGGCCGCAGTAGGTGAAGGTGTGGTTCCACTGTGGGTTCACTGTGCGTCGCTCCACCGCCGTCTTGTGCTTGGTTGACTTGTTGCTATCAGGGAGAAGGTACCTGGGGCAAAAAAACAAACAAACAATTTTACTGCACAAAATGTAGGCTGTGGTTTTGTTTTTGTTATGTAACAATCAGGGAGCATCTCACCCTTTTACAAAAGGATCAGAAGTGCCTCCGGACTTGACAGCGGTGAGATTTTTGGCTCCTTTGACTAGCAGCTCAACCATGCCCCCTTTAGGCAGAGTGAAGCTGCTCGTCTTCTTGCTTTTCAGGAATCCTTTCTTCACTGAGGGGGGTGGGGTGGGGGGGCAGACAGAGAGGAACAACAAACAGACATTAATTAAAATAAGAAAAAAATTATTTGTGTTTTACATGTGGAAATTATATGCACAGACACACGTGTGAAGAGTATGTAAAATTTTTTTAAACAATGAAACAGTGTGCTACATTCAGGTGTAAACAAACCGCATATGAGTGATTAAGTTATGGATAAACTGATTCCAAAATGAAATATATTGAAAAGGGTAAATCAGAATCAAAAACAAAATCAATCACAACTTCATGTAGGAGGATACAAGTTTTAAGACAACACTTGGGAAGATCAACTATTTCAGCTTTTATTTAACCAGGTAAGTCCATAGATTGTTTTTTGCTTTCCTATCCTGACACTATCACAGCATTCAGTTCAACAATTATTGAGGCTATGAAAAAGCGCAACCTCTCAGATTTATCTTATGACACCTTTGCTGGTCCCAAACTAAGTAACCAGGCAAGAAGGGCCTTTGTCAGGGAGGTGACCAAGAACCCAACGGTCACACTCCTCAGAAGTCCTTTCCAGCGATTGGAGAACCTGCCAGAAGAACGACCATCTCAGCAGCACTCCATCAATCAGGTAATTATTGTAGAATGGATAGATGGAAGCCGCTTTGTGTCAAAAGGCACATGACAACTAAAGGGCTCTGAAGAAAAGCTGCTCCAGAGTGCACGTGACATGAGCCTGGGGCGACAGCCACGACAGCACTCGAGTGGCTTCGGGACAAGTCTCTGACTGTCCTTGAGTGGCCCAGCCAAAGCCCAGACCTAAACCCCTTAAACATCCGAGGGGAGACCTGGATATGGCAATTCAGACACTTCCCATCCAATCTGACAGAGCTTGAGAGGATCTGCCATGAAGAATGGGATAAACTGCTCAAATCCAGGTGTGCAAAGCTTTTACAGCCTTACCCAAGAAGACCCCAAGCTGTAACTGCTGCCAGAGAGGCTTCTACAAAGTAGTGAAGTAAGGGTCTGAACACTTCAGGTTTTGATTTTTTAAAATTTAAAATGAAATAAATCTACAACACAGCAAAATGTGCAAAACGTGAAGGGGTCTATGGCAACTGTATAGCTTCAATTAAGTGTTGGGACAACATGATAAAGAGTATGATGAAGAGGATTATTTCAGACAGTTTGGAATAAGATCATTTGAACAACTTTAAATAAATGGGGAAAATATCAGGTTTTTACTCTTTAGGTAATGTCAGATTTGTGTTATTTATTTAAAAAATTTCATTTTGCATCCTGACACAGTTTAATACACTATGTGTGGGAACATAATATGTAATGGTTATCACAGTTATGATTGTACCTTGCACTTGGTCCAGAGGCAGCATGAGGTTCTTCTCTGCAGGTATATACTTCAACACCACCGTCAGTTCTCCCTTATACTGCATTGTGGAGTCTATACTGTTCTCCACCTACATAAACACCATTCACAATCCTCTCAAACACTTGTCTTGGTATGTGTTTATATAACACAGAAGAAGAAGACAACATGAGTACATGCTGATTCTGGTTCCTACCTTTGGCTGCAGAGCGTACCACTCCTCTATCTGGGAGTCAAACTCCCAGGTGTCAAAGGTCAGCTCCACTTCTCCCAGGAAGCTGTTGTGTCCGAAGCGGTCGTGGTGCCAAACAGAGATCTGCAGGGTTCGTGTCTCCAGCTGCGAGTGGCTGATCACATACTACAGAAGAAAAAATGAGCTTAGCGATGAAAGTTTTGAATTCAGCTCTGTGTAGAGTTTGTAGAAAAAACACTGAAAGTTACCCTCAGATTCTCATTGAAAACAGGGTTAATGGTGTTGGCCTTGATGCTCGTCTTCCTCTTGCTCTGTCGTGACATATCTGGCAGCAGGTAAGTCTTCACATAACTGTCATGAAAACGAAACAGTGACTCAGTCGTGCTGCACAGGAGGAGATCCTATGCAGATTGTTCCTGTCCCCAATTAATTACTGTGCGCGTGTGTGTGTGTGTGTGTGTGTGTGTGTGTGTGTGTGTGTGCGTGCGTGTGTGCGCGTGCATGCACATTCTTACGCGTCCGTGCGTTGCCTCCTCTCATCTCCTGTTGCCAGGTTGTGACACTCTTTGACCAGGACATTCAAAGCACCAGTTTTGTAGCTGTAGCTGATGTTCAGCAGGATCTCACCACTCACCCTGGCGTTGCCATAGTCACCAGTCTCACTGTACATACTCATCATGCTGTTGATACTACTCTGTAAGAGAAGAGCAGGAGAGGAGAGTTGAACAGGTAAGGAAAGAAAAGCAACAAATGAGGAACAAGCAAAGCAAAGAGGTGAGAGAAAGCTGAAGAAAACAACATGTAAAGTGGACAAAGTGATGCAATATGGTAGAAATAAAACATTTGCAGGATTTGAATGGAATAAAATCTGTGGCAATACACAGTAAGATTAAGAGTAAAGCCTGCGCCAATGCAAATTTTTACATCAGTAGTTCTGGATCCTCAGAAAGTTGTATACTGAAGACTTAAAAGATTCAGTGGCCTGCAGGACATATAGGGGAGATGTGACCATGGCCTTCCTGAGAGAGAGTACTGCTCCTCAGTGAAGCTTCACTGGATAAATAAAAGGTAAAAGAAAAAAATAAACATGCACTTTGGACCAAAATCCAACATTTCTGTAGGAAGAGTTGCTGTTATTTTGTGCAGATCACAGGTTTGCAGTTTTTATTATGTGCAGAAATTGAGGTATTATCTTTGTTTCTGGGCCCAGAAAGCAATAATACATTATTTTCAGTCATGACTTATGTAAATTATTCGGAGAAACTGAGAAACCTCTGTTATGCCTCCTTTTCAGGAGTGAGTGACAGTGTTTCAAAAGGTAACTGCACAAGAAAAAGTATTTAATATGTCAGATCGGGTGTGAAATACAGCTATTACCCTTACGTGATGCAAGCATACAGTATTTCTATTGTGAATGCATTAGTGAAAGGATGAAAGTACATTAGTGACACTGATTTCCCTGTGTTTTTTCTTCTTTTTATCAACCCATTTGTCGATGAACCTGCCAATTATTCTCTCAACCTATTAATCTTTGAAATGTCAAATTTATGAAAAATGCCTGTTACAATTTTCTAAAGCTCAAGTTGTTGTCAAATTTTTACTTTTTTTTTTAGTCTGACCCTGAAAATATATTCAATTTACCATGACAAAAGACACAGCTAAACAGCAAATGCTCTCAACTGATAATCTGCAACTATGTAATTTTTCTCATTTGTGTTTGAGAATTGACTTGCTGTTGGTGATTATTCTGTTGCTGAGCTAATTGCAGACTCCTCTCGGCTCTGACTGCAAGCCGTAAAAATAAATTATAGGCAGATTTGAGAAAAGGAACATGGAGCATTTAGTGTATAATGAGAAGAATAGATGAAGAAATGAAGAAAAACCCAAAAGGCAAACAAGTGACAAACAATAAAAACGAAGAAAAAGAGTAAAACTTGTCTTATTATTACCAGTTCCACCCAGAAAGTTAACTTTGCATGCACTATATTGGTAAAACAGTGAGAGTTTTAACCTGTGTGTCTGCACCTTGTGAGTTTCATAGATTGCCAAATTAAAAAGTAAAAATTCTTCCACAACAAACTAGACCACATTTTTCTACTTCAGCCAAATCTATTTCATGAACAAAAGACTCCAAACCATTACAACCACAGCAGGTAATCATGTCTGGAACATTTCTTGGGAAGCAAACTTGTCTGTTGTGGCTCTGGACAGGATTTAACTGGTATAATCCACTGATAATAATATTCCTGTCCAGGGAGTACAGAAGTCAAGAAAGCAGAATTGAGCCACACTGTGCTTCTTCTACTGGAAAGTCTACCTCATTTATTTCCTGCAGGGAGCCAGTGTGATAAATGACTACTTTAATGTGAAGGGCTTAGGCTTAATGGAAATAGATGTAGCTAAAATCACATGAAAAAGGCAATGATGGGCACAAACACATACTGAAGAATCACGATATATTATTGAATATTTGTGCTCCGCCATTGCACCTCTACGGTTATAATGCAGTGGTGAATATAAATACATGCACAAACGTGGAAGAGGAGACTCACAGTCTCAGCATCCGAGTCAGGGATATTGAGGTACCCCCACCTTCTCTCTGAGCCGGGAGTGGAAGACTAGCAGCCGATTCATTTAAGAGATGGTGAGAGATAAGACAGGGGAAGGAAGGTGGAAAAAGAGAAGAAGGAGTGAGATCTGAGCTCTTTGATGTGTTAGTGATAGAGGCAGACCCCCCGAGCACAGACCCCCGGCCCCCGAGGAGGAGCTGCAGAAACCCTGTCTACAGCAGCACAGCCAGAAACCACATTACACACGGTTACCATGGTGATTATCAGATGAAACCACAGAGATTACAACTCATCTGGAATCGGCTGTGAAATCAACATGGACACACTGGACACACACACACACACAGGGCAAGAGTCAAAACGAGAGCGATGTGTAGTTCCTCTATGGTGTCTAGTATTTCTATCAATTACTCTATATTTTTATTCTTTTAAAATATATATATCTATATTTTGAACCAGGCTAGTAATAGGAATGGCAAAATGTCTTTCAGAACCTCAAGCAGGTCCAGCTGCCTTCATACAACTTTAAGAGATACCGTGACCCAGAGGACTGTAGCCGGGAGCCCGATATAATAGACCCTCAGTAAAGGGCAGTAAACTGAGATTTCAAGCATCATCATCATTTTGTGTCATCACTGACAGCTGTAGAGCCACACAGTGATCATTTTCACATCTGTAAAATGCATCATATGCAATCAGCAAATGGACACTGAAATATTGTTGGACAGCTATACTACTCCATGTGGTTAATAGAGAGTGATATTGGACATGGTCTAAGTGCAGCCTCTCAGACCTGCTAGCATGGCTGGAGACGGTTAGCTCACATCAACTCCTCCCATATCATTATTCAAAAATATACATTTTATTGCTAGTTTTGATTCACCAGTAAAACTGAATTAATAGAATAAAAATTAAGGCATCTCTAAAAAAAAAAAACCCCAAAAAACTATCTAACAGATAATGGAACCTGCACTATGAAATAAACGGCACTACCGCTGCCTCGGTTGTGCTTTCATTATCCACCCAAAGCCCTCCATAAAGTGAATCATGTAATAGTGGGCAGAGTATATTAGAGCTTGATTCAATGAGAGACTCAACTATCTGTATAATGTCCCTCATCATCTCCTTCCACTTCCATTCATACTACCAACAGCAGCGCAGTGATGGCTGTTATGAGATGACATAATAAACGCGACAGACAAGACGTCTGTCTTGTCTGTTTACCTACGCACTTCTCAAATTACACACTCGCACTCTCGCAGGCACCACAGACCGCTGAAGGTGGTATGAGTCACGAAGCAAGACAATTATTCAGGTCATTTGAATAACTGAATTTTCTGCTGAAGTAAGCGCTTCATAGTTGTTGGGGTGGGGGGGTCGCACATGTAAGTGTTTACATGTTTAATATTGTGACTGTGTCAAATTTAACCATGAAGGCAGCTTTTGTTTTTGTGTGTCTATGTTTTCCATAATTTCTGCCTCCAACCCAGTACAGCACATTTATATTCAATTTGTGGCATTGATGGGATTATATTGTATCTTAAATTACATTTCAACAGTTAGTGTAAAAAAATCAACAGAACAAGCCATTTAACAGGAGCTATTTCTCTGCAACGGGGAAATTTAAAAACAGTTCAAAGTGAAAATGATCCAACAGGGACAATGTGTCTGGAAAGAGATTTTGCTATTAAAATTTTAAAGCTCCCATGAGATTCACATTTCACACTGTCATGTAATCCATTGTTGATAAAAAAAACAAAAAAACAAAAACAAAACACACGTTTAAATGTATTTTGTAGCTACAGATATAGATCCACAAAATATGTCTTTTGGTCATTTGAATAAATACACCCCATGGTAGGATAAATTAAATGTACACATACGATTCACTATATGAAGCTACATAAAACACATTTATGCGAATCACATTATTCCCATAAACAAAGCAGTAATCCTTCACATTATCATACTAGAAGTGAAGTCAGTTTAAGTAAATGCAGCAGGTTTCCTCAGCGCGCTGCGTTCACCGTGCTGCAGGTGTTCGTGACACACGCTGTCCCCTGGCCCCCACAGACTGTTTACACAGTCAACACTACAGCCTACAGCCATGACTCATGCATCAGGTGACGGTGAGCATACGTGTGTAAATAAAGTGAGCATGTACATGTTGGTGCACAGTGCTTCCCGTAATGGTTTTTTGCTTGTTGTTATTTCTGTGTTTGTAGTAGCTAGTTTAACATGGGTGTTACCGTTGACACTGCGTTGCTGAGGCGTCGGCTGGCAGGCTTGCTGTGGGCCGACATCAGGGCATCGATGTCTTCCTCCCCATCCTCATCAGAAAACTCCTGTGGACCACAGCGTTCAGATTTAATCAAAAGGGAAACGGGATCTGGGACTTTGTACTTGGATTTTTTTTTCTCCCCTCTACACAGCGGCTCTGTGTGGGTGGATGCAGCCAGCTTCCATAAATTCAATCAGACAAGTCAGGACAGAGCGTGGTAACTTGTTTACTTGTTTGTCACACGCAAAATCACAGTGTCACTGGGTTTACAGTAAACTTGTGAGCATGAATGGAGTAGTTTTATTTTTAAAATCGTGTGTGTGTGTGTGTGTGTGTGTGTTTGTGTGTATGAGTACGACCAATGTGCTTGTGTGTCTGTGAAGCGCTTTGAATGCAAATGAACGCAAGAGACAAAGCGAGCCCTATACTGACCGCCACATCCTCCACCTGTATTCAGCCTACAGCCGTTTGGATGCTTGTCATGCTCTTTGAAGTGGGCTCTGAAGTGAAATTAACATTCAGCCCCACATCTGACGCATCACGCTGAGCCACAGTCCCTGAGCTCGTTATGGGCATAAGATATAGTGCAGTGGATGTATGGATTTAAAAAAAAGGGGTATAGACTGAAAATTCAGTCTGTGTAAATTTCAGACTCTGAGCTTTTGCTGTGACTGGAATCTGCGGTGAAGCTGCTGCACAAATCAAACAAGTGTCCAGTGTGTGGGGGATATAGCTGAAAGAGGAGGAAAGGATGGACTGATGGTGCTTACTGTTTCATTGAGCCCGGGAACCGAACGGCTTCTGAGACTGAAGGCGTCGTCACTGGGTTCAGAACCAGGAGCTGACAGGTCCATCTCTGAGCGGCAGTGATCTGGTGTGGGAGAGAGGAGAGGGAAACAAGGGATGCAGAGGAGGAGGAGCAGGAGGAGGAGGAAGAAGAGGAGCGATGGTGAGAACTTAATTTACTTTGCCACAAATGTGCAAGAAATGCAACTCAAAGTGTTTGACATTTGGACCTATTTCATTAGGCTAAAAAAAATTTAGCTTCTACTCAGCCTCCACTAATTGTTACTTCAGTCATATTCTCCTATATTATAGACGATTAAAAAGTTACATGGGTGTTCTGTGATCAGCGTTTACCGTTTAACCTCCTTATTACTAAAGAAACATAAAATTAACATCAGATGTTTTTCTAAGGATCTGCACATCCCATTTGTCAGCAAAGTTTTATGTCATCTCATGGTTCTTAAAAAATTAAGTAATAAGTAATATTAATATTGTAGAATACAACTATCATAGTCTATGAGATCTATCTGGAGTAAAAACTGAAGCAGCTTCTCTGACTGATAAATGAGCCACTGACTACACAACATTTATTCTGTTCAGAGAGTAAACCTTCGTGGTCCTAAATCACACACACAAATTAAATTATCTCCAATTAAACAAAATGTCATGTTGCTGATACAACATCTAAACCAATCAGCTCTTAGGTCAGACGTTTCCCATCATGCCCTGGGGTCTTGCGGTCAGTGGAGGGCAGCTGTGGTGCCTGACTCCAAAAACTGCAGCCGCCTTAATCTTGCGAGGCTATCGTTATCTGCGTTTGGATGACATCAGAACAAATCAAGATCAAGTTGGATGGAAATCCAACTGACGTGTGACATCGCTGGTGAGAAAACTTGACGTCTTACATTAGCTCTCAAAGGCACAAGAAGCAGTCTCAAAGGTGGGAGTCTATCATATCATCTCATTGTTGACTGAATATTATATAATCCTATATAATATAATATAATATAATATAATGTAATAGGGTTTTTTTTAATTTTTTAGCTGCTTTGAACAAACAAAATTTCCCATAATCACTAGACCAGTAAACAAACCCCCCCCCCCAGTGGCTAAATAATTCATATGATGTAACTACAAGGTTAGCATCAGGGCTAACCTTGTCGCTACCAAGTGAACCCAGATGCAAACAAACAGTGCATAGATCCTATAAAATTATCTGAATGTATTGTATTTGTATTGTATACTGGATTTTATTTTGCACTTTCAGATACGTCAACAGTGAAAAGAACTGCAGATATATCCACGAAGTTGGAGATATCTGAGTCAGAGATTCCCGACATATCTGGGTCACAATTACAAGTTGGAGACTGATGTGATCAGTTTTCCCCTCATAATAAAAGACTGTTCAAATTGATAGACAAATTAATAGATATCTAGTTACATACAAAACACCTTAATCTATTACTCTGGGATTTTGTATGTTTTCAGGGATATTTTAAGGGAGTTAGCCAGACGTGCCAATGATTGCATTTTACATTACAGCAGATAAATTCACAGTTAAATCCATTCCTTACACTTTTGCTCTTGTGTTTTTGGTTTTAAAAAAGGCTTAAAAAAGATAAATCTGATTTGTTTGTGTAAACAAATAAGATGTTAATTATTAAGCGTCAGAGCTCAAGGACATAAATTTGAACTTTGGAGATAAACCGTAACTGTTCTTCCCACTTCCAGTCTTAAGCTAAGCCATGTGTTAAGCAAATAATTGCCTCCTGCTCTAGCTCCATAGTTAACACAGACATGAGCTTGACATCTTCTCATTTAACGCTCCCAAAAATACTAAAATAATCCTTTTAATGTGTAAAATACATACACCAGCAAAAAAGAAAGAAAAAAGTGGGGGGATGTAATATCCGTGAGGATAGGGCACATACAAAGTGAGCGTAATCACATTTGCTCATTCCCTACTCTCTTTCCCCAAGCCTGTCTTCAGCAAATAAAAGCATAAAATGCCCCCAAATAGAATAAAATTAATAAAACAATAGAGGTAAAGTGTAAATGAGCTTTGAGGAGGCAAAACTGGGTTTAAAACCGCAGGGGGGAGTTTTACAACAATAAGTCTTGTCTGAGATTTTCAAAGAGTCTGAAGATCAGAGGACTCATCCAGGGACAAACTGTGTCTTTGGAGCACATCAACCATAAAGTGAAGCACAAGCTGAGATTCTTAAAATATTTGCTAAAACTGGAAATACAATGCTACAAAACAAAATGGTTTCATCTTCATACTGTTGTGAATTTTTTGTCGGACACATCTGTGGGCAAGTCGAGGAGGTCGTCTGTCAGCAGTTTCCAGCTAACGACACTAATCGGAACCACTTTATAATCTTGACACACCTCTTCGCAGCTGGTACTGACAGAGATAAAAGGTTTTGCACGGAGAGAGACAAAGTGGAGGAGATTATACCATAGCAAAAAGCGGGAGAGTTCCACACATAAAGAAGAGCAGCAGAAGGTGACGGGGAGCGTGAGTTAACAGTGTAATTGGTGAAGACGTGACATCTGGCGTATGGCATCATTTCATCCTTTACGAGATACTTAGCAGTAGGAGTTGGAGCTGAGTGTTTCTGCATCGCCCTGATTAGACTGTCTAACATCATCTCTGATATGAACCTGCTGCCACGAACGCATCTTCAAACTGTGACTCATTGAAATGTTTGTGCGTGAGCTGTGAAGCTGTATGAAGGCAGCAGGAGTCAAGTGACTTCTGTTTTGGGGCGGGGGGGAACAAGACAGAAAAAGGCGGAGTGGGTTGTAATGGAGATACCTGATGAGACCGAGGCCCTTGACACAGAAATGGTGGGAGTGCCAGAGTTCCTCCTGTTATTGCCGGCAGCTTTCTGCTCAGGCGTGCCGTCACTGGAGTGCAAACTGGCGACGCTCTCCGCTCCATCGGGCTGTTTGCAAACACAAATACACCCACCAAAAACTGTTAAAAGAACATTGTAATCTAGACAGTTTCCTCCGGCGTGTAGCTGTATGTGTGTTTATGTGAGCGTGTGTGTGTGTGTGTCAGTTGCTGACCCTGACCCTCCGGTTGTCGCTGGGAGTGGATGATCTGTCCAAAGTTTGGGATCGCAGGTTGTTGGGTACTGTGGGCATCCCAGAGGACTCCAAGGCCACCGCACCTCCCCTGAACACCAGGAAGAGACCAGTTCAACACCATCCACAACATGTATTCAGCACCTCCCAGAGTTCCTTCAACATCAAGTCTCTATTCACATGTTGAGGTTTCAATACTGTAGAGACTGATGTGAGGCTGCACCGCTGCTGCAACAATGAGATTTGAGACAGTGTCTGCTGTTGTCCCTACCTGCTGAATGGGGATCTAAAAAGGTAAAAACGTAATGTATGATGCTGAGTAAGAGTTTTCTCTATTATATCTTAGCAAAGCACTGTGTAACTGCATTTTGAAAAAAATAAAGACTGACACCTGTTTGAACGCGGACTTGGAGAAGAGCGGACACTTCGTACGCTTTGAGTATCTCCATCCGAAACAGATTTGACACTGACGCTGTCGACTCCGTTCTCTGGCTTCAAGGTGGGTCGGCTGCCTTTTTTATCCATCTTCATCCGTCTGCGCGCACACGCACACACACACACACACAGGGAGTCTGTTATCTACTGAGCATTGGAGATATGCGGTCATGTCTATTAATGCAGAGTCATTGCAGCGTGTCTCTCTGATCCGTCTGCTTTATCAGGATCATCTCGGTCACTCAGCTCTACAGTTTCCATCCTGCAGAGGAAATATTACCTAGTATACTTAAACCCTGGTAGATACATTTAATTGTTTAATTATTATTAAGTTGTTTTCAGTCCTGCTTTTCACCAACTTTAGTGAAATTTGGTGATATGGGTCATTATATGATATGATATTAAAAATTCTGGACCTGCATCAGGGCTGCTGATGCAGGTCCAGAATCCTTCTGACTTTGTTGATCGCTGACTTTTCCTCTAGCGCCACCATGAGGCTGACGTTTGGTTTTTAGTGAAAAGTTTTGACAACTGTTTGATGGATTGCCATGACATTTGGTACAGACACCCATGGAGCCCGGAGGATGAATTGTAATGAATTTGGTAAGTTTTTATTTGGACTTTGTGTGCTAATTGGCATATTTTAGCAGTATACCAAGCTACACTAAGCTCACAGAAAGTGTAGCTTGTGTCTTGGAATTTGTTTTGATTTGTCTCAATTGCACTTGTCATGCATTTGTTTCATGCTGTATTGAATCCAAACCAAAAACACGTTCACTAGCATACTTAGTTGATGGTCAAAATTCTGGCTAATGAATCCCATGATTGTCTAGCACTGTTGTTTATAAGTTTGACAAATCTGATCTATGTTCATATGCAGATTTGCTTCCACGTTATGAAATTATGCACACCATGCAGGGACACTATTTCCAATATCAAACATTCCAGCAAACAAAACACGTATTCAGTAAAAATGTAGTAATATTTATGTTATATTTATTCATTAATATTTGAATAAAACTGTCTGAATTACTGTTTTCTTCTTAATGATGGGTTATGTAATGTGTGCTCAGCAGGCACCGCTCTGATGAAATAATTGCAGCTCCCTGAGATTTTGAAACTGAAGTGGCTGAATTTTGTGTTAACAGAGTAGCAATAACATCTATTGTTTATCAGAGCCTGGCTGCTTTTTGTCTATATGGCGTCTTTGTTTGAAACGCTGTGATGCCTTCAGGAACCATTAGAGTGCAGCCAAGACGCGGAGTGATGTTAGCCAGCACAATCCAATTACTGCCGTGTTGCTTTGCCAAATGTATTTTAAAACGCATTCAGGGTCTCAAAAATCAAATGAGCATCCACTTGATCTTTTCTAATGCCTTTGTGCTGGAGTGAGCCTTTCAACACACTGCAGACTTCTTTTGAATTTGGTTTGATCTGATTTTATCCTGTGCACTTTCTCCTATCATGCATATTTCATGTGTTCATGTTATGTAACAATTCAGTGAGTAAGTCCTGCTAAATTCAAAATAAATATGCATTCGCATGAACATAAATATTTTTTTCGCAACTTACCCTTTCCTCCTGGCACCGTCCATAGCGATGAGTATTGCGCTCCTATGAGATCTCGGGGTGTCAGGTCTCTCGGACTCAGAGGGGGTCGAAAGGGTCTCTGTAGACTTTTTGTCTGTGGCTTGTGATCAAAAACAAAAAGCCATGAACACCATCAGCATATATCTCACACTACTACCAATCAGCCAATCAAGTGGCAGCAGAAAGAGAGAAGGGAAGCCCTACCCAGTATTAGTATGGTGTTCCTAATGATGTGCTCTGTGTTTGCTGTTTGGCTTACAGTTGTACAGTTTTGAGTACATTAGTGGTCAGACTCACTGGTCGGGCTGCTCAGGATGTTCTGTTTGATCACATCACTGCTCAGCACTTTCTGCTCAAAGCGTTTGGACCGCTCCTCCAGGAACCACTCTCCTGTCACCACCTTCAGCTCCCTGCAAACACACAGTCCACGGCTTACTGGCAATTCAGCTCCTCAAAACATCAGGCCAACTCAAGCTGTTAGATATTAATCGATAAGTGATCAGTTATTTATGAGTGTTGAGAGACTAGAAATAAAACCCCACCGCTAATTGATTCTGAAGAACAGACATCGAACCCTCATGTTTACCAGTAGTGTTGTAGGTGGTTCTTAATAATTTCCATTGTGGCAGAGCTGGAAATATCTCACGTTACTTATTTGTGCATGTAATGCAGTCTAATGCAACAGTCCTGTAATAAATCTTACCATCATGAAGGTAATAATGTTCAGTTTTTATTGAAATTGTTTTAGAGAGTTGTTGATTCAATTGTATGATCATTTTGGAGGATGCAGTTTGTAGTGTTGTTGAATCGTATTGCATGATTCAGAGAGGTGGTCCTGTTTTTTTTGTTTTTTTTTTAGCTTACCCTCATTGAAGTTGTTGATTTCCTGCAGGACTGCTAGATTAGACTGCACTGGTTTTAACGAGGTGTTCTTAATAAAATGACGAGTGTACCTTGAGGACAAGCAAAGAGTGCTGCAAGATTTATTTCTGTTATTTTTTTACTTAACCTTTTAAACAATGTGTCATCATATAAAAAAAAAACAAGGTGACATTTACATCAACTACTAAAACAACCCTCGACAGAGAAAAAGGATATTGAATACTTCAAGCCACTGAGAGAGGTGACGCATGATGTCATGTGCATGCATTTACAGTCCTTGAATAGCAAATATGTAAGCTAACTCTACTTTTGAACAAAACAAAATAAATACATTCGGCCTCACTAATTACCACACGTAATGCATGGGGGACGTAAATGTAAAAAGATGCTGTAAAACCAACGGTATAAACAGCACTGACAGATAGTGTTGCAGTGGGGTTTTCTTTTTTTGGTCAGGGTGGATTTTTCCTTAAAGCTTTGGAGATGATCCCGGCACTGAAACACCTGAGGCCCTTGCAGACAAATGGAGACAGATGTGGTGTCATTAACCATCTAATCTAAACCATCTGGACTCCATTTCTCTTCCAAACACTCAACACTGTCCTAGTCCCTGCAGGCACCATCACACTTACGAGATCTTGGCACAAACATTACACTTCCACTGGCGTCCGTTGGGAGTTGCAACGCGACAGTTGCTGCAGACCCGCAGCTGACACTCCTCGCAGAGATCTCCACGGTCAAAAATCAGGCCCAAAGCCCTCAGGCAGCGAGCGCACTGTCGCTCGCCCAACTCCTGGGGCCGACGGGAACCCTTTCGTTTGATCTCCAGCAGCTCATTCTTCAACTTCCTGTGCGAGAGAAAGGGGAGAACATCAAGAGATATGAAGAAACGTCAGAGTGAGATGTGAAATTGTTGAAATGATAACGAAGTCCTCACCGTATCCTCTTCTCCTCTCGCTTCCTCAGTTTCTCGTCTTTCTGCAGCACCTTCAGGATCATCTCTCTCTCATGTTCCAGCAGAAAGGAGAGGTTCAAATCCTCCTCGACCTGCTCCATTGATCCCTCAGTTAGACTCAGTCAAAAACAGTCAACTAAGATGTTGCATGAAGGGAGTCAGAAGAACTACATTATGATGCGAAGAGCTCCAGTTTCTGTTCTGCTAACAATTGGGTTGTTGTTCTTTTAGCTGACATAGTCTGAACTCTCCCGGTGCTCCTCCAGTGTTTCCTCCTCTAATCTTCTGTTTCTTTGGGGAAGCCGACAAGAGGTGGCCACTTTCAGGAATCCTAGACAATGTGAAACAGACAAGGAAAATCAATAAAATACACCTGACGTTAATAACGTAGTGGAAACTGCAAATGGATTGGCAATACAGGTCCAGGTTAATGTGCTTGTCTTTTGGCTGGTGTAAAAAGCATTAATTAAAATAAGACAATGATTTGCAGGATTACAAAGAAGCGCAAGTAATTGGTAGACATTTGACAGCTCCACAGCAGCTTAACAACCTCCCAATTAGGCTCCAAGGCTGACATTCAGAGCACAACACCCACATTTCTCAGCTTCCGTTAACAAAGCTCTGTCTATCCCTGAAATTCATGACATGGCTTGTAATAATAATCGGCTCACCTGCATGCCAACACACACAGCTACATTAGATTCCTTTGGTGCGGGTGATGCTTTTGTACAAGGAGACTTGGCTTTGCTTCATGCCAGTGGCATGTCTCTAAGGGATTGCAATGTCAGTCCATCACTTTGGTTCAGATTGAAATATCTCATCAGTCCTTGAGAACTGCTGTGAAGTTTGGTGCAAATATTCACAGTGCCTAGAGGACAAAACCACTTCCATGATCCCCTGATGTTGACTGTTGTGGTTTTGATTGAAATGTCGCAACAACTGTTGGATTTAGATTTTTATGAAATTTGATTTCATATATTGACATATATGTCTAGCCCATACAAATAGGCTATGTACTGTATGTTTATGTATGTATTCTTATATTGTAGATGAATGTTATGTAAATATATATCCAACCCAACCCAATGCCTGCCAATATATGTTGATATTATACACAGAAGGGTCCAAAAGTCAGTCAAATACAGAGTTTTTATATTGTTTTAATAAATTTGCACATATATATATATAAATACACACACACATTAAATATAGATTGTTAACACATATATACTTGCAACGTGTTAAACCATATAAAAATTCATAATTCATTTATATATGTAAATATACAAATTTTACTAAAGGTATTTTTATATATGTATCCATAGGATGTATATATGTGATAATATTATTGGTGACTTATGGAAACATCACTCTTGATATAAGGACATATCATCTGTACAGGTAGAGCCTCACAGCCGCTAGCGTGGCTGTAGACTCTTGTTTTCCCTCACTATGCATAAACACTCATCCAGGGCAGGTTGGAGTTCAGTATCCTTCTGAAACACACTGTGACATATGGACAGGAGGAGCCAGACATCGAACCAACAACCCAACCCTACCACCTGAGTGTGATGGATGGTCCTCGGGGAGCAGTGGGAAGCAATGAGAATGTCATTCCTGGGGTGTGCTGTGGAAATGCTAAGTGGCCCTGATTCCTTAGGACGCCTCTGCAAGTTATTAAGCGAAGTGATGTGCTTTGAATACCACACACACACACAAAGAGAGAGAGAGAGAGATAAGATTCTCCACCTTGCTGCGGTGCCTGAACAAGTTAACTGCTGAGAATAACTTGCTTTGCACAGAAATAAGCTTCCCATGCTGCCAATAAAATCAACCATGAAGATCACAAACTAATATATACAGGGTTACATGAGGCACTGAGGAGAGAGACAAAATTCTGTCTGTGCTTGTGTACATGAGGTTGGGAAATAAAAATCGAATGGAGTGGGGTGGGGGTGGGGGTGGCGGATCTGCAAAAGCCCACACCAGCCTCCTTCAGTCCTTATTCATCACCGTCTCTTTCATCCTTGTCCTTTCTCCTCTCGTCTCTTCCCTTCACTTTACATGAATTAGCGCTAATGAACCAGCAGACATCATCTCAGCTTCATTTGCACCCAAAGGCACATCATGACATCAGTGATTATAGCATTTTAAACTGAACTGCAGCTGCACTCTCGCCAATGAGGAGGTTTTAACTTCAGATACGCTCGGTTTGAACTTCTCTGTCTCGCGCTGCTTTTTCTTTCACTTTTCATTCAAACAGTCGAGCGCGATGCTGTGAATGTCTTCCAGGAGACACCGTCTGAAAATGTCTGCCATTATCCCTCCTTTTAAACAATATCAAAATTTCCTCCCTCTCTATGATGTCTGGCTTTTAACTTTCACTTTGAGTTTGGCTGTGACTTCTCTTGGGTCAAGCCTAAGAGTCTACAGCGATTAACCAACCGTTATTGCCATCAAAAAAACACTCCTAATTCCTACTATTTTAAATACACACATCATCATGTCAGACTGTTAGTTATCATCTGACAAACACTCAACTGAACCACTTTCAACATTCAGAAAACACAATTCACAATTATCCTCAAACTGTCAGTGACCTGGGCTTCGGACATAATAAACATTTCCACCGCTGCACCGACTGAAACGAGAAACAGAATAAGTAGATCTTAAGATGTGTGAGTCATTATAAAGCAGGAAATCAAAAATGCTGATTATAACAGCTGGTTTAAGTTCCTGGCAGCCAAGAAACTGTGTCACATAATATTCCTGACATACACACACGACTAACACTGGGCCAACAAGGTCAATAAAGCGAAATAAATATTTATCTGAGCTTCCATCATATTATAGTTGCGCTGAGAGAGCTAACACTGTCTCATAGTTTGAACTGTGTGCTGCAGTAGGCGTGGTGACCTGACGCAGCCCTCCCTGAGTACACACAGCACACATTCTCGCCGCCGCTCTCTCTGCCCTGAGCAAACACGAGCGAGGAGACAGTAAAACTTTGGCTACTGATGCCTCACTTCTCAGCCCTGCACTAATGACATCTCAGAGGAAAGCACAGTGACTTTACTGCCCTTCCAGCACAGCGTGAAGACGCTTTTTCATCTTTTCCACCGCGGTTCATGTTGTTCAAGCATATAACGGATCATTTGTCATAGAGTCTCCGCGCTAACGCCGGGACATCTGGCCATAAAGACACATTGTGGCCTTCTTGGTGTTTTTGTAACTGTGTGGCATTTTACCATCAGTCAGTCTGTGTTTTCTGCAGGTGGCAGAGCTCAGACAGCAGAATCAATCTGCCAATTAAAGACCACAGGTGTGCTGGGAACAGACTGTTGGCGGAAAAGCAAAGTGGATGTGTATAGAGAAATGAACACAGGATGAACATAAAATACAGTCATTACCGAACATTCAGCGGTTGGAAAAAGCAACAGATAAATTGCGACTTTGAAGTCAGAAACCAAGGCCACGCGTCGCCTCAGAACAGCTTCAGTCCGTCCATATCTGCCCTGAGCTGGTCGTAGTTCAATAGTGGAGTGTTGTTCCAGAAGGAAAACCTTCAAATGTAAATTGCTTCATTGGGAAAAACAGAGGAAAGTGACTCATTCTTATTGTTTTTACCTTCTTACATTACAGAAGGGTCCAGGTTTGTGCTTTATACACCACCTCATGTGTGGCTTTGGATTTAAGCAGAAACAACAGCTCTGTCAGGCTTTGAAGGACAAGTCTGTTGATATTTAAAGTTTTTCTTATTGTCAACAAAATACCAAAACCAATACTGAATGGTTACAAACCAATATTATCTGTGTAGCCAAAGCTTCTCCAGTGTTGTCTAAAAACTATCCACAACTCACATAGAGCCACATCATTACACCGGCTGACATGTTCCTTTATTATGACGAACACTGTAGTTTATTTCCAGTCAGTCTCACATACACCGTCGCGCTCCACCAGCTGAAACAAACAGTCTATTTACTCCTGTTTGTGTAACGTTTGCTTAAAACAGCACTCGCCAGCTGTTAAGTGGTTACATAATCTTTTTTTTTTTTTTTTTTTAATGACACTATATATCTGTACGTCCTGAGAGCCACAGGCGGGGGGGGGGGGTTGTTGAGAGACAGATTTTACTTGGGAGGTGTTTATAATGTTTGTTTTTCCCTCTGGCCACAATGTTTTTGCTCTTGTGGATTAAACCAACAAACATCTGTTTTCCCCAGGTGTTTGTTGTTTTGCTTTAGCTGAGAATGTAATTAGACTAAATAAAAGTGGAGACTGTTGGACCTGATTGAGGTGGAATATGCTGCTGACTGGAATTAGCACAGTATGACTGGTTTAACTGGAAGTCTGTGCGTGAATGTGATTTGGTTACTTGAGCATCAAGTAGCACATAACACAATATTCGTCTGAGTACACGACAATATCCAGTTAGGTTAAATTAAGTAGTAAATGAGAGGAGCACGCCCATCTCTGTCTCATTGTTTCATTCTACATTATGTAATGATTTTCTTTTGCGGGTAAGTCATCCATGCATTTTCAGCCACTGATCCAGGGTCAGGTCACAGTGGCAGCAGGTTGAGGGAAGTGGCCCAGACGTCGCTCCCCCCACCAACATATTGCAGCTCATCCAGGGGGATCCAAAGGCATTTCAAAGAGAAGGAGCAGTGGCTCTACTACGAGCTCCCTCCGGATGTCGGAGTTCCTCACCCTATCTCTAAGGCTTAGCCACCCTGCGGCGGAAACTCATTTCAGCCACTTGTATCTGTGATCTCATTCTTTCGGTCACTACCCACAGCTCATGAGCATAGGTGAGAGTCAGAATGTAGGTCGACTGGTAAATCGAAAGCTTTGCCTTCCGGCTGAGCTCCCTCTCCACCGCAACGGTCCGGTACAACGCCTGCAATGCTGCTGACACTGCATTGATCCACCTGTCCTATAATCAGGAAATGATGGGAAAAAAAACATCCATCATGAACTACATAAAGTACTTATTATGATACATTTATATGTCCATATACAGTGGCTTTACAGTATTCATTCATTTTATTGTGATGTTCATTTAATCCTAAGTGGATAAATAAAAAAATGTTATCCATCAATCCAAAATTAATGACCAACAATGACAAAGTGTGAACATGTTTTTAGAAACTTTTGCAAATGTATTAAAATTCAAAAACTGACGCTCAAAATTACATCCTGTTTTTTTCAGATGTGTCGAGAGCTTGTGTCCACCTGTACCAAACTGAATTAATTAGATATAGTTTAGGAAGGCATACACCTGAGTACAAGGTCCCACAATTAACACAGGACCACAACCAAGTCACGAAGTCCAAGGACTCTCCTCAGACCTCCACAATACATTTGTGATGAGACAAAGATCAGGGCCAGGGTATAAAACCATTTCTAAAGCTTTCAGTGTCCCAAGAGCACAGTGGCCTCAGTAATTCAGAAATGAAGGAAGTCACCAGGACTCTTGAGTAACTGAGTAACCGGGCAAGAAGGGCCGTGTGTGTTTTTCTCTGCTCATCAGCAGAGAGAGGGTTCACCCAGTTCTCATGGAAGTGCAGATGTTCCATTTCCATTTCTTCCTAAGCACTTTAAGGACTTCTTATCAGTTTCCATTTGAGCAACATCTGCAATTTCATGACAACTCCATCTGCTGATGAAGATCACGTGATATGACAGAGAGCTCCAGAACAGCTAGTAAATAGTTGTTCCTTATTTTGAGGCTGTTTTCTAAACTGCTGTCTCCAAGGTCAAGAATGAATTTAAACCTTGATTAAGAGCAGTGAAACTGATTTGTTAGATTACGTTGCTATGGCGAACATGTTAGCAAACACTAGTATATTTCACATTTAGCTATGTTTTGCTGTCTACCAACTCCTGAGGGAAATATCTGTCCCTTTAGCAGTTAAATGCTCCAGTATGTTCACCAGCTAGTCACTAAACCTCAATCAAATGAACATATAAAGCAATGAACTAAGATGCAGTATTTTGCGTTATATTAGACCAAGTTCTTTATATGTGTCAAACAAAACTTAAAAGCGAGATTAAGTGTCCACTGTGGCCGCAAGAGACTTCTAAAAGAACATAGCATAGCATTAGCGACATAGCATTAGCACAACAGTCATAAAGTCTGTGAACTGACTCCGATTCTAGTGTTCGCAAACATTAACCACCATACACTACTGGTCTTACCAGAACAGGTAAGCATGTAGCAGTCAAACCCATTAGTGTGTGCAGCTGAGCTATGGTGCATCTTACTGCTGACAAGTTTTAATTTGTGTAATTTCATTTTTACACAGTCTTACTGATTAGTTTTGTCAGTTTTAAACTACAACTTGCTCAGAATCATGAATTTGGAGAAATGTGTATCATGACTCCTTGATAACACTGTATCAGTGCAGTATGATTTTGCTGTAATTTGATAAAACTGAAATATCGCCCAACCTCAGATACACCGTTGCATTTCTCCCTGACTTTGTCGTCTTTTTCAGCATCCTGCACCTACAACCTGTTTCTTCCTCTTACTCGCTCTTCACTCTCCTCAGCAGCAGGGCAGCAATATCCCAGAAGCTCTGAATGCATCATACACCTTTCAACTCTCTGTGAATACAGTTACAAAACCTTCCTGTGAGATAGTTGAGGATGGGATGAACTAGGTCAAGAAAACACAGTATGCTGTGTGGTGAACCTTATTTTTTTTTTCCCAGAAATGTGGGTCAACCCCGTCCCTCGTTGAATTGAAAATTCTTCAGCTTCGACTTCAAGTTTTAGTCTTGTTATCTCAGAGAGGAGCAGCGAATATCTTTTACTTGAGAGATTTTCCCTTAGAGACGGCAAATAAATCATAAAGAAGCTCCTTCACCTTGTATCAGCAGATTCTTCATCTCCTGGGAGGACAAGGTTTTTCCAGATAATTTCCCCTGGCGCTACATTGTCTAGCATATACACTACCACACAATCCTAAGATAGAGGGCTATGAACCGCCGCGAGTCCAGATCATTAATAAATTATACAAATTGCCAGTTCCATAAAAAAAAAAAAAACAGTCACACAAGTCTGTTAACCATTACTCTGTCTTGATGGTTTTCTTAGGGCTGAAAGATGGTGGCATTTAAAGCACCGTGACTCTTTTCTTTTGTTTTAAAGTATAACCCCTAAATCCCCCTGTGGTCATTTACAGGATGCTGTACATTCTCTCCGTAAATCATTAATGTGACACAGACGGCAGTGGACAGTGATGATGAGAGGCAGAGAGCGTCTCTGGTGACCATTAAACAGCAGGTCACTCCAGCGCAGACACACACACACACACACACACACACACACACACACACACGCTCTAAGTGTAGAGATCATTAATTATTCATCAATAAAGGTCAACAATGACACTTCACAGCTGCTTAAAGCCGTGCCCTGACACACACCAGAGAATATAACATATCCTGATATACTGTAGCTCTGTCTTGTCTGCTATAACAAGTGGCGGCTGTACCTTCTCTACACCTTTAATCAATCGACCACAACTGGGAAACTCCTGGAAGCTCCAATGTTTTGGTGCATAATAACGTGGAAGTGGTTGACTAGGTAAACCGATAGGAATGCATCACATCTGCCCAAGTCTGTTCTTCAAGGTTCAGGATAAGTCTGGCGGTTTAAAAAAAAAATATACCATGAAAAGACCAAAACAAATAATGAATTGACCTGACCAACAAACATTATGTGTGTAGCCAAAGCCACTATATATATATCTATATATGTTTTTAGCAATTGGACCCATGTCTTCCCTCATAATCAACCTGAAATGGTAAGGACCAACTTCTCTGCTGTGTGGACCAACCTTACAAATTGAAAGGTGGGTTTGGGGTGATATGGGGAGCCTAAAATACTTTGCACAGATAGAATCAAGAGAGTTAGAGCTTTCAAAAAATGTATAATTTGTCAAGGTTGTGTGAAAATGAGTCCGGTACAAACCAAAACAAACCTAAAGTGCTGCCAAGACCAAAGTGTCCTACGGGTGAGACAGGTGAGTCTATTTTAAGAGGTTTACTTGTTTTGTATTGTATTTAAATGACTCCCTGTGTTTTAGTCACCCCCCAAAAAGAACAGAAAATAGCTAAATCTATGATTATGGGTGCATTAATGGATTTAACTATTTTCCTGCACGATAAATATACTGGAACGACTTAAGGATCCCTGTGTTTACATGCACAACTCAAATCAGGCGCTCCATGAGCTAACACCACCATTGTTGTAATTTTTACCTCAACATGAATTCCTCAGGATAAAAGCAGCCACTACTTGTTCTTTTCCTCCTGTGAAAGGAGGAATCACACAAGGCGGCAGAACACACTGGACTTTAAAGGCAGGCAGGGTGTTAAATGGCCTGACTCATTCGTTCAAGGAGTAAATCCAGGGGGAAATATCACAACGATGACAGATGTAGTGATGATCAAAGCACAGCAACACTCAGCAGACATAAAATTCAATTGCTTTTCTAAGTAAGAGAACGTGATGAAGCACAAAGCTCTTGAGATAGATTTTTGCACATAAAACCCAGAGAGGCAGGCCAATCAAATTTACAATAGCGAGTCTACAACGTGTCAACAGTCAAAGTGCTCTTCATAAAACAGAGAGCAAACACAGCATCTTTCTCATGATGTTTGCCTTTTACAACAGAGCGCTGTGCAGATTCTGACAGAGATCCATATGCATGCTGTTATATCTCAAAACAGTTTCCAGCTCGCTCCAGTTTATCTCAGCTTAAAGGAAATGAAGCAAATAGCATTTATCCTGCTATCTCAGCTGTGTATCTCCTCGCATGTAATCCACTTCCTGAGATCGGATGTGGTCCTGTGTTCATAGCGAGGTGAAATCAATAGGCAGCCATCGTCCTCACAGCAAGCTCAAGATGAGATCTGGCCTGCTGGAGGGGACTGGAGAGGATTCTGGGAAGAGACTTCTAGATGGGTTTGGGCAATTAAACAAACGGCACATTCAATGATACATGACATGTTTGTCCAAGTGGAAAGTATCCCTGCCTGTGTGTGCTTTACATTTAAGTGGTGACCTCTCTGTCTGTCTTTCTCTTACACACACACACACACACACACACACACACACATACACACACACACACACACACACACACAAAACACCTCAAGGCAGATAACATAGCCGCACCACTGCAGTGCACTAACAACCTCCTTCTCCTGCCTGGAGACCCGTCAGACACACTGTCCATGTCACTGCCAATCAAACGAGGATCCGTCTGCAAGCGCTCTCGTCACTCCTCCTCATCCTCTGGACTCTCTGCGTGTCAATAACTCTGCTGAAACACAGCCCGTCATGGTTTGTCAATCAGAATCCAATTTGAAACCTTAATTACTCCGTAGGCGCCGCAGGTAATGAAGCGACATTAGACACCAATATAAATAACTCACCCCTGTCAAGCCTGACACTGACACGCATAACTGTGACTTGCATTCTGCCAGATGTGGCCTTTTGTCTCTGATTACGAGTCTGCGGGTCGGGTGGTGATATCGAATTGATGCTAAAAGAAAGATAGTTTTCATCCGGAACAGCAACCTTTGACCTGATCTCCAAACTGGCTAACTACAAATCATCATGCTCTGGCTGGGGATGAGCGTTACCACGGGGAAAAAGGTAAAAGTGTTTATATAGCCAGGGAGAAAAGACATTGACATGATAATCACTTGAATTCGGATAACATCACACACTTTCTGACGGTCCCTATGCAAAGGCATCCACGATGTTGCACTTGGCTGTACGTAGAGACAGAAGTAGGTGTGTGGAGAAAAAATGAGCTCGACAGAGAAGACTAAAACTTTAGAAGGGAACATCTCTGTGTCGCTGCCAAGCTGTTCAATGAGTTTGGGTCACAGAAGCCTTTGACAGGACCTCTACAAATTTAAAAATATTTTCATTCAGTTTCATGGTGTAGCTTTTAACTGTCTTTCTTCACCCTTTACATTTACTCCAGTAAGAATTAAAGTACATTCACTCAGGTGCAGTTTTGAGGTTCATGTACTTTACTTAAGTATTTCCTCTTCACTTTGTTTCCATCCACTTCATTTTGTTCTTTTTACTCCATTACATTCATCGGATACCTTTAACTACTAGTTAATTTACAAATGAAGATTTTACACGCAAAACATAAGATGTTAATAATATAGAATATGATTACACTACACAAGTCTTAATGAAATCATTAAAATAAGCTCCACTTCAACAAGGCTTCAGGCTTGTTTTCCATCATACACACCACTGTGTTTGACCACCACTAAGTAGTTCCTGTCGAATCATGACTAACATTTAAAATGTTGCCTACAACCATGGAGCACATGTCACTGCCATCGTAACATTACAGCTCTCCGAGGAGCTGCTGTCCGTAATGACCTATCAAGCCCGGAGGCCTGCACAGTTTCCTGGGGGGCTCAATGGAGCAGAAAATGGGAAAAACAAACCAACAGAATTTGTGCCTCTAGAAACCTTATCCAGAGCCCCCCCGCTGTCAGCCACTTTCTGCTCGCCTACTTTCACCTTCAGTGAACTCTTCTGCATTATTCTTATCTGTATGCTGATTACTGTCCTTGCATTGATAGGTTGTTTGTGTTATTTCACTCGCTAATTAAGAGGAAAGGGCAGCATGAGCTCAGGAAGAGGCTGCCAATCCTCAAAACAGACCAGCAGAGAGAGCGCAGAGCCGGAGACAGAAAATGGATGATTGGTTTTGGTTGGTTGTGTTGTGTTGTGTTGTGTTGTGACTCATGAGATAAAAGACTACCAGGAAGAGAAAAGGAAATCGGGACTTTAGGGGAAAAGGAGTAAGACAGTTAAACCAGGTGCTTAACGATGATTTCAGTGCAGTTTAAACGTTCTGACCTTGAAGGCTTTGTTTTTCATCTCTCGGGGAACTCACTGCACGTCTTAAACCAAGTTTAAGACGTGTGACAGGAATGCAAAAAAGAAAGAAAAGCTTTTCTCCTCCACATTTATCAGATAAAACACAAACCAATAACTGCATAAGGCAATTTCTTCTTGAGTACTTTCACAATCTTAATGACTTCTTTGTGGCAAACTGTTCTATTACATAAGGTCTGTTGTCATTTCCACACATATGCTTCACATTCATACACATTCATGTTGTTCTTCATGCGTCTCGTTGACATGTCAGTGTTATAAAACCTACTCGTGTTAAGAAAATAGCCTAATACGTTAAAATTGCATCAACAAAGATGAAAAACAGGGCCTCAAACCATTTCCTGAGTGAGGAAGTCTAAAGCCAGTGAAGTACGACAAACAAAGAACGTTGACTCAAAACATCATTCCCAGATTTTAAAGCCTTTGATTCTTTGTGAAATGCAGAGAATAACAAAGACTAATCAGACTCCAGTGAAACTGAACTTTAAATAACAACTGATTTGGCTTAAATACAACTCAGTCTGTTGGGGGCAACTACCACCTTTTCTTAATCTCCACAGTATCTGGTCTACAGCCATGCCAGCAGCTCTGACTTGCTTCTAGCTGAAACATGAAAGCCATGCTAGCATGCTATTTTTAAGCAGTTACAGATTATAAATTAGCCACTTTTGAATTTGTAGCAGTTCATTACCATGTGAAAACAGATAAAAAAACAAACGAATAGTTCCTATAGAATAAGCTCAGTGTATTGTATTAGTGTTAATATCCAATTTATTATTTTGGTGGCTGTTAGGGTTTAAACAATATGACATGAACTCGCCATTAGCATGCTAACATTTACTAATTTACTAATCACAGCTGACCCTGTGGGCATTACCATAGTAACCCATAGTGCTCCACAGGCCTCAGATGACCTGTGCAGCAATAGATACTGGATGAAGTGCACATCTGTTTGGCAATATGTAGTAAAGGAAAATATAATCTGAAATGATAAGAACATTCTTCCTGGATTTTTACTTATTTTTGAAGCTCTGGCTTGTTTAATGGCCCCGTGTCATATTTCTTTTACCTACTTTAATATTTAATTTGATACAACACTGACAAAACATATATACATAAAACATACAAATAAATTTGTTCTCAATTATATTATAAATGTGATGGTTCAGCCTCTTTATTGTAAGTCAAGGACAAGCAAACAAAGAGCCTATAGGCTGCAAGTCACTGCATTTCATTCACTGTTGTCACAGCTCTTTGCATGAAATATGAACCAGCAAAAGAAAATTATGCAGTGGCCTCAATAATTATTTTCTTATAATAACAGACACAAATCTAAATAATTATCTACTTCTTTCTCTCTTTGCTGTTCTTATGTTTCTTACACTTCAGCACAAATCCACACAGCTCCAATGCAAATTCTGAATACTAATCTACTGTAACTCTCCCCGTCCTCTCCTTCTCCATCCCCAACTGCACCCTGTATAAATCAGTTTGTTTGTTTCTTAATGTGGTTAATTACACAGAGGACAAGAGCTTCTATGAGACAGGTGATGGAGATGCCAGAGACAAGCTGTGACCCTTGTTCCCTCAATTTTCACTATAATCAGCTCTTTTCATGTCTGCAGTGTGGAACAGGCTAATTTATTCTGCCACAACTGCAGTGAAAATGGTCCAGATTTCAAGCCACAGTCTGCTACCAACTCCACAGATCTGGCACTGGTTATGTTTATGAGAGAAACTGTGAGACGGGCTCAAGTGCAGGCGGGCTGGGTGCTATATAAACACACACAAATGCACAAACGCACGCTATGCAGAGTATATGAAATCTCTAACCTTACCAAAACTTTTTACTGTTAGCAGACATTCCCCTTGAAGAAAGAAAAAGATACAGGGAAACAGATATTTCAGGAAACTCTGCCAGAAATCATCAACAGACAAAACTATAAAAATAAAAGATAATGTGCGTGTTTGATCTTTTATGATGTGCACCTTTCACTGCAAAACCCCTTTTGTTTCTCTGCCACGTGCTGTTAATGCAAGCACTTAAAGAACAAGAGATGAGAGGTTTTTAGATCGAGCCTGGATCTTATTAACCCAGTTTCAGTCGTGGCCTCTGCTGCTGCTGCTGCTGCTGCTTCTTCTTCTTCACACAGAGAGAGAGATAGAGCTCCCCCTCTTTTCACCAACATGTCTGAATATTTCATAGCACTCCGTCCCTGTTTAACTGCTGCTTGCCTGACACATTTCACATTTCACCGTGCTTCGTCTTATCAAAGCACTACCGGCTAATGGAGAGAAGGGAATCCTTTGAAAGTCTGGTGTGTGTGTGTGTGTGTGTGTGTGTGTGTGTGTGTGTGTGTGTGTGTGTTCTGAGCAGTGTTACGTTTAATCAGAGTGTAACATCTGAACAGCATGTGTAATTTAAAGCTGAGTAGATGCTAATGGATTATGATTTTTTTTTTTTTAAGATTAGCCCTGTGTCATTTCTGTTTTAATACACTGAACAGTAGTGTGGCTGAAACATTAAGCAGACAGATGCATAATGCAATTCTGTGTTTGGAGGACAGATGGGTGTCTGGGCTCACTGAGCCTCCAGGACAGATCGATGAATAAACATCTCTCAGCAAAGACAAAACTCCTGTTTGAGAGAGCTGGGCCTTGAATCCTCCACGTTGAAGGCACTAAAGCATTTGCTGCATTTATCTACGGCATCAAGTCAAAAACAGCATCAGTACCCAGCTGTCTGATCTTTGTCTTCACTCTTTTTTTTGTCTTTTCATATAGCAACGGAGTTTATTTGCTCAGGATCATAGTGGTGAGTGAATTTCTGGTGGCCGTGACATTCAGTCTAATACATTACCTGTGAAAGTAAAACTCTAAACAACAAAACACTTTCAGTTCCACATGCAAGCTCTCAGCATCCCACACATTTCAGGAGAATCCTGGCAACGTGTCAAAACAACTGCATCTGCAAAATAAACAGCGGGCAGCAGCCAATATTCAGAGCACAGAACGTTTTGACAGAAAGGGCATCCTGATCTGCGTTTCAGCAGCCAGAGACAATTATTGAATTATCACGTATGTGTCTGTTTAAAGATCAGACATGCTCAAGAAACTTGGACTCAATTAGCTGCTTCCTCAGTACTGCTTTCTATTAAGGCGCCATTCGTGAACGAAACCTGAGGCATTTTTGATAACTCTGGGGAGATGCGTGCTTGGCCTCAGGGCGCTTTGTGCATGCAAAACACTCAAAATTAATTTCACTGATATTCACTGAACGATAAAGTAGAATTAATATTATTTTGACTGTCTTATTTTCACTTTAGCTTCTATAGCGTCTGCAGCTGCAGCACAGCCCCCAGTAAGGAGAAAACATTATTTCCCTCGCAGCAAAAAGAAAAGTGAGTGAGGAAATGAATGTCACAGCACAGTGACAGAATATGTGGTGAAATCCCTACAACCCTTTAGCATAGTAGAATATCCATACTTTAGGTTTGATAGTTAAGTACTGTAGTTTTTATTTGTTACTCAAAACAGTTGAAATTTGTTTTGTTAACACTTTGGGACGTCTTCATACAAAAAGAAATGCAGAATTCATTAAAATGATTTGAAAAAGGGATTTTAAAGGAATCAGATAAAATGCTATCAAACCTCATTGCTAGCCTAAACCTAATCAATCGTTATGATGCTGTCACATCATAAACACACTTATTTTTCAACAGTAATTTGTAATGGTTTTTGAAGGCACAAGAAAACGATGCCGTCCTGCTATTTGTTGCGTCAGATCAGAAAATGATCATACGTGTTGCTCTATAGCGCGTGGACTAACAATGTGTTTAGTCCTTTAATTGTTGGGTCCAGATGTTCTGCTGCGAGTTTGTTAGTTTGATCCTGGAGGAAGGTAAACACCAGCAAAGAGATTTTTCAAAACCTGCCAACAATTTATTAACCATTAACCAACCCATCAATTACAGGTTAAAAACCTTTTTTAAAAAGGTTGCTATTGGAAAGCGATATCCCCACCTGTATAAGCAAAGCAAACCTTCAACGCTGAATGTGAAGGGCACAGAATCACAAAGAACACAACAGACTGTGTTCCAACATTCAACACAGGACTTCTCTAAGTGACGCTCCAGATGGCTCTTACAACCAGGTAGACGACGCAGCTGCACTACCAGAGGAAATAAAACTGCCAATGAACGAATGAACTCCTCTTTTGATCTGGCTTATGTGAGGAAAAAAAAGTAGAGCAAAACACCAACACACGGTCAAACAAGTCAAAGACAGAAGCTGAAATAAAACACTATTACTTCCATCACATGTGCATCTTTACAGACACTGTGTCTCAGTGGTTTGAACCAGCACAGTGAATACACACATTGCATAATGGACTTTGCCCTTTACAACAAATAGGGGTGAGGTTGACCGGAAATTCTACTGAAACTACTGATTAATGCTCAAGATTATGTGATTAAAATGTGCACGACACTGGGGACTAGATTTTAATCCTTCACCTGTGGGTCTTCGCCTGTAATGACATCATAAAGCAGGTGACTTTCTACCTAGTATTGATAAGAGCGCTTGGTGTGACCTGATGAGGAACAACACATCGTCTAATCCCTCGATAGAAGATAAACATGAAGTTCAGGTGCAGGATGCTTGTACTTATAATTTGACATTTTTTTAGCAAATACATTTTACATTACGCTTCATGCTACAATCTACTTTCCTGACAAGAGGATTGATACCGCTCTCATATGTTTCCAAATATGCAATAAATGAATATATAAATATGCTTAGCTGAGCATAAAGACTGGAAAGGGATGGAAACAGTTAGCCTGGCTGTAACAATTTCCCCATTACTAGTCTTTATGCTAAGCTAAGCTAAGCTAACCAGAAGCTGGTTATAGCTTTATATTTAATGGAGAGAGATGGATGTTATAAGTCTTCTCATCTCACTCAAATCTCTCGCAAAAAATCAAATACATTTAATAACTTGTTTAATTTACATGTGTCATTACATCAAGAACAAACTGCTAAACCCTGCTAAAATGCAATTGATGTTAAGTGAAGTGAACTGCATGGTGATGTTAAATTTAAATGTTGAAGATTTTAAATTAATGAATATTGAATGAATATTGAATATTATCTGGAGAAAATGGGATGTTAAACATTTGAAAGAGTATTCTTTAAGTGTTTACCGTCTCATTTTGCTTATTGTAAATAGATTTTGGTTGTTTTATCACTGTGACACTAATCAAAATGTTTTCATAGCAGTGTTCATTATTACACAACGCTGTGGTTTAATTTTCATTAATTCCTTTCACCCAGTGATGTCATTACTGCTGGCCTTAATCTGCTCAAATATATTTATTGATTGAACATCTTGATGTGCATGACTCGATAACAATGAATCTAATTAATGTCTGTGTTTGATGTACACTCCGCTGTGTTGACTTTTCCACGCATCACACACTGGTCAAGATACCGGCAATAAAATAATTACATAATTTTAAATAAAAGGGTTTATTTTGAGCCTGCCTGTGTGCACCCCCGCCTTTGCCTTATTTCTAGGTTGAAGTGTCCCATCATCCCATTGCAGCCCTCAGAGGTTCAGTTCAACATCGGCAGCACAGAGCGCCCACAGAGTCATGTGTCCATTCACATTAAAGGTTTAGAGAGGGCAACGCGGAAGCATCACTCCCTGACCAACAATCTATTACTCAACTCATTCGAGTCATTCGTCTCAGCACTGCCTCCAAATTACATTTCTGCTTTTGATAAATTTTTTCTTTCCCTCCCACATCTGCAGCAAGGTTGATGTGGACAGGCCTCCACTGATTACCTCGCTGCGGCCATGATTGAACGGGGACGCAATGTATCTCCAAGGCCACGTAGGCCTATAGGCTGCATACCAAATGGGTACGCAGCACGCACTGGAGAGCCATGGTTAGGAAAGCCATAAGTGAGTGGGAGGGAGGGAAGCCCAGTGCAGCATGGCTCTACAGAGATCAGACGTTACTCGGTGCAGCAGCACAGATGAGCTTTGTTACAGCAGCTCAGGGTTAATCTGGATATAATCAAGCAGATGATCACGGAAATTATAATAGGCTTAATAATAAAAAAATTAATATGGCCGATGTTTTATAGGGAGACTATGTGTGTGTAACTCCACAACACGTGTCCTGTTACAGCTCTTTGTTTGCCAGAGTACAAGGGAGTGGACAAATGTAAATAGGATTTATGTGAGAAACGAAGAGGATGCCAAAAGTGCTGTTCCACAAGAGCAGAGAGCAGAGACTACAGAGGCAGTGACGTCCTGAAAACGGGTGTAAGGTTTTCAGGCCAGCTGGAAAAACAGTTGCAATACTTGTTTTATTTTGCCAGAGAGCCTACAAATGACAAAGCTTCATTGTCGGGATTAAATGCATCTCTGTTTAGCTATGTCTGTCCATACTACTACTAACTACTGCCTTGTTCAATTATATGGATTAATCAAGATGTTGGATTATTAAAATGAACATTTTCCAATTACAGATGCTAGGTAAAATCAGTATGCAAATTTAGCTTTAGCGTTAGCCAACGCTAGCTATGGCTATGTCACCAGCTAGTTTCACTTGATAGTGCCCTTTCTTTTTAGCTAGTTTGCTGTTTTGCTGTTATACAGAAGTTATTGCGGTATGCTACATATTTTACATGTTATTTAGTGCAAAAATAATGAGCCAATTAATTATTTAGTTAACAGAATAAATATTATGAATGTGAAGTGAATAAATTTATCAAGGGGAAATTCAAAAATATTTGCTTGTTAGCCTATAGCTTCTTAAATGTGCACTTGTTGCTTTTTTCTCTTTTATCTCATTGTAAATACAATATCTTTTGTATCTACTCACAAACGACATTGTAGGGCTTTGGACCAGTGACTCCAGAAAATATATAATTTTTCAAATTTTTTGATCAATTATCTCGTTAATCAAAAACAAATTGAGCAGTTTATCATGAAAATAATTATTAACTGCAACCCTAATGTACATCCTACATGCATCATGTATGCAAGCCTTCCTATCGGGACCAGTGGTTCTAAATTAGAGGCTTCAAATCCTCCTGCTGACATCTTCTCACAGAGGGATCGTCTCTTTAAAGGGGCCGCTGAACGTGGTTTCTTGCCAGGGGGCGGGTGGTGGTGATTGTGGCTTGACAAGAGACACAATCAAGACAAAAGGTAATAATACGCCCTCAGAGAAGCGTAAGATCTTCAGGGCAGACTGGAGGCTACAGTGAGTCGCTATCGGAAAGTGACAAGATGGGCTGGGGCTAACTGGTTATTGTGTTAACTTCAGTAGAAGAAAAGACATGATAGAGACAAGAGTAGGGCTGTCCCAAACGATTATTCTTTAAACAATTAATCTAGCGATTATTTTTTCGATTATTTGACTAATCTAACGATTATTTTTTTTATTAACCTAACAGTAATTTTATTGCAATTATTTTCCAGTTAGTCATTTAATATTACAATTTGCCCCGTCCAACACACACAGGGTCTGCAGACTACCGCACTGTTGGTGTCAAGATTAAAGTTTTCCCAAACTTTGGAGGACCGCGTGCGAGCCTTTTTTGCCGCGTGTTGCTCCACACGCTCCGTCGTACTGCTGGTAGACGCCGCCATGTTGTTCAAATAGATTACACAGACGCAAATCATTCACGCAGTCAATGACTTCCATTACGTCACCGTGTTGTCCCAGCCCTTGCGCTGTGCTTGTATCCGGGTAAACCAAAGACGATGGATACAAACGGTCCCATTAGAAAGTTACGGTTTTGTTCTATGAACATTTACCCTGTGTGGTTTTACGCGACGCGTCGACACTAAAATTCCACGTCAAATAATTTCTATAATCGACAACGTCGATTACATCGGATAATCGTCCCAGCCCTAGACAAGAGATAACAATGACGTTGTCTTCCACCGCTGGACACAGCTTTTGGGAAGTAAAGAAATGAATTTGATTTCCCCATAAGCGCTGTGACTGGCAGCATCTAACACAAGCAAAACACCTGCTAATCTGACGCAAAAATCATCACCTTGTTTTAGCTGTTTACTGTGTTCAGCTGGGGTTTAGACTCAGTTTCGTACTGCAAATTTTACAAGCTTTTTTTTTTTGATACAGTTCAATGGTATGATATTTTCTGGCTGGTAAAACAGACATGAAAAAGTCAGACTCAATATTTAGTACGTTTTTTGGGGTGGTACGGTAGAGCACATCAGTCTGGCACCATGAGCTACAGCCTTGACACAGAACCATAATAATGCATGTATGTGCGAATGTAGATGTATGTATGTAGGTGCACACACACACACGCACACACACACTTGCCAGATCTTGGAACTGCAGACCTCTAATGCTGTGTGACTGCACTCCCCTGGGCTTTCTTTCTGCTCCACTGAATGAGCTCTGCAGCCTGCATGTAAAGAAATCAGGGAATCCCTACATTCCCAGGCTTCTCTCCTCCTTTATTCACCCATTTATTCCCCCTCTAGCCTTGTGGGTGTGTGTGAGCTATATAAGAGCTTGGTTATCATTAGGGAGGCATTCTCCCTGTGACAATGATAAAACAGCCTCAGCAGATACTGCATCTATTTCTTATAGCCAAAGCCAAATGAACCAATTTGGGGAAGCGTCACTATGACAAATTATAGTATGGCAGGATATCTTACGCAGCAAAAGCTTGTTGTTCATGGAAAAAAACAGCATTGTAAAAAATTTTTCAGGGGTGTTCAAATATTTTACTGGAACAAAAGCTCATACTGTATATAATCCTCCAGGAGACTTACTTAAATATCACATCCAATTACAGGCCTTCATAATGGAACTGATGATAACACATGAACTCATGGGTGTTATTTTTACTCATTAGTACAACTGTTTTGTTTTAATTTACAGCTGTTTAAACAAAGAGACAATGTTTTCCAGCCAGGCCGAAGAATGATGGCTGATAGAAAGCTCTGGCTAAATATTGTCTGTGGCTACTTTGTCAGTGTAAGTAGCCACTTTGGCCAGCAGCCACATTGTCTGACAGGTTTAATAGCCTCTGTGGAAGGTTGAATTGGCCTTTTGTATTTTCACACTACATTGGCTGCTAAAACTGACTGGCCAATTAAAATGTACAGACTAACACTTGATGCCAAATAACTAATAAAACTAAACCATGAATTAGTCAACATGTTTTGACCTAAGGGGAAAACCTTTTTCTAAACTCTGTGCTAGTGTTCGACCAAATAATGAATGTGTGCTGCAATATAGCAGTGCTGAAACAAGCAGTGGATTCATTGATTATTTAATCAACACTAAAATAATTGACAGTCATTTTAATAATGAGACAAAGGTTTAAAGAATTAGATTACGTGTATTTCCACACGTTGTACTGCTCCTTTCAGTCCGTCTTAATCCAGCAAAATGATTTTCCCTGTTTAGCTTCTCAGATGTGAAATTTTTATGCTTTTTGCAAATAAAATGTCTTTCACATTCAGCTAGAGCAAGAATTGAAGTGTCTTTTTCTGGATTTTAGGACACCAATGATTAAGGATGTTACAGCTGATTGGATTAGTTGATTAGTCAGATAGTCAATCACCAGAAAACTTTCAATAATCAATTAATCGTTAAGTTGTTTGTCAAGCAAAGAAGACAAACATTTCCTTGTTTCTCTACCAACTGAACTTCTCAATTGCAAGGACATGCTGCTTTTGTCTTATGTGACAGTAAACTGAAAACGTTTTTAATTTTGGATACGGAGTTGGACAAAACAAGGAATGGAAATGTCATTTTGGCCATTTGAGACATTTTTCTGTATTTTCTGACATTTTATAGACCAACAGAATAATCAATTTATCTAAAACTACATATTGTTATTCAACAATAATGAGTTATATACCTTTGCTTCAGCCCCATAAATTGATTGAACAAAAAAAAAAATGGAACTCCTACAACCCCAATGTAATTTATATCCTTTACGCATCATCATAATTCAAATTGCAAAACTCAAACCTTCCTGTCAGGATTTCTGGGTGCTGAATAGAGGCTTCAAATCCTGCTGACAACATTTTACCATATCTTTCCCATCTCTTTTATCTTCACCCACAACTGGATATCATGCCAGCATTTCCCCCATAAGCGCTGCGAGTGGGAGCATCAAACACAAGCAAAACGCCGGCAAAACTGAGGCAAAAACCACCTCTGAACTGGAATGAGGTCATGTTGCTTCATCAGTGAAGCCGGTCTAATCTACACCTCCCCAGTACTGGTACACCTCCTGAACATTATGTCAGATAACGAACCAACGCTGCTGACATTTAGCAGCATCCCCACACTACTAGGAACATCCAGCTAAAACTAACGGATTCATGGTCAGTTTGGAGGCTGCAGTCACAGGTGCAGTTAGTGTGTTACACAGACATGTGTTTCTTTTATTCTGTCCACCCCATTTCCACCAATGAGGGACTAAAACCTCTCTCCTCAGTGAGTCAGTGTACTGCTGTGTGTCTGTCACCAAACACCCCTGAAAAGCCCTCAGATATACTGGTGACTCCTCATTAAACTACCATGGACAAGGTCATTATTAATGATCAACTATGAGACACTAACATACTATAAGGACAATACAGCGGTTTCTCTCCAGTCACTTTGTCATTGTTCAACAATGCCCTGAAAGGACATGTCAGATCAAACCCAGGTGATTATCTGATAATATCCCCTGCCTGTCTCTTCAAACTCCTGCCCTCCATATTATCACTAGTAATCTTATGACCGGTCTCATAACCTTTCCACCAGTCGGTTTGGGTTGTTGGGAGCAAGTTAATTAATGCAACATATTCTCAACAGACTATTCAATTCACCTGAGTTGACAGCAGGTTATATCTAGCGTCGATACCAGCGGAGGCAACAAGACACAAGAAAAGGGGCTTTTTGCTGCATTGCACCTGCCCAAACGCGCCTAACTTTAGCTGGGAAGTGGGCTGTCTGGTCCCACTGATGTGTGATCAGTCCTCCGGGGTCGCGGTCGTGATGGTGAACAGACCGCCCCCTCCCCCAAAACAAGGAAAAGACACAAATAAGACATTATTAACTAGAAACAAGCGACAGCGGCTGGACATATGTGCCATATGCCAGTGAAAACACGGTGCTGTTTGGTGTCCCGGACTCGTGTTCCCTGCTGACCTGCAGAGCGGCGGTGTCTTACCTGTCGGCTGCGGACAGAGGTGAAGAGCCGGCCGGCGGGAGAGCAGAGCACGGCGGGCTGGAGAAGAGAGTCAGTCCGGTGATCGGGAACCGTAGCCTGCGTGAGTGTGTCGGTGCGCCTCGGCACCGTCTGAAGGCAGAATATCACAGCCAGGGTGTTCCCGACAGGAGGGGGCGTGGTGTGTGTGTGTGTGTGTGTGTGTGTGTGTGTGTGTGTGTGTGTGTGCGTGTGTGTGTGTGTGTGTGGTATGCACGCAATCCTGACAAATAGGCTTATATATTTCTGACAATGCGACAGTTGTTTCTGCAATAAACTTAATGACTCAATTAAAGGAGGTTTCCGTCAAAAAACAGCACATCATACCGCAGTACAATAGGTTCAGGGAAACTCCCTGTTGTCACTGGTGGTACATTACATGATGCTCTGGGAATCTGTATTTATGTAGTGTGACAGTTTATTTAATAGCAGTGTATGTAGCTGGGCTGATAATATGAAACACTTAATATTAATAAATTAATATTAGTCTACATAAGACTGTTTTTTTCTCTGTTTATCTCTGCTTTTGTCATTCAGTCTCTATAGGCTTCTTACCTTTAATTTAATTGTAACAGTAATTTATGTTTTTTGCCTGCTTTTAATGTATGTTTCTCTCTGTGGGCTATTCTACACTTCTGTGTTGCATGTTAATAATGCAGCATCCTGATGCCCGGCACAGCACTAACATTAATATTCCATTTTTCCTATTGCTCTGCTCTGCCCTATTTCAAATGTAGGCTATTCTTCTTTTTAGGACGACTATGTAACATTGGGGGGGTTTTTTGTTTTGTTTTTTTGGTTAAACCTGGATCATTAACAGCAGTGTGTATGAATGTCTTCCTGTTAAATAAACCAATAGAAATGAATGAATAAATCTGGTAATGACCATCACATTGCAACACATGATAAAAGGAACTCTTTACAAAGAGATACATGTGGATTTACTGTATTACATGTGAAGCATATTTCACAATTCACATATGAATTAGTTTGACACGTATGTTAAACATTGTGTCGAACTTTTTTGTATGTTTTTCAGCTATTTCACATGTGAAATATGAAACATCATATTTGAAAAGAACAATTTCTCATATAGTATCACATGTAAAGCATACTCTGTAGGTACACAGGGTTAAATGTATTTTATATCTTATTTATTATTACATTTCGAATGTTTTTTCTCATACAGTGGACACTGTTACGGATTACAAAAAACTCATCCCATTAGATGAGTTTAAAATTTGAACTTCTGACCTTTTTAAATAAGTGTGTGTGTGTGTTTCTGATGTTGTTTGTGTGTTTTGTCATGTGTCTTATCTCTGCTCCTATTTCTTCAGCAATACTCAGGTGTCTTATTTTTGCAATAAAATCTTATTTGCCGAGAGATCTGATCTGATTAAATACATTTTATTCATGTATTTCACATGTTTTAGTTCACATAAAGTTATTTCTCAGCTACAGTGACATTGTCCACTATCTCAGAAACCATATCAAGGGAATTGAATCACTAATTGCTTTGTATTATTATACAATTAGACAGAAAATGTTCCCATTTCCAAATATTATGAACTTCCTTTTGCATAATGTGATTACAGTGGAAGTCTGAGCCCAGCCCATAATTGGATGTTTTACAGAGGAGAGTTGAATTTATTGATGTTTATACAGAATACACACTGGGTTTTAATAAGACAGACAGGTTGCACTGAACCTTTGACCCATGATTACCCAGTTGTATAGAGAAACAAATTTAAGTTACAACAAATTATAGCACACTAAAATGTAACTATGTTCAGTAATATGTTAACTAATGAGTATATAATACGATGACTACTTTTACCTTTATCACTCTAAACACATTTCTGATGATGCTTCAGTATATTTTATTATTTTATGTCACTGAACTTGTCAATTTATTGTTTCTTGTCTCAGAAAAAACGCAACTTTATAACAAATGAGCTCAATATGAACTCAAAAAGTTAACAGTTAAAAAATATATTTGACTGAGGGACTCTAATACTGGGTTACATGCTGGAGGATGTTCAGTTTCTTTGTGTCATTTTGTGGCTATTATAACTCATTTTGTTTTTGTGGTTCTTTTGCATGTCTTTGTGGTTCTTTTGTTCCTGAATTTGTTTGTTTTTGTTTCTTTGTGGTCGTTTTGTGTATAGTCATACTCGTTTTATGTATCTTTGTGTGTCACTTTGCAGTCATTTTATGCTTCTTTGTAGTCATTTCACTCACACAAAACTCCCCCTGACCCTGATTTATAGTATTTTATGAGACGGTCTGTGGTACTGATCCTGGTCTGGCTCTGTGGTGTGTGTGAGTTCAGCCACAGGGAGGCGACACCCTCACACAGTGATCTGCCTCAGGAGGACCGGAAGTGTCTTGCCTGTGCTCGTTGTCTGTGAACGACAGGAAGTAGACAGCAACAATAACTGGACAGCAGCAAACAGATACAGACAGAGGAGACAGCTGTGTCTGTGTCAGTAACGATGGAGGAGTATAACTCTGGAGAAGAGGTGAAACTGTTTGTTGTTACTTCTGATGTGTCGAAACGTCCGCAGTCATTTCTACAGAAGACGCGTCATAGCTAGTTAGCTTATGCTCGCTAAACCAGCTAGTTGAAGCTAATAGTATTTCTATCAGGGTGTGGTCAGATCATCGCATTTATATTCATATTATTAGCTGAATATTTTATTAACAAATCAACTGGTAGTAGTCACTGCTACAGTCACAGCTGGGGGTCTGTGTGTTTCACTCACACTGAAACAGCCTGTTCAGTTGATGATGAATTGATGAATCAGTCATCATGGGGCTCAGGTTGATGAGACACTTAAGTTTATATATGTACAATGTACTGTGAGATATTTGATAACCAAACCAAGTATTTGTCTGACATTAAACAGAGGTCTTGATTGTTGAAATGTCAGAATTGTAGTTGAAAACCTCATATTGAATTCCCTGATAAATAAAATGCTCTTTGGGACTGATAACACTGGAATTAAAACAATTATTAAACAATGTCTTTTGTTATGGTGTGTTCATGAGCTGGTGGGAAGGTCTGACATCTGAGAATCAGGAGCTAGTGACTAAACCTTAACCTTTTAAATGCTAGAAGCATCCAGTCACACATTTGACATTATTATCATCATCATCATCATAATACACACTTTTCAGTAGAAAGTTCACTTTTCTAATAAATTACAATGCTTACACTTTGTAGGTTTTAATTTTGCAGTGAAATAACCTGTTCTGAGCCGAGCACATTTAACTCTGCAAACAATAGTACTCTGTTACTAGATTACATACAGTAGACTTTAAGAAACACACACAGCGCTTCTGGGTCCTGGCAAAGTAGAGCAGGGTGTTCCAGCACTTGCTAAAAACAAAGTTTACTCAAACTGCGTATCCTCAATTTAGCTTGGAGGTAAGAAGGATTACATTCACTTCAGGATTAGACATTGTTGAGAGGCTTGTTTCCAGAGGGATTTGTGCGATATGTACATGCTATACAGTACACACACACACACACACACACGCTATGACATGCTCTGCAAGTGTAGAAACGTGCCAAGTCTGCCTCACATTACATTTATTTGGCAGGTGCTTTTGTTCAATGTGCCACAAGTGTTTTCAAACTCCATAACACTAACACAAAATAAAATCACATCAACACTTTAAAGTCACAGTGTCCATACTGTACTTTACATAAAGTTAAATTTGATTAATAATTAATAATTCAGGCGGTTTCTTCATGCAAAAACTGGAATAAAACAACACAGTAACAACCACTAACTCTCCAATTATCCAGCAGGTTGTCTTCAACTCTGATGATGCCAGTGTTTCAGTTAAAGAGGTGAGTTTTAATCGCAGGTATTTGTATTTTATTGTAAATCAACTCTTTCATGCGACAACAGCGTAATGTGTGCTTTTGTCTCAGTGTATTGAAGGTGTCATCGGTGGAACAGATTATAATCAGAGTAAAGTGAACCAGTGGACGGCCAGTATAGTGGAGCATTCTCTGACTCACCTGGTGAAACAGGGACGGCCATTCAAATACATGGGTGAGCCAACTGTCTATGATATACAGTAACACGAAGCCCCAGGACATAAAATACATCATATGCTGACATGTAGAGCTTGTATGTCCATTGGTAAACATGTGGTCTCTGGTGTTTTCTAGTAAACTGTACCATCATGCAGAAGAGCGGTGCTGGTCTCCACACAGCCAACTCCTGCTACTGGGACACTGCCACTGACGGTTAGAGACAACATATAATTAGAGCTGGTATCATTTGAAATCGTAAATAACAATTTAATAAGAGAAGGCAAAATTTATAAATGTTCAATCTCGTCTAAACACAGGCAGCTGTACAGAAGTATTATTTAAAACTAAACTGTAAATTATCTGATTGAAAACTAATTTAAAAAATGATATAAAATGATTAATTGTGTAGTATATAGTAGTATATAGTAATAGTATATCATATTTGTTATTAATGATTAATGGTTTCAGCTCTAATATTTGGGTGTGAGAAACAGAAACAAATATGAGACATTACTTGCAGACCTCAGTATAATTCCTCCTGCTGTTTGTCTCTTTCAGGAAGCTGCACGGTCAGGTGGGAGAATCGCACCATGTACTGTGTGGTCAGTGTGTTCGCTGTGGCGCTGTGACAGCGGCACAGAGCTGTGTTCTGCTCTGTCTTCTAACACCGTCATGACTGCAGCTTCGCTTTAAATGGCACGTGACCAAGAAGCCATAAAGACCCTCTGCTGGAAGTTAATCTACAAGTAGTCTATTTTCTCCCCTGGAAAAAGGCTGGGAAAACAAAACTTCAGAATGAATAAGAGTTGTGTTTTGAGAGTCTACAGCCTGCGATCATGGGCCAGTTTGACTGTGAGAAAAAGTTGCTTTGTAGGGACCAAACTCATGGTCAGAGTGCAAGCTAGGGAATTAAAAAAGGTATAATTCTTTTTTTTTTTTTTTTAGTCTTAAAAAGTGAACACTAAATATTGTGATCCATCAACTCTTTCCATAAATTGTCCCAAGACCCTGTAATGTTTCTTTAATGTAGAACTTCATTTGTTTTTATATTTTGTCTCCATACAGGACTGAGCCGTTACTGTAGAGGAAAGTTGCCCATTCCTTAAGACAAGTTGTTTTTAGTAGATACCAGCCTACTTACGTTAAGTGTTTCTACTAGTCTGTGTTAATATTCTTAATATTTATATTAGTCTGTATTTGTAGCTGTGCAGATAAGAGTGTATTTCCAGGATAGCATCATTTTATGGTCAGTCCAAACAACCAAGGCACTTTTTCTAGACTTTTCCTGAAGAAATCCTGGAATTCTACCATTGAACTGTATGTTGAGTTCACTGAAACTGTTTGATGAATTTATTTGTCTGAACATTGACTGTGGAGTCATTAAATGTATTCAACAAACTGACTGATTTGCAGTTTGGTCTTTCATCCACTAGAGGCTAGCACAGGATCATAAAGATGAGTGCGTCTCAGCTAAAAAGAAAACAATACACACAATTTTCACATAGAAATATAAATTTATTTTGATTTTTTTTTTCATCTTTTAAATGCCTTTTATCTTGTTATGTATGAGAATGTTTGATGTGTACCGTAGGTTTTTCATATTTTTTGGCTTCAAAGGTTGCTTGTCTTATTTGTACAAATATCTTAGGAGCATTCATGTGATTCCCGAGGTTGTCATCCCTCTGCAGATACATTGCAAAAAGGAGTTAGTGCAAAAACAAACACTGACATTCCCTCTCACACACAGAATTATTCATTAAAAGATTGAGAAAAAAAAAAAGCAAATATACTGGTTACAATTCCAAACAATGTGTGTACACTCGGTGTAAATATTGTAACAGATGAGACACAGACGCAGAGCTGAAAGACGTTACAAGCATAAATTAGAAAAACAAATACATCCAAACAGAAGCATTTTACATCACAACAGCTGTTGCTGCTCAGCGGCTGAATCGAAGTCACTTAAATCCTTTTTGTAAACGTGCAAAAACATTACGCTTGCCGATGTGCGTGCTTTACAGTAACGTGTTTGGTGACCGAACAGGCTCTTAAACAATGTGTGGAGCACAAATACATCACAGAAGCAGCGTGGCGTTAATGATAAAGCTCTTATCAAGGAGTAAAAAAGCTGATTGCTTGCAGCCGTAAAACTAGCAGGAGTCTCCAGAGAAAGAAAAAAAAAAACCTGTACAAAAGAGACTCACCCCCCCCCCGGAGAATTATAGTTACACCTCATCAGAGGCTCCACACATGCACACCTCCATGCTAAAGAGATATACTAAATACAATCAATTCAAATGCATGGCTCCTTGTGATCAGTAATGCAGCATATAAGTGGACACAGTCTCCAAACCTAAAAAAAAGAGAAAAGCAATGGCGGTGTCCATGGCGTGGGCTTTTATTTGTATTAAAGGCTGCAGGATCACGGGTTAGGGTGTTGGCTGGTGAGATGGGTGAGCACCACCTCTGCTGTGTTTCTGCACGCTGGTTAACATGAGTGAACGCTGTGCATGTTTGCAGCCGGGACAGATCTCGAGTTAAGGACACATTTGCTTCATGTGGGAGGAGCAGGCGACAGAGTTGAGATATACTGTGTGAGATGAAGATCACAGGTTTTTAATATGTAAACTCAACTCACAGAGGGATCCATGTGGCACTTAAAAGGTTACAGAGGGTGTGATAACTGTGACAGTCGCTCCTCTGAATGGCACATCAAACAACTGTGATGCGTTAAGCATTGCAGGATACACTCTGGCTAACGTCGCCATTGATTCCACCTTCTATATTATTGCCCATTTCATTAGGAATGTCATAGATTGTGTCGTTGAGCATGTCGTAACTCGTGTCATTAGGCATGTCGTCCGTGGTGTCACTGGCTGTGTCACGGGCTCTGTCATTCGCTGGCTCCGTGGGGCTCGGCGGCTCCAGGACGGCCTTTCCTATTGGCCTGTTCTGCGGAGAAGCAGAGTTGCACATCAGGCAGAGAAGAGAGGAGCAGTTCCAGAGGCCCTGGGTCATGCTGGAGGAGAATAGCCTCCGACATGGATGACAGAACTGGTAGAAGACCAGCATGAAGAAGATGGCGATGGCGTAGGCTACCAGGAGCTGTAGCACCAGCAGTGGCGCACAGATGAAATTGTAGAAGTCAGTTTTATAGATGTACCACAGCAGAAGCAGTGAGGCGTTCTCCACAAAGCGCAACATGTAGTACACGGCCATGCGATACCAGTTCTGGGACTTATTGATGAGGTCCGGGTCATTGAGTTTCACCTGCACGGCTGACCAGCAGAACATGTTGATGCCGGCGTAGAGGAAGGTGAGCAGGCAAAGCACGATGGTGGTCCCCACTCGGGTCAGAGTTTTTTCTATATTCTCAGGGAATGGTGAGTGGCTCTGCCAGAACAGGATCCAGGGATAGAGGAAGAAAACAAGGAAGTTCAGCAGAACCACGGGCAGGACCCAGAGCTGCAACACTGAGCTGAACAGAACCAGGACCACCACACGGGTGGCAATCTCAAAGCTCCTCCACAGGAAAATGCACAGATAAGCCATGGGTCGGACGTCCACTTCATAGTCGTCATATTTGATCTTAATGGCCAGGATGTTGCAGCGCAGTGCTCCATACACAATGGAAAGGAGGGAAATCACCATCAGGGTGCCTGACATCGAAAAAGAGAGAAATATGGAAATCCTTAATTTAAAGGATAGATTCACATTTTTTTTATTGGAGTCCAGATTGATTTCATTTAATTTTCTTTCTATACATTCATTTTTGTCTTTGTTTAGCACCTTTTAAAAAATGTCATAACCCACATGCATGGTTCCCTTTTATCAAGTCTGACGTCTCACTTAGTCAATTTATCAAAGTATAAAGCTGCCAGGAACCAAATATACGTGAAATATGACACAGGCAACCTGAAAATACAATGCCTTTGACCCTATCTGTCACGGAGCCATAAAAACAGTTCTAGGTTGTAAAAAATATAGTTTCACTATTAATACACACAAATACAGCAGAGAAATGCAAGTAATACAACTCTAACACGGTCTGTTTATGTGTAATGTGACTTTATCTCAGTGTGTTTTTGTGTGTGTGTGATGGTAGATTAGTGAAAATGTTTGCTCAGCTCGTCTCTACATGATGAGTAAATAAAGCCTTGTGTTCACTGAGGATCAGACAGATTCCAGAGGGTTAAAACATTAGGGTGCTCATACGAACACTGAAACAGTTTTTGGTTCATTCCTCCTGTTCATCCTGGCCATTAAAAGATCCCTGAGGAGGCAATGTTGTGTTAGAAAGACTAACTTTGGATGAGACCCACTTGACCCCATCACTTCACTGAAAACATATAATGAAGGGATCTGTTAGTATGAAAGAGTTGGAGCAGCAATAAAAATGTTTTACAGTACATATAGGCCCCTGACTGTTGTTGAAAAAGTGTGAACCTGCCCTTTAAGCTCACATACCAGCTGTTGACTCAATAAGTGTGAAACAGAAGTGTCAAGACTACCAGCAGCAGAGGAAATAACACTTGTGTACTGTTTTTATAATCTCTTTTATTCTGTCCTAATTCAAAAACCAGATGTCCTGGATTGACTCTGTGAACCTTTTAGTAAATCTCTCTCTCAGGAATAGAAATGCTGGCTCTCTCACACGTATGCACGCACACACACGCACGCACGCACACACACGCACGCACGCACACACACGCACGCTCGCACACAGTTAAACAGGCTGACCCCAGATCTGCACCAATTGGCAGAGAGATTCACCATTTTCCATCCTCGATATCAGAGTTACATAACGCCACTTTGACTCATGAAAACACCATCCTCTTATTTCCAGTATGGCGCCTTGCTGATCAGCCCACATCACAGTGGAGCTGTGGTGACAGCCTCCCTTCTCAGCGGAGTTAGCTGAAAAGAGCCCAGAGACTCACCTCTACCGATGGACATCCCCTGCTGAAGGACGCAGATGTAGAGCTGCAGGGTGAGCTGGGGGGCCGATCCCAGGAAGGCCTGAATGACAGAGGTGCGGGCGAAGGCTGCTCGGTGTGTAAACAGTTTCCCCTCCGCCTGCCCCACCTGCCGCTCCACCTCCTCAGACTGACCCCCGCGGGGCATCTGCTTCTTCCTGGTGATGCTGACATAAGGCTCCTCCACTCGGCCCACACTGCCATAGATACAGAACGCCTCCAGACACCTGCAGTGCAACAAGACCAGGGGAACAGAGATGATTAGGAGCTGCAGACGCTTCTGATTGGTCGTTTAGAGGAACTCAGTTAAGGGCTGCAAATACCTTTTCATTATCAATGAATCTGTTAATTATGTCTTTCAATTTCATGTCATTCCAACAGAGGATGATCTTGCTGGTGTCCACACACACACACACACACACACACACACACACACACACACACACACACACACACACACACACACACAAATATAACAAAAATAAAAGCAGCAAAAATCCTGATATTTCAGGAATTTTTTTTCCAGAGAAGTTTTTCGTTAATTGTGACTAATCAATTAATGATTATTTCAGATAAAAATACATGTGAATACTAATCGATTAATTGTCACTTACTCAGTGTACAATAACAGGCAATGACGGACATGCTGCAGTTCAGCTTCAGCAGCCCAACAAGCCGGAGGTAATTTTACCAACATTATCAATATCTAAACCAGTGTGTAGCTTTCTGTTATTGTGAATGTCTAAAGATCTGTCAGTAGCAGTGAGAGTCACAAACAGACATCAGCCAGTGAGATACAAAAAGCACTTAAGTGCAGATGTGGGCGGAGGGCCAGAGGTCGAGGCAGCGCTGTGTCGGTAAAGCAGCGCCGATACACGGTGCCAATAAAACAGCAAGGCAGGGGGATTTAAGCCACAGGGGTGCTGCAAGACAGTCTGAACTACACTGGAGAGACACGCACGGTCAACACATCACTGACTTAATCAGAAAAATGAATAAATAAAACTGTGAAGACGGAGTCTGTGAGCTGGTTTTCAGATGATAAACATCAGTCTGTCTCTTCAGCATGTTTTATGTGGATGTGTTTGTGTCTTTAGATGAAGGAGAAAGTGAAGGTTGCAAAACATCCAGATTCTGACAAAATAATCTTAATTTAAAGCTATAATCAATATTTTTTTAATAATACAATCAATCAGATTAGTACTTGATTGTGAGAGAAGTCGCTCACATTGACAAACCCACAAATAATCTCAGCTCGTGGAGCCTTTTAGTGTTGTTCAGCTCAGAGTTTTGGTTTCCAGCCTTCGACTTTTCTGTTTTGGTTCACTCATTGCTCCCATTGCGTCGCTCTGAGCTGCAGCAGCAGCCGTTCACTTCCTGCTCAGCACCAAACAGCTGACAGACATGGTTAGAAACGGTTAACTGGAGCGTTTAGCAGCTGAAGAGCCAGATATTTCCTTCACTAGCAGTAAGAGAACTAACAGAGAGTGTGGGAGTGTGTATTTGATTTGTGTGATATTACTTCAAGCACTAGGAGGCGTATGCCATAAGCCAGAAATCACAGGTGCTGCTCATTGGAAAGGAGCAAACTGTTTTTAACTGCTCTTGGACAACCTGGTTCACAGCTGTTTTTTGTTTAACTTTACAGAGAAAATATTAGAGTTCATGGAAATTGGAGATTATGGACACCAGAAAATAAATGCATCATGATACGAAGCATTGGTAAAGAATGGAAATAATTTTTCTGAGGACACATCTAAACAGTTAGAGTTCAATGAGCAGCCGGTAGCGGCTAAAGTGGAGGACTTAGTCGCTACAGAAAGTTTAGTGTTCATTACTTAAAAAGGTAAGATGACAGTGTTGTGTTTACAGCTTGTTTCTGTTGCACCTTAAGTGGGCGGCGGAGGTTAAAGCTTCACACTCATCACACTTCTGAAACTAGTTGTGATGGCACAAAATCAGCTCGTACAAAATCAGCTCGTACATACACGTCTTTATCAGTGAAGCTCAAACATGCAAGAGAAGTAAGTAAATCGTCTTAATGAGTGGACAGCGACTTCCTGTTTAAAGGGAGTTTTTCCTCTCCACTGTCGCCAAGTGTTTGCTCACTGTGTGAACTGTTGGATTTCTCTCTATAATATTCCTTACCTTGTAAAGAGCCTTGAGATAATGTATGTTGTGATTTGCCACTATGTAAATAAAATTGAATTGAACTGAATTTAACGGTTTCAAGCTAAAGATTATTTTGTCAAGATGTTCTCATGACAAAAACACTTAACAGACAGATTAAACTCCACTTCTGCTCAGAGTAGTGACGGATGAAATGATCACATAATGCCCAGTCATGAAGAATTATAGGGTTGCTAATTAGAGGGGATGCTGGAATAAAGAAAACAAAAACAAACAGATGAATGTCATGGCTGCTGTGACTCAAAATGATAAGGACTAAGTGTTGTTTTAGACGGATGAGCCCAACAGGAGGAAGTGCTGCCGTGCTACCAGCAGTAGAGGCGGACATTCTCTCTCCGGTTGTGTTGTCAGAGATAAGGAGCCAGCAGCGACATGTGCTATTCTTAGATCTGCTCTTCACTGAGGAAAGATGTAGAATTTTGAACAAGAATCATTCGAATCCGCACTGAAGGGGGAACAAACCAGACAGGGTCAGATTCACACAGGCCACTGCTGGGGAATAATCATGCTGCGAGAGACGTCAGTTCAACTGTTTGTAAATTGACTGTTCATATTCACAAGCACAGTGAAAAGTCATAATTACATGTAGCCTATAGCTGCAATAAACAACCATATTTATTATCAGATTCCTCTGATCATTGTTTTCTTGATTCTTGATCAGTTTGTCATTTGGACGACAAAATGTCTGAAAACTGTAAAAAACAAAACAAACATCAAAGACACTGAATCTACAATGATATAAAACAGAGAAAACAGCACATTTTACACATTTTAGCTCTGAACCAGAGAACAATCAGCACTGTATGTAATAACGTAAGTCAGTTATCAAAACAACAAACTGTTGTATTGGTATATTGGTATATTAATTGAACTGATGACAATGATTAAGAAAACCAGTAAATGTTCATGTTTTTTTCACCTTAAAAAAAAAACAAAAACTTTACAATAGTTACAGCTCCAGATGTCAAAGACTAGATAAATGGCTGGCTGAGAAAACATGCTGCGAGTCAATGCTCAGTAGATTAAAAGGTCAGTTGGAAGATAAGATTTCCTCCCAGGTCTTTTTTTTTATTTTCAACTATATACAAGTCGGCAAAAGTGCCTGTTTAGATTTTTAGTGACACACACACACTGTGTGTGTATATATATATATATATTATCCCTGTTGTTGGCACTCCCTATATATATTTATTTACTTTTCATTTTCTACTGTGTAACCCTGTAATAATGTTTGTTTCTGCCTAAAATAATGTAACAATCTATTAGCTACTTGCTGCCCTGCGGCAACTGAAACAATTAAACAACATTAATGGATTTACCATTAAAGTTGATGATTAATTGTCTGTGAATCTACTGACTGAGTACTTAAACTCTAATTGTGTGTTTCTATTAGGGTTGTAACCAATAATTATTTTCATTATTGATTAATCTGCTGGTCGTAATGAATTATTATTATTCCTAATTATTTGGGAAAATGTCAAGTTGATGGACAAAGAAGCTATTTGAAGACAAGTAACAACGCCAAACTTGGAGATTCAGTTTACTATGATACAAGACAAGAAGGGCAGCACATCCTCACATTTGAGAAGCTGGAAACATCAAATATATATATTGTTTGCAATTATAAAAAACAGTCACTGTCAATCTGCTAATCTATTAAAGGACAAATTGTTGCGGGTCTAATTTCCATATTTTAGGGGATGAATAGGTTTTCATGTGATTACACACACATCTCCTGCTGATTGAACACTTGAGAACATATCTGTGTGTTCAGTATGGGAGGTTTTCTAGATGTAGGATTAGGCTCAGATTCCTATAGCAGAGGCAGATGGTCCAGCCAGACCAAGGCAGGGCTTACACAGGGAAAGACCAGGCCTATTATGGTTTAAAGCTCTTGTGCACAGATGTTTAAAAGGTTCCTCCACCAGTGTGTAACAGCCACACGATGTATATATGTATGTCAGCTTCTTCATGTGCTCCAGTTGGCCTGGTGGGTGATTTCATGTCTTGAGCAGTCATGAATAAATCAGACACAGCTTGGCCTGTGAGACCATGGCCTGAAGGTGATCAAACTGTGAGGAGGAGATCTTAGTGAAAGTGCACTGACAGTGGTGGCTGAGCACATTAACAGCTGTGTGGGTAGATATGGAACATATCGATGAACAGTGAGAATATTGATCACCCTTTTATTTCCGTACTGAATGGCACAGACATACATTCATTGCACCAGCATGTTTGCAGCGAGTTAGAGACAAAAGGCCGGGGAAAATAACAACAACAGCATGTGCGCAATCCATTCATCAAACCATCCATAAGCAGCTTATATGCACACAGGCCGGACATGTTTGTAACGAGAAAAATCATCCATGGACTCGACACCTGTGAGTTATAATAGACATTTAACGGTACGGTGGAGAGTAATAATCCAACGGTATAAAGGGGGTTCTCGCTCTCTCTCCGTTTGTGTGTGTGTGTGTGTGTGTGTGTGTGTGTGTGTGTGTGTGTGTGTGTGGGCACAGTCATGAGTGAAACAGAAATAAACAAGCCTCCACTGACCTGACGATGGGTCCAAGCTGCAGGATATGCAGCAGCAGAATGAGCGGTCTGTCCCTGCTCAGGTCCCGGTGGATGAAGGTGAGGGTCAGTTGCACGAGCACGGACGGTACGAGCGTGAAGAGGAGCGTGAGCCCCTGCCAAATCTGGTCTCCGGCGGAGCGGTACGTTGAGCTGAGGTAAAGCGCTGCCGTGGTCTCGGCCGTGAACAGAGACACCGACACAAAGATGGAACTGGGGAGTCGCATCCTCGCTCACTCCGCCATTTGGGGAAAGCGGCGCGCTGCTTCGCTCAGGGTCCGTTCATCCATAACGTTCCCACCGAGCAGTCTGTCAGTCACCCGCAAGAGACGGGACGCCGTTGTGTCGGAGGCACGCCGCCGCCGCCGCAGCAGCAGCTCAACAGCGATTGGAGAGAGGCAGGATGGTTTCACAGTCAGCTGTTGTACCGGGGAGAGACTGCGGGGGGCGCAAGAGGCGCTGCGCTCTGCTGCGCTCACTGAAGCGCCTGTCAGCGAGGAGATAAGGCCCTGCAGACAGTCTGCAGTTTCTATTTTGCACAAACAGGACACCATGCTTGAGGAAGCATAGCATAAGTAATGATCCGTGTCATTTGGTAAACACTGGTTGGTTTGATGCTGTCATGAAAACATTCCACACATTTGTGCCAATATTAAGATTAAACTCAACGTGGGACAACACAACAAAACAAATTATAAATAACGTTGAACACAAAGAAAACATAAAAATGACTCAGGATGAAACCACTCAAGTTAAAATAACATTTCCACAGGGGTCCTGGCTCACCTCCAGTCTCCACAACAGTAACTATCTGCAACAGACTTAACTGAAGGCCCTGGCATGGAGAGAGAGAAGCCTGTTTTACATTCACCGATCTCTCCACTTTCCATTTCTTGAACAAAAGGACAGAATAAAAGGAACAAATTAGATCACACTTGTAAACTGTATGGTGCCTGGCCATATAAATACACATAACCTGTTGATAAAAACTGAAGACTATTAGTAGGGTTTAGAGACTATCAGCACTGGTGAGATGAAGAGTCAGGTTTAAGTTGCCAGACCTTACAAAACTCACCCATCTGTTGAATTAGCCTACTCACCACTGACACTGACATTAATTGTTTGTACACGTCTCTAAATGTTGACATTTGTCAACATTTAGAGACATGTACAAACAATTAATCTTCAGTAGCATACTTAGATAGCTTTCTCATTTTTCCTCCATGTTTTTCTGTAAGGTTATCTAAGCAAGATTTTAAACAATATAGCAAAACAATTCATTTCTATGTAAAGATATGTGGAGTAATGGCGTCCTGAGCAGAGAACGAAGTCAGGCCTCTTTGTTGTTGTAGCTGAGCTTTTCTGTTCTTTATTTAAGTACCTGCAACGCCTGTGTTAAACCTTTGGTCCTCCCCACCATAAGCACCCAGACACCACGGCAGCCACGTGTGAGACGACACGGTGCAGTAAGCACCGTTCAGGTGAAACATGGGTGAAAGCTAACTTCCGGAAGTTCATTACATGTCATTTTCATCAGTGAGATCACGTTAGCTAAGTTGCTGTTAGCTGATTTTTCCCGGCAAACGTTAGCTGGCTTTCTGCAAACATTGGAGTGGAACAAATCACGGTAATGCTAGCGTTGGCTAATGGTTGAAGCTGGATTGTTTTCTGTTTGCTCTGGTGTGTACAGTGTAACTTTATTCACTTATTCTTCTTCTTGTATGTTTAATGTCTGTTTTCAGTGGGGGGGGGGGCTGTTGCCGATGGGAGGCCGGAAGTGCTGGTGGTGTGGTGCGACATCTAGTGGCAGGGACGGTCGTTTGCAGAACCTGTAATATGGATATTTTGATTTTTCAAATATTATATTAATGGTGGATGAAATTATAATCAAGAAAATGTAATTTAGTGCATTAAAATGACCCTTGTGTGCTGTATTATTTAGATTTATATATTGATTATTCTGTAGCTTCCACAATGTGATCATCTTAATTATTTGGAGGAAGCTGTAATGTCAGATGCTTTTTTGAAGATCATGTTTTCATTTAATCAAATGTGATTATGTACCTGTCATTATGTCAGGCTGTGAACGTAATGTCTGCAAGACTTTCAAAACTTAAATAAAAAATCTATCTTGTTTTTTTTTTCACCTGGACACTTTATTAATTACAATAATCCTGTAGATTTTGTTGTGGATAGCTCGGACTGCAAATGCAAAACATGACACACACACATACACAGCTTATAAATGTTCCACAACAGGCACAGTTAGCATTGGGAAACTGCTTTGGTTTTGCCATTATTCACAGGCCTTTTTACCAACTTGAGCCACATGTCAGAAACGCTGCCCAAAGCATTTTTCAGTTCCCGGAGTCGTGAATCCTTTTTACTCTGAGAGACATGACCATGACCAAATGCTGGAAATTTGTTTTTAAGGCCTCATTATCACATTTATGTGAAGAAATTCTCCGTTGACCATAATTTACATAACTGAGTTGCAAAAAGTAGCATCTTGAACAGACCTTACTGGAAGAAAAATTAAATTCTCACACTGACTACATGTTCTACTCTTATGTTGTCAGTCTTCATCACAAACCATCAGTCTAACATACTCTTTTGTTCTTTTTCAAGAGAGAGTAAAAGTCAAAACATTGAATGTTGAACATTTCAAACATCCCCATACAGTATTTAACACAGTGTGAAATATCAAATAGATACAAACTGCTCTCACACAGCTACAACCTCAGTTCAGATAGGTGAGTCAGTAATATTGCACAGCGCAAACAAAGTGAGAATAGTATTAGGACAATAAACTACTTTTTTTCCCCCTCATCGTCTGTTGGATGAACCTATCTACATAGTTTCACTATCAGAATCCCTCCATTATATTTATTACTAAAGTTTGTGACAACAACTTGAGAAATTACATACCCTAAAGACTTAAACTCAAAGGTCTGCGATATGTGATGCTGAGCTGGTGAAGTGGTAGAAAAATTTTAAAAGGCATTATGTGATGCTTGTTTTTCTCTTTTTCTTTTGTGTGACCTCAGTGATTACCATCTATTTTAGGTGTTTATGGTGCATGTGTTTCTGACCTGAGAGCACCATCTTTGTAGAATATACTGCAGTTTCAATCACCATACAAGCAGTACCACATTTCAAAGCTCCCAATGCTTTAGTGCAGAGGTTTTCAAAGACTGAAAGCATGCCCCCGTCCTCCCTCCCAGACAAAAATCGAGATAGTTTGGTTTGTTTACATTTCTGAAAAATAGCACAATTAAAAGTATGCCAAATTAGCTAACCACAACCCCTTTTTGCAATGTATCCATGGATATACTGACAGCTATCATTGGATTGCTTTGACACTGAAGAACACTTAACAATATGATTCTCAGGCAAGTTTGTGACTCTTTTTGAATGACTTCCATGCAAAATTATGGACATTTATCCTTGATGGACATCGGACATGACAATATCCTCAGGAAATGTCACACTGAATCTAAATATGTGCGAATCATGTCTGTGTTCAGATTTGACTGGGTTATCACTAAAAGAAGTATGATATCTTTGCCTCATGTCTCTCCCTCCATGCCTCCCCTTCAACTTTCCCACACCCTCCTGGGGAGGCAACCCTCACAGTTTGAAAACCCCTGCTTTAGCACAGTTGATTACATTGCAAATTGAAATGGGCAATTTGACATTAAGTGGGATGAAATCTGGTAAAGCCTGAAAGCTGAACATTCACTTTAGTACAGACACAAAACAAGACCATTTTTCTACTGCAACTGTACTTAAATGTGATTATCTAAGCCCCCAAACAAATACCAACCATCCCGCCACTGCAACTCTGATCACAGTATCAATCCTGGTTCTAAAGTTTCTACCAATCCAGCTCTCAAGGGATTTCAGAGGGAAGGAGTGGTGTCTGTTCAGGTCAATGAATGGCACTAACCAGGTTTCCATTCACACAAAGATACTGAACAGAGGGAACTCTGACTGGTCCGGCTGTAAGAGGTCTACCAGGAAGCAAACCGTCCCTGACAGGCCTTCAAACAGACTGTAGACACTGGTTACTGAGCGCGAGCCGGCCTTAAATTCCTCAGTGAAGAGGAACTCAGCAAACCTTTGGGGAGGAAATAATAGTGGAGAGAGATTAGGGTTTCAAGAATCCGAGGAGGAATTTAAATTCAACAAATTCACCGAAATTAGACATGATGGGATATTTAGTGTTTTTCTGAAAAAAAAATGTATAGAGAAGCTTTGAAACAGCATTCAGACCATCATACTGGGAAATTAAATGCACAGAGCAGTAGTTTGTTGAGAAAACCAAACAGTTGGATATATAAACCAATGTACTGGACAAAACAAAATATTGAAATGATAATGGCACAAGACATCAAGTCAGATTAAGTCAACAAAGTTCTCAAAGCATGAAAATCTGCACCAAACTACATAGTAATACATTTAATAGTTGCCTGGTGGAACTTGATCTCATGACCTCAGTTTTTGTAAAATAATGACAGCCCTATGAGGAAAAAGAGACATGCAATGAAGAAGAATAGGAGAGATTTCTTGCCTCTGAGCACGGTAGATGTATTTGGAGTTTCCTGTGAGCCGATACAGCAGGAGGAAGACGTAAGCACTCCCTGCAACCCCGTGACAAATCCCAGGTCCTTTCTTCAGCAAACCTTTCTGCCACACAAGCTCCCCACTGCGGATACATGTGTCCAGATACTGGGGCTTCTTATTGATCAGATAGGCTTTTGCAAAAAGATACGCCACACCTGCATGACATAATGGAGATTTGAATTTAACCGGGAGACATCCAAATGGCAGAAACTGCTGCAGAGAATCTGACTGAACATGGTATTGTGTATGAATAATACTGTATACCCGGTGCTCCATGGCACCAGTGCACCAGTTCGTTCTCTCTCTCAATGATGGCGCCCAGCTCTGCAGGCCAGTTACAGTTCTGCTCCTGGTTCATGAGGAAATCTACGCTTTGCCACACCAGGTCCTTCTCTGCACCACTTAGCATGTCCTGGTAGCTCAGCAGCATCTGCAGCACTGATGAAAGGCCGTGAGCAGCACCTGACAAAGGGAGGGAGGGGGGAAATCACATGAACTCACCAAACCACCATGCCAAGGCACACATACAGACACAACCCAAAGAAAACAAGCACAAACATTCACAATGGACTACTGAGGGACTTGCTTTTTTGTGTTATCCTCTAAACTGTAGCTCATTATACATAGTTGACAGTTTTGTTCATAATTGTTTTTTCAAAACCTAAACTTGAGGAACAGATGAGTTCCTGTCAAGTACATAAGCAGCAGCAACCACTGTCCCAAATATGACAAGGAGTTACATGCTGAACTAGGACTGTATCAAACTGTGTATCAAATGATCAAAACCACTTATTATCGAAAAAAGTATCCTAAAACCACCGAACCATGGTGTAGTGCAGTAAGCCTGAGGTTTCTGTCATTAGGTGAACTGTACATTTAAGATACTGATCTAATCCTTGAGAGCTATCAAGTTACACAAATGCTTCCATCTGAAAATGGAGATCAAAGTTGACATTGTAGAGTAGGTGTTTGTAGTCTCAGACTTCTGCAAACCCACAAATTATAGTTCAAGGCTTTAATAGCAGCTACTCCAGAAAAATGGCTCTGTCTGTGGTAGAAGCCCTAAGGGCAGCTAGAGCTGCAGCTCAGTCCTCAGTTCTTATCTTGCTGGACCTATCAGCAGCCTTTGATACAGTGAACCACCGCATCCTGATGTCTGTATTCTCATGGGCAACTTGGGCAAAGCACTTTCTTGTTTTGAATCCTATTTCACTGACCGCTCATGGCAAGGACAAAGATCCTTATCCCATCCCCTCCCCACAGGGGTGCCCCAAGGATCGGTACTGGGACCCCGTCTATTTGCAACCACCACCTCCTTGGGTCTAATTGCCTTCTCATATCACTGCTATGCAAACTACACCCACTATACCTTTCCTTCCTGCCAGTGAAACCCCTAAAATTGGTTCAGATTGCGGCACCTCATCTGGTCTGATCAGCCTAAAAAAGGCACATCTCACCCTGCTACTCCCTGATCTATACTGGCTACCTTCAGACACCCAAATCTAATTCAAGTCACTATTGTTTGCCTTTAGAGTGATTTCTGGGTCTGCACCCATCTACTTGGACTCAATCATACAACCTTATGCTCTTTCTCAGTTACTGCACACAAGGCAATCGCAGTCCATACTGTTCTCATTTGTGGTTCCCCAATGGTGGAGCAAGCTATCAAATGCTATCAGAGCAGGGTTGTCCCTCTCTCTTAAAAATAATCTCTAGAAGACTCATATCCTAACACTTCAAACACCCTAACATGCCTAACTACCACTTACTATGTACTAAGCACTTTCAGTGCACTTCATCACTTGATCTCTTTACACTTCACCTTGTAGAGCAGATTTAGTACTTTGTGCTTTCACCAAGGTCTCCTATTGCACTGAAGCTTTAGTGTTGCCCTCTCATGTAAGAGATTTTGGATAAAAAGCCCTGCCAAATGAGTAGATGTAAATGTAACTGTAAATGTAGATACGCGTTATCAGTGAACACAGGTATCCCTAAGCACATTTGTTCTACGCCAGGCCAGCTGTTTCCCCTTTTCCCGTCTTTGCTGAGCGAAGTTAGCTGGCTTCTGATGGCAGCTTTATATTTAGTGCAGACACGAGAGCAGTATCAATCTTCTCATACAACTCTAAGTGTATACCAAAGTGTCCAACTTTCTGTAAGGTATAGAGTACTTAAATACTTGGTTATGGTTCAGGAAAGATCACAGTTATGCTAAAGAAAAAAACAGAATTACATGTCAATCGGTTGCCAGTGATGGGACAAATGTTTTACAGACCCATCCAACATCTGGAACTCTGAACCTTTACACTCCACCTCACTACCGGACTATTGAAAACCGACGTAAATCGTCAGGCCTCAGAATAGTCAAATATGGACATAATTCATTGGAATACTGGTCAGTGCCTTCCCACATAATGCTGGACACATGCAGAGAAAATACAGCTCTCTGAGACAGGAAAGCCAGTATCTGTGAATTCCCCTCAGATCTGAAGATAACCAATGTTGAACAAATCAAACATGAGCCAATTTTTCAGGCCAGGCAAATTGTAACATGCAGCAGCTTTAACTATGTGTCTTCACTTAAACATCCAGGTATTTCTTGTTTAAAATATCTCAGAGTGTCACTTATTTCACTTCGTCGTCATCCTCAAAATAGTAGTATCCATGCAGAAGTGACCAGTAAGGCTATGCTTACTATGAACTCTGTGTTGGTCTGAAAGTTACTGAGGATCTCCAACCCTGACGGCTGTCTTCATCTGATACAGTCAAGGAAAGGAAAGTTAGCTTTACACATGTTAACACACCAATGCTGCATCAATAACTCAATAACGTCTCCGTGTGCATAGCTTCACTGTGTGATAACAGAAGATCTTACTGCAGTATCGTCAGTTGACAGCAGCTCTGAAAGTGAGATTTAGACTAAAATCTTAGATGGTAATTTCGACATGAACTTAAAGTCTATTTGGATAAAAAGGAGAGACCTTAACGACTTATGTCTTTTTTAGTGAATTTTGCTGCTGTTCTTACCAAGATACTCTGTCCCATAGTATGAGTACATGAGGGGGAAAGGCTTTCTCTTCTTCCTGGCATACTGTTTTCCTGACTCTATGATGGCCTGGCAAATAGATTTGATTTGATCCTTGCTCAGAATCTGCACAACAAAGGACACAGTATATTGCAGTCATTTGCAAAGTTGCCCATCAGTAGAATAAGTATAAAATTAAAGGCCCTTTAAAGGCTCTGCACACCCACACAGATGTTTTCACTTTTTTAGTAATTGATTAGACTTCTGATCAGGTTGAAGCAGGTGGACATGACCAAATCTACAGTATGAATAAGAATGACCTGAATGACGGTGTATTTTGTTTTGTATTACAAAGCTAATGGGAGAATTAGGGAGATGTAGGTCAAGCAATTAGGTCTTAGCCAAAGTACTAAAATAATCACTTTTGTGGGTGTAGGCTGCCTTCAGTGTGCAGGGCCTTTAAAAAAAAGTACTCTAACAATTTCACATTGCATTCCTCTGATACAACACTGCTGGAAAAAAGGAACAAAAGAAAGATACAGCAGAATCATGTCATCTTTTTTTTTATTCCATGTTCTTACCTATGAAATCCTGATGCCTACATTACACACAATGCAACTGGACTGCTGACAGTTTGGTTTTAGATATGGATGTGTAAAGCTACAGTTTTAAGCCATGTAAATTACAGTTACAGCTGGAAATACAGGACCATTATAGTTGTAAGAAAAATGAAAATAGTACCTACATTTTGTTTTGGACTGTTGATCTGACAACACATGTCTGAATACATCACTTTGGGCTCTGGGAAATTGTGACGCCAGTCAGTTAATTAGCAAAAGTTGATGGATTAATGGATTATGGTTAGTTACAGCCCTACCTGATTCATACCAGTGTGTATAAGCATTAGGTGATGTAAACATCAGAAAATCACAGTTGGTTGTTACATGAGCTAATAAAAGACCTGAGAGCCAGCTCCAAAGTGTTTGCAGGTTCTGGCCCTGTTTTTAAGATAAGCTGATGGACTGCTTCTATATTTTACAGGGTTGACTAAAAGCCATTTAAAGTGCGCCATCCTCGTGCTAGGAGCTCACCTCTATGCCCAGCTTCTGTTTGAGGACCAGGGCAGCACACAGGTACCCCGCCCGCCCCACAAACAGCTCATCCGAGCCGCACTCCAGAAAATTGATGGGCGCACACACATCCCACAGGTTACGAAATTTAGTGAGCGGCTTGACGAAATCAGCCAAGCCCAGTGATTTGTATATCATAGCGGCCACCGCGTAGATGCCCGCCCCGCCGAGCAGGAAGGCAGCACGCATGTTTTTATCCGGCTCCGCGTCCACGTATCGGACCGAAACGTCGATCATCTGCTTGGCCGTCTTCAGGTAGACGTCCCGGTGCTCGGAGAACAGCGGACACTCGCTGACATGGTACAGCATGTAAGCCACCCCGGCCGGCCCATCGTACAGTCCTCCGTCGCAGTCGCTGATGTCGAAGGGAATGTTTTTCAAGACTTTATCGACGGTGGCGACCACGGCGGGCACGATGGCCTCGACGCCCTGTCCCGGGAGCAGCGCACCTTTGTAGTCAGAGAAGCGGTTCGCAAAGCAGCGGGTGTTTTCCATCACCGACCACAAGACGACAGAAACGTGCAGGCCCTACGCTAATAACCTAGATCTGTGTCAGTCTGCTCAATGTATCCAAGGATGAGAGAGGAAAAGTACAATCCCATCAGCCCTCAGCTGATTGGATGTCAACAGTGATGGCTCAGCCTCATATTGGCCGATGGGACCTGCAGCCTGTCTGCTCACAATGACCTGCACAATTCAGGTTTTATTGTCTGGGAATAAGAAGACATGGAAACTTAGATTAGTAGCAATACCAGAATATAAAAACACTTCACACAAGTAACAGTGGAAGAAGTATTTAGATTCTTTACGCTACTCAAGTAGAAGGCCCACATTAATGTAAAAATATTCCATTAAGTCCTGCATGAAAGATCCTTCTTAGATCTAAGTACAGAAGTAGGCAATTATCAGCAAAATGAATCAAAAATAAAAGTTCTCATTGTGTAAATAAATGACTCCCTGATACATTAGAGAAGAAGTAAAACCGAGGTCCTGATAAACTGATTTGGTCCTCAAACAGTTATCTGAGTAAATTCATGTGAGGAGAGGAAATGTCTCTTTGGTGAAAGTGCTAATAGAATAGACACACTGTAAGCCCAGATAAGTGGAATTTACTTTAAAAACCAGTTGCCTTAAACAAAAATTAAATAATGTATAGTGAAAACTTAAACCCTTAACTGTAATTGTTATTTGAAGTTCATTACACTAAGTGCCAAGTTGATTTAACTTAAGATCTTTTGTAATACCAATTGCTTCACCCTGTTGATATAATATTAATCTGCAAAATAACAGGTAATTGTTTTTGTGAGATAAATGTTGGCTAATAATTAGAAACCACAATATTTCCTCATGAAATATGGTAGACTAAAAGTTCTTAAGTAGGCTACTTAGATACAGATTTGAACAGTTACTCAAAAAAAACCTTACAGTTACTTCACAGCTGTACTTCACCACATTTTAGAAGTAAATACTATACTTTTTACCCCCACCACATTTATCTGACAGCAGTTACCAGTTACTTTGTTCTTACACAAAGCACATAGTTTAGATAATAACTTTATACAATGTGATAATTATGTTTACAATAAACTGCCACAAACATGAACTATATGAATCGTACTTTGTTACTGTACCAGTGACACATTTCACCAAGAAAGTGTGAACTCATCTGAATTTCTTCAGTTTTCAGTTCCCTGTCTTCACCAGCAGGTAGTGACAGAGGCCCTCAGCTCAGCCGGCTGCTGTCCATGGTGCTGAAGAACTGTGTGGAAAATAAAGCCATTTTAACACATAGTGCCTAAATTTCAATGATTCAAAAGTAACTGGATGCTTGGCAGCTAAATGTTTCTTGGGCAGCTGTGTGTCGTTTTAGTGTTATTTTATGCACAAAAGAGCTCACACGTGGCTCAGAGTTGACTGAGAGTTGCCATTTAGATTGAGGCGGAGTTGTCTGTCACTGTATGAGGAGTAAAGAGGTGACCATGCAAGTGAAGTGAAAAGGTGAGGCTCAAAAAAGTAGAAATCTATCAGACAGATATCGAAGGCGGTTGATTTAATAAAACAAAACAGTTGGATGCTTTTTTTTTTTAAAAATCAGAAAAATTAGAAAACGGTCAACGACCTGGTAGACGGAGGAGTATAACTCTTGTGGATGACCAGAAAATCATTTTGTATGGTGAAGAAAAACTTAATTATGACTGCACAGCAAGTCAAGAATATTCTCCAGTATGTAGGCGGACATGTTTCCTTATCAGTAATCTATATGACCATATCTCAGAGGATTCATCACACAACCACTGGTAAACCTCAAAAACAGAAATGCCAGGTTGCAGTTTACACAAAATAAAAATACAAACAGAAACTGGTTTGAAAACAGTTCTATGGAGTAATGGAGCAAAAAAATTAATCTCTATCAAAATGATAGGAAAAGTGGGGGAAAAAAGGAAAGTGAGGGAAAAATAAGGAAAAGCTCATAACCCAAAGCCACCATCTCAACCGGTGGTTCTGTTATGGCTTCGGCAGGTATGACTGCCGTTGGAACTGACACATGACACTGCTGATGGAAACACATTCAAAGGTATACAGGAGCATTCTGTCTCCTCAGATTCAGCCAAATGCATCAAAGCTCTTTGGAGGACATCTCATCATTCAGCATGACAGATATCCTCAACACACAGCCAAAGCCACCAAAGAGCTTTTCAATTGAGCTGCATACCAGTTTCTGAAGAGCAGACTAAAGACAGAGAGACCCCCACAATAAGCAAGAGCTGAAGGAGGCTGCTGTGAAGGCATGAGAGAGCATCAGGGAAGATACAAAACTTCTCCTTATGTCTATGGGTCAAAGACTTCAGGTAGTAATTGACTGGAAAGGATTTTACACAAAATATTAAATATCAGGATTTTGTCTTACTTCATGTGTATAGTTTTTTGAATGTCTCAACTTTGGGCACTATATGTTGAAAAGGCTCTATCTCTCATGCAGTTCTTTCTATATTGATGTAACCCTACTCATATTAAAGCTAGGACTTGGCACTTTAATGAACTATCCACAGTTTTATTTCAAATTGACTATTCTGAAGCACAAAACCTGATGAACACACACAATGTGTAACTGTCCCAAATACTTACAGTCTGCTCTGTCATTAAGGGCATTTACTTGGTTTCACTACTTTGAGGAATTCTGAGGCACTGATACTTTAATTGATTTTCATTGTGTAAGACTTTCTATTTTTCTTCCACTAAATTCAGTTGGTTGTTACTTTTCAGTATCCAAACACATGTATGACAACCTCACAGAGTAAAACATGGTGCACTGCTCTAATTTAAACACATGAAATTTTCTTACAGGTTATTACAGGTGACGGGTATCAGCCAGGATCATTACAGCTTTATCACACTGTGTGCCATTTCCAAGATGATTCAAGTGGTTATCTGAGTCGAGATTGTGTGTGAGAAGCTTTGAACCATATTTTAATTTTTCTTTTTTTTTTGTCCCATTTACAAAGAAAGAGAGTACAAATGCCATGGAGATATGAATGTGAATGTCATCTTATAAACGTAGAACTAATTACATTTTTGACCACTAGAAAAAGCTTTTCTTCGAAAATTGAAATAAAGCAAAAATAAATGCAAATTGTACAAAACCTTTTTAGAAATGGAAAGACATAGAGGGTGAGGATAATGAAGAGAGAGGTGGTGAGGACGTTGCCTTGACATCAAAGAAGATTAATAGTGGTTGCACTCACAGCTCTGAGGAACATTGTTTGGTCCATCTGGTTATAATTTGAGATACCACGCAGTGGAATCAGTATCAGCTTCTGGACTATGGTTCTGTCTGTGAGTTCAGATAGAAGCGTGGTTCAAGTGCAAGTACTCCGTTCACTTTGATGCCCGTTTTCCTCTCAGTATTATTCAAATGGTATGAAAACAAATTTTACACATTCAGTGGGGAGATACTTGGGAGAATTACAAACTGTGCAGCCATTTTGTTCTTTGAAAACATCTCAGGCAATTTTGAGTTAAGTTCCCAGATATGGGCAACAGAAGAGTCTGGAAAATTAAAATGGTTCAAGTCATGATCAGAGAGGCATATTTTTCATCTGTCTTATCTACTGCCTTGATACAAGAAAACTCAATTTGCATTTATATTAGAAAATGAGTTTGGTTCCAAGTCGCCATCTGATCTACCAGAAAATAACACCCCTATCTTCAGTATGAGATATAGGGACAATGGGGGGGGGGGGCAGCCATGAAAATAAATGATTATGAATATTTCTCTCAGTGTAAACATCATTAGCTTTAATGAAACACTGAAACAAGCTGGTCCAGAAAATCTATACCACTGGATGAATCCCTTGATGTTGTCATGAAGGCTGTAGGTCACCTTCTGCAGAGGTAGTACTCTTCTTCCATCAGTTCTTCCACTGAAGCAACATCTTTAGAAGTCCAGAAGTTAAGATAGTCTCTCTCACTTTATATATCAATAGTCCAATCAGCTTTGCACTGTCCAGCTTTGCTCCTAATATAAACTGAACTCAAGATCATCCAATGGAGCTGACCACTTTCTGTATGTGTGCCAGTACATTCTGAATTAAATGTAATACACCGAGGACAGTTTACTTCTGTGTTCGGAAGGAATAAGATTAGTCTATACATTCCCTATCCTGGAGACATTGATCTTGACAGATTTTTAGCCTGTAGAGCGTGAAATGACGCACGCACCAGCAGGAGGGCATAGAGTTTATAAAGCCACCCACAAACGCATCCGGAGATCTCAGATTCTCCTGCTGAAGACCTCTGTCCTCTGCCTGTAGGCTGCTATGTCTCTGGAGGATTCATTTGTTATAAAC